>NC_062549.1:64957152-65260182 GCF_016906955.1 Phacochoerus africanus
AGAACATATGATTGTTGGTTTCTATTTCCAAAATAAACACTAGAGTTCTTCCATTTCCAAGCTTTTGCTCAAGGGTGTTTACTGTCTAGAACGCATTTTTACCTCGAACTCTCTGATAAAGTTCTATCAGTTCTTTAAGAATCAGCTCAAAACCCACCACCTTTAAGCTTTCCAGGTCTCCCCAATCAACTTGATTCGGCCCCTCCTCCTTGCATATTTCATCACTTCAGCCATACTTCTCAAGGATTTATCTACATATGCTTTAAAATAAGATCATGTCCATCTCCTTCCTGATTATAAGCCTCTAGAAAGCTCATTCACCCTCCCCCCACACAGTTGCAATAATACTTTCTATGTTACAGGTAGATGACAAATTATTGTAAATGTAAACTGATAAATTATTGTAAACTGAACAGAAAGTAAACATCACTGGTCTTATTTCGTGGGGAGGAATTTAAATTCTAAGTCATTGCTAAACACATTCACAAACACTCAATGTTCTATCTGTAGCCAAATCTTTCTTCTGAGCCCAACTCATACCTCTAACCACACAGATTTCTTTATGGGGCTATCCCACAATAACCTCAATTTAAACTTGTCTAAACCAAGTTCATCACCTACACTCTGTTCCTGCTCTTCTGCTCGTGCCCAGTATCTCCTTGTACGATTCTACTCAAGTCACTTAACTTTTTTTTTTTGTCTTTTTTGTTGTTGTTGTTGTTGTTGCTATTTCTTGGGCCGCTCCAGCGGCATATGGAGGTTCCCAGGCTAGGGGTTGAATCGGAGCTGTAGCCACCGGCCTACGCCAGAGCCACAGCAACGCGGGATCCGAGCCGCGTCTTCAACCTACACCACAGCTCACGGCAACGCCGGATCGTTAACCCACTGAGCAAGGGCAGGGACCGAACCCGCAACCTCATGGTTCCTAGTCGGATTCGTTAACCACTGCGCCACGACTGGAACTCCCCACTTAACTTTTAAATTATTTGTTGGGCCCATTTCTTCATCTATCAAATGAAGAGCTTAACAATTAAATTAAATGAAAACAAGATGGAAAGCACAAGGGAAACTCTAATTCAAAAAAAAACTAAGGGATAAGAGAATGGAGCTGCCCACAAAATTACTGTCCCACCCTCTTAAAGATGTGCTGATGTTCCAGCAGATTTTTCTCAGTGGTAATGACTCTGCCTAGTATTGGTGAGAATGCAGTTCCACCCCTGGTCTCATTCAGTGGGTTAAGGATCCCGCGTTGCCACGACCTATGGTGTATGTAGGTCGCAGACACAGCTGGGACCCGGTGTTGCTGTAGCTGTGGTGTAGGCCGGCAGCTGTAGCTCGGATTCGACTCCTAGCATGGGAACCTCCATATACCGCAGATGTGGCCCTAAAAAGCAAAAAAAAAAAAAAAATGTCCTAGGAGTTCCTACTGTGGCACAATGGGATCGGCAGCGTCCTGGGAGCACTGGGATACAGCGGTCCAGGAAAGAGCCAGCATTGCAACAGAGGCTCGGATCTGACCCCTGGCCTGGGAACTCCACAAGCCCCCAGGCCAAAAAAAAAAAAGTGTATGTCCTAAACCTTAGAACCACAAGCATCTAATGCGTCAATTTCTAGCTTGTTTTGAAAAAATTGGTGGGCTGGGATAGCTGATACGTTATCTTTTGGGGTGGTGGTTACATACAATTGCCCTAACTGAATGAAACTGATCATGGAATCTGCGCATTTTCTTTTAGGTAAAGTGTAACTGGATTCTTTTTTCAATGCGAAGGGCTAATTCATACGGAGGCAGTTAATGCTCAGCAAACTAGAAAAAAAACCTCCTTACAGAGAAAATAAGTCCCTTTTGTCTTGGGCACAGCCCCCGGCCAAGAGGCCGCCCGAATTCTCTGGGTGGTTGAGTGGCTGAAGGAGGCAGACACAAGCTCCCTGCACCTGCTGGGATGGGGGTGGGTGTTTGCAGGTTGAGGGAACAAGGTTTCAGACTCAGGGCTGGATTCACAAAACTCTGCCACCCAGACAAAACTCCAAGCCTCCGTTTAGAAAATGAGAAATAAAATAAAATAAAATAAAAAATGCTTTCCTCATGCTGTGAAGATGAAATGAGGTAGTGGCTGTAAAAAAAATCACAATAGTAAGCGCTTAAAAAAAAAACCATCGTTATTGCTATTTCTTTTGTGGGGCGTTTTTATTGGGAGGTTTTTTTTTTTTTTTTTTGGTTTTTTATGGGGGGGGGTGTAATTCTGGTGAAGGTTCTGGATATGCATCGATCATTTCCTTGCCTGTCCACCTGGTATAGGATTCCAGTGGAACCTAGTCAAACCTGGGCTTCACTGACTCCTTTCAAAGAAACTTAGTTTCCTACCATCCCAGAAGCTCTTCGTGAGGATTCGCTTGGAAGCCGTTTCATTCTGGCCCAAGCTGCTGAAACTATTCAGCTAATCCCACACATGCTTTAAATGTGTCTCGAGGTCTGGCTCTTCGCAGAAAATATTGTTTCCCTGCCCGTTACTGCTATTTCTTATAAAAGGTTACTCCTCACACACACCCCACCCTCTCCTGTGAACCCCTCGAGCGAGCCTCCTGGGATTTACTAGCCAATAACTAACCCCAGACCTGCCTGCCCCTTGTTTCATCACAAGACTTCCCAGGTTAAAATGTCTCTCCTGCACTCAGATGAACTCGCCTGCCTGGACACAGACTCCCGCGAAGGTACCAATCTCTGGGGCAGGCGGCCGCGGGCCGAAATCCAGCCTCACCTCACGGCCCCTCGCGCTTAGCGGCTCGAGCCAGTGAACTCCCCCGCGCCGCTGCCTGTGAAACCCGGGCAGCGCCACGTGACCACTGACCCCGCCCCCGCAATCCTCCGATTTCCCCTCCCGCTCCAAGCCCGCGGCGTCACGTGGCCTCTGGCCCCGCCCCTGCGCCGCGGCCGTTCCCTCTTCCTATCAGCGAGAGCGGTGTCACGCGACCACTGGCCCCGCCCCTGGCCTTGTTGCTTGGTGCGCACGCCAGCCGGCCTGCCAGCCCCGTGCCAGTAAGCGGCAGTGGTAGATATGGCTGCTGTCCTGCAGCGCATTGAACGGCTGTCCAGTCGGGTGATTCGCGTCCTGGGCTGTAACCCGGGTCCCATGACTCTGCAGGGCACCAACACCTACTTGGTGGGCACCGGCCCCAGGTAAATGTCCCCTCTTCCCCAATCATACACAACGGCCGGCGGGAAGCATGGAGCTGGGGCTGGGTTGGCTGCTCGCCGCGGGTGGGTCAACTCTCTAACTTGCAAATGGCTAATGAAAAGAAAAAAAAAAAAAAAAACTTCCTGTTTTTGAGACACAATTTACTTTGCTTGATGTTGAATGCCATGTAAGCGTGTTCAAGCTGTTGAGAAACTAGGATCGCCTGGAATTGCTAAGAATGCTTGGAAGCGTTTGCTCACCTTCTGAATTTTACTGGTGTTGGGTGCAGAGTGTAACTTCTCGCCTGAGGGATTGGTGGTGCTGAGGCCTTTTGCTTAACTCAGCAGCAGAGGGCAGAGTTTTCTTGCTTCAAATTCAAGTCTGAAACTCGAAAGAGCCCCTTAACCTTTGGGAAGGAGGAGCTAACTTTGTTTTGTTATTAATGTGTGGCCTTATTTATTTTGCGGATGGAATAATCTGTCTGTACTTTTAAGATTTTTCTTTTGTTAGATGCATTCTGTTTTAGTGGAATTATGTAGAAACGGGAAGATGTAATTTACTGCACAATACGTGCACTTAGCAATATTTTTGTAGTACTTTTTAGCATACTCTAGATAACAAAAAATAAAAATAAGGTGTAGTTCCCCTCGAGCCCAGAATGTAATTGTTCAGTGGAGACATGTTACAGTTGGTAAAATATAGTCGATTACTAAAAACAGCTTAGGTATAGTATATTGGGTTTTCATTTGAAGGCTCTACTCTATTTGCCATTTTCCAGTAAATCAGAATTTTAGGAGCAGCCAGACAGTGTGTCTGGAAGTACTGCCGGTCAAGCAGGCAAAAGGTTAAGTCCAGGGTAAACAAGGCAAGGTCAGAGCGAAAGGATGTCTCAAGAATCTTGGAGGATAGAAAATTAAGTAGGAAAAATACCTGATATCTAACATAGAGTCTGAGTTAGCTGGGACTCCTCACACCAGGAAGGCCGTAAGTGAGCTCTTCCCTCTTCAGCATGTCTTAAGAGTCCTAAAGTCAGTACCTAAGGTGGAATTACATAGAGTCAAAATTACCCTAGAAAGTCTCTCAGGAAAACACTGTGTTGGAGATCAGGGTATTGTCTCTCAATAAGCTCAACACATCCAGCTTTTCTTCCAGCGATGAAACAGATGGCTGGTTCTGTTTGAAAACCAGACGAAGTTGGCTTGCGTTTAGGGGCCGTGTTGTATGAAAAAATCCATACTGTATCTTTAAACACTAGAATCACACTCAGCGTAGCCAAGTGAACCTAGAACTGATTGAGGGGAAAGCAGATGCACTGTCTTCCATCTTACTGCTTATTCTATGACTCACATAAACCCAGATGGGAAAGGCCAGTGGAATTGCTCATAGATAGAAAAGATGATGATGAGCCCATGCAGTTGAGCTAGATGTTGCTGCTCTGCTGTCTAAAGTAGAAGTTAGGGGGAGTTCCCCATCGTGGCGCAGTGGTTAACGAATCTGACTAGGAACCATGAGGTCGAGGGTTCAATCCCTGGCCTTGCTCAGTGGGTTAAGGATCCAGCGTTGCCATGAGCTGTGGTGTAGGTCGCAGACGCCGCTCGGATCCCAAGTTGCTATGGCTCTGGCGTAGGCTGGCGGCTACAGCTCTGATTCAACGCCTAGCCTGGGAACCTCCATGTGCCTCGGGAAGTGGCCCTAGAAAAGGCAAAAAGACAAAAAAAAAGTAGAAGTTAGGTGACTAGTAATGAATGTTAATTGTGCCCAAGTAAGAGGTTTTAATATTGGTACCTATCTGTTCCACTAGGATCTCAGGTGGCAGTTTTCCATTCCCATCTTATTTGAATTTCAGTTTCTTTTGACAGTGCCGACCACTCCCTCCCCGTGTGCCAACACCACATTCTCCTGGTTTCCTCTTACCCCCCTACTGCTCCTGTACTATCTCCTTTATAGAACCATCCTCTTTACCTGATATTTTAAGTTTCAAGTGCTTCACAATGCTTTAAGTCCCACTCTTTCTTCCCTGCATTCTCTACCTAGATCTTGTCTGCATCCTCATCTTCACCTATGCTATTCATTAACAACTCCTAAATGTATAGATCCAATGTAGACAAATCCAGACTTCATCTTCAGACAGGGTAGCCAACTGCTTGCTCCCCCCCCACCATTTTTTAGTTTGTTGAATTCTTGTTCATCTATTTTTTTATTCTGGTTGATTTACAATATTATACCAACTTCTGCTCTACTCTGCAGCTGCTTTCTTAAATCTCTAGTTGGATGACTCACAGCCACTTGAAGCTCCTTGTTTCCCAAACTGAACCTGCCGACTTTCTCACTAAATCTGGTCTTCGTCCAGTCGTCCATATTTGGTAAACAGACCATCCCCACGTTTGATCCAGACAAATTCTTAAGTACCCCTCTTGACGTTTTTTCATTGCTACCTGCACACACATATCCAAGCCATTATGAAGATCTCTACATTTCCACTGCTGTCACCTATTCCATGCCATTATAATGCTTACTTTGGCTTTTAAAATAGTCTCTAACTGGCTTTTCTGCATCTCCTTTTGACCTTCTTCAATCTCCTTTCTCCCCCATATAGCCAAAAGAGTATTGTGAGCCTGGGGGCGGGGGTTGTTTAGTTGGGGTGTTTTGTTGTTGTTGTTGTTGTTGTTGTTTGTCACCATTCTGCAGCAGGCTAACCTAGTTTATTCACTGGCTGGTTTCAGGGTTCTGGTGGAGTGAGAGGAAGCCTGTAAAGACCTACAGATTGAGGCCTGCAAATGGCAGGCCATCAGTTTTCATGTCAGCTTCTTGGCTATAGGAAAACCCAGTGTAAGTCCATACTCAAAGGATGAAGAAAGGCATCCTCCCCTTGATGGGAGAAACTTCAAAGTGACATTTCCAAGGACCTCATATATGGGTGAAAAGTGAAACTTTTCCCTCGCTGCATACTTAATAAAATGAAGTCTATATGTAAAGCATTAGTACAGCTTGGTCTTGATGAAGCGTGCCCTTTAATAAAAACACTTCTGCTGTGGTTTTTTATGAATTTTTTTGGAGACATAATATTTCTTACTTTTTTTTTTTAGATTGTTTTTTTTCTTTTTTTGGCCATCCCAAGCCAAGGATCAGATTCCAAGCCACAGCTGCCAACCCACCCAGCACCTGTGCCAACAGTGGATCCTCAACTCACTGTACTGAGCCAGGACTAGAATCTGCGTACTAGCACTGCAGAGACCTGGGATCCTGCTGCACCACAGTGGGAACTCCTGGACACTTTATTTATTTATTTATTTATTTTTTTATTTATTTTTGCTTTTTAGGGCTGCACCTGTGGCATATGGAAGTTCCCAGGCTAGGGGTCAAATTGGAGCTATAGCTGCCGGCCTTCACCACAGCCACAGCAACTCAGGGTCTGAACCGCACTTGGAACCTACATGGCAATACCGGATCCTTAACCCACTGAGCAAGGCCAGGGATTGAAGCCAGGTCCTCATGGATGCTTGCTGGGTTCATTACCGATGAGCCACAACAGGAACTCCCTATTTCTTACTATTTTAAATGCAGTTTGATCTTTTCTTTTAAAAAAAGCCTTCATTCGTTCATAGTAGAAAAATTTCTAAGTGCCTCCTGTGTCTCAGGCAGTGTGCCGGGAGTGTCCTATGAACTTGGCAGAAAAAAAATGCACACAAAACAATAGGTGTGTTTTCACATGGCCTGGAGGACTATGGATACCATAAATAGCCTTCAAAATGTGTCTATGAATTAACATCCGATAAGACCAATGAGGCGTAAGTCTGTGAGTTCTGGGACAATATAAGGATTTTAACCCACTCCCTGTCAAAGAGTGATTTTGTAAGGGTGTGGCAATTCAGTTGACATCAGAAGTCATAGAAAAGATGTGGCATGCAGTGAAAGCTTTGTGATTCATCAACATAAGAGAGTATTATTTTTTGGAAAATGAAAAGAGAAGGCCTTGGGTTTTCAGGCATCCATCTGTCTCATCACTGTCGCATCGCAGCCAGCTGATCCGTACCCACTCCGCCACAGGGCTTTCATGCCTGCTTTCCTCTCTGTCTCCCACTTATCCTTCTCTTCACCCAGCCAACCTCATTCATCCTTTAGAGCTCAGTTAAAAAAAAAAAAAAAAATTTCCTCAATAAAACCTTCCCCAACCCCTTAGACTGTGCTAGATTAATGTAATACACTGCCTTAGCCTCCCAAACTCTCCATGGCCCTTATCTCAATAATAATAAAATCATTTTTTGTAAGAAGAATCTTAATGTCTTTCCCCAGCCCCACGGCCCACTAGAATATAAGTTCAGTGGAGGGTTATTTATTACTATAGCCCTAGCAACAAGTCTTGTACATAGTACAGTAAATATTGGCTAAATGAATGAGCAGTCTCTGCTTTTTCCCTTCACTTACTCTGTTAGAATTCTAATACTGCTGGATAACTGCAGTTCTAACCAGTCTTCCTTCCTCATTCTCAGCAGCCCATGGATGCCAAATGAATTTCCCTAAAGCACTCAGACTTACTATGAAGCCTAGTACAACAAACACTTGAATGGCCACCTCTTCCAATGAGTATTTCCATGTTCCTCCTCTGCCCAAGTTCCCAGGCTAGGGGTCAAATCGGAGTTGCAGATGCCAGCCACAGCCACACCAGATGGAGCCGCGTATGCAGCCTGTGCCGCTGGATCCTTAACCCACTGATTGAGGCCAGGGATCAAACCCACATCCTCAGAGAGACAATGTGGGGTCCTTGATGCACTGCCACAATGGGAACTCCTAAAAGCTGCAGTTTTAACCTTTACTATCAAAATCGTCATAAATGCCTTGAGGGTAAGTATACAATTTCCTACAAACAGGAAAAGGCAGTCTAGTGAAGTAGTTGGTGGTGTCACTGGAGCTGGGACGTGGGTTTGATCCCCAGCCCTGCACAGTGGGTTAAGGATCCACCATTGTACTAGCTGTGGCACAGGTCACAACTGTGGCTCAGATCTGATCCTTGGCCCAGAAACTCCATATGCCGCAGGGCGGCCAAAAAAGAAGAAATAAAATGCCTAAACGAGGAAGTTGACTTTAATTTCCATCCGTCGAAGAGTGTTTCTCTCCATTTACACAGCAGACTGTTACCAGGCTCCATGCCCTAGTGAATAAATTGGCCAAAGGCCTGTATGGATTCTCCCGAACACTTTTCTTATCACCTTTATTAGCATAACTTGCATTTGCAAAATGACCTTCTGAGATGGGGTGTTGTCCATGGCCACGAACAACAAAGTCCACCAGCCCACGTAGAGATGACACTGTGTCTGTAGTAACCCTTCACAGACATTATCGATAGAATTACTGTCTGTTAAGGAGGAAACATTTTTTCCTGATGTACGCTGACATGGTATTTATGCCACGGGAGGAATGGTTCTCGGTGTTTGCCCGAGCAGCTCCCTTCCACCAGAGGGTCAGTGTGTCCCAAATGGAGCAGCCACTGTGCAACCAAGTCCCCACCAAACCAAGTTTATGATTAACCTCTGAGTCCGAAAGTTTATTCCCTTTCTTGTGCCTTCTGACCTCAATTCTGTGCTAACTGAACACTTATCAACCAGAGTCAGATGACTAAAATTGGTATGGTCTCTAACATCATCAGTGTACTGGAACTGCTGTTATATAGATCATCATTAATGTACCAACTCGGGTTGTTTTTCCAGAGCAAGATGGGTTTTTGTCCTATAGGAAAGACATGGCACTTAGTAGATAATTCATGAACAGTTACTGACAAATGAATACCTTAATGACGGAGACTTTTCATCGAGACTAATCTTCTCTCCCCCAGCCTGAAATAGGAAGGTATTACTGTGAAACAGCATGAATTAAGAAGTTTGCCAATTGGTTCTTGGAGTTCCCGTCATGGCGCAACGGAAATGAATCTGACTAGGAGCCATGAGGTTGCAGGTTCAAACCCTGGCCTTCCTCAGTGGGTTAAGGATCCAGCGTTGCTGTGAGGTGTAGGTCGCAGATGCAGCTTGGATCTGGCATTGCTGTGGCTATGGCGTAGGCCGGCGGCTGTAGCTCCGATTCGACCCCTTGCCTGGGAACCTCCCTGTGCCGCAGGTGCCACCCTAAAAAGCAAAAATAAATAAATAAATAAAACAAGAAGTTTGTGAATTGGTTCTGGAAGAGGAAAATGTCACCCTTTTATTTCTTCAAGAAAGCTTCAGAAAGACCATCGTCCCCTAAAATAGTGAGGAAGGGCAAACAAGTATAAGCAAGATTCAGAACCACTAGTAGAAAAATATAACTAATACATATGGTTGTTTGAGTAAAGAAATGAAGCAGGAGTTCCTGTTGTGGCTCAGAGGGTTAAGAACCCAAGAGAGTTGCCATGAGGATTCGAGTTTGATCCCCAGCCTCGCTCAGTGGGTTAAAGATCCAGTGCTGCCCCAGTTGTGGCATGGGTCACAGACATGGCTCCAATCCAGTGTTGCTGTGGCTGTAGCATAGGCCTGCAGCTGCAATTCTGATTTGACCCCTAGCCTGGGGACCTCCATATGCCACAGGTGTGGCCCTTAAAAAAAGAAAGAAAAAAGAAATGAAGCAGTTCAGGTATCCACCCCCTCGCTTCCCTGCTGCCTTCACTTTCATGTACATGAAAAACTTCAGTGATCCGTCTAGTATGTAGTGCAGAAGACTAGGTTTTTTTAGGAATACCATTGAATCAGATTCTTTCATGTTTCTGAAACATTTGAGTTTGTTGTAAAGGATCTCAAAAGCAGAGTGGGTCACAGCACATCTTCTAGCACCAGAATACCTGGGTTTGAATGCTCGTTCTGCCATTTCTTTAGAGAATAACTTGGGCAAGTTACATAATTTCTGTATAGAATAATGAAATGCCTACCCTAAAAGGCTGTGTTAAGGAGTACAACTTTTAAAATATGTAAGGTCCTTGGAACAGCACCACATTTCTCTTAAGTGCTATGTAAGCATTCAATATCACTGCCATTACTTCTTGTTCAGACTCACATTTAGCTGTAAGTTTTTCCAAAGAACTTTCTTAAGGCAAGATTACCATTGTCAGGCTAAAGTAACATACAGCTGGTTTTCAGGCATGTTGGAAGCAAAGCAATTCATGCATTTTCTTTAAATGATCTTTGTGAGAAATATGCTGATATTAACTCATGTTCTAACCGTAATTATCTTCCATTTAATTTTCAGGAGAATCCTCATTGACACTGGAGAACCAGCCATTCCAGAATATATCAGCTGTTTAAAGCAGGCGCTGAAGGAATTTAACACAGCGATCCAGGAAATCATAGTGACTCACTGGCACCATGATCATAGTGGAGGCATAGAAGATATTTGTAAAAGCATCAGTAATGGTAAATAGAAAACACTGGTTCAGCTCATTGAAGAAAACTGTGTTTTCAGAATTATTTAATCCAGAAAGCTAGGAAACCATTGACTGAATACTTAATACTTTTAGAAATTAATTTAACTTGAATATTGTCCCTAGTTTTAACAAAAGAGACGATCTGTTTTCTATTTCAGATCTCTTTTCCCTCCTGTTTTTGCCCTTTGCCCAGTGATGAAGGCCAGTTTCAGTTTGTGTGACAGTTACTATTTCAGATGTAGTAATAGAGCATTTACTGTGTGCCAGGCACCTCAGTGAAAACTTGGCATGCGTACTGGGAGGTGGGTGCTGGTACCGTCTACATTGTCACCGTGGCCTCGGGTCTTCCACAATATAAGGCGTTTACCACAATGAACTGAAATACTGGGGACAGATCATCACATTGCCAGTTCTCTGTCCCTGAAACATGTTCAGTACTGACACTTTACTACCTCCCTTATTCCCGTATCCCTCCATCACACACAGAGATGTGTCCATCCATCCATTCATTCATTCCTTTAACAAATATTGCATCATGGCTCAGCAGTTAGTGAACCCAGCTAGTATCCGTGAGGATGCAAGTTTGATCCCTGGCCTTGCTCAGTGGGTCAAGGATCCAGCGTTGCCATGAGCTGTGGTGTAGGTCGCAGGTGTAGCTCAGAGCCTACGCTGCTGTGGTGTAGGCCAGTAGCTACAGTTCCGATTGGACCCCTAGCCTGGGAATCTCCATATGCCACAGGTGCTGCCCTAAAAGACAAAAAGACAAAAAAAAAATATATATATATATATATAGAGAGAGAGAGAGAGAGACTGGAATGACTGCTGTATCCAGGAGCTATTCTTGGCACAAGGAACCTCACAAAGGACTGCTCTCAGGGAGCTTCATTCTAGTAGGGAAGGTAAATGGTAAATGAATCACAGGGCGGATGGTAACAGGTGCTCTAAAGAAAAATTAAGCTAAGCGAAGGCAAGGCGGGAGGGAGTAAAGTGGAGGAGGGTGGTGGAGGTGACATCCAGGTGGAAGGAGAGAGGATATGCCATACAGTGTCTGAGAGCAGGGCACTGCCAGGGCAGAGATGCTGGAATAGGGGTGTGCTTGGCAGGTCCAAGGACAGGAAGGACAAGGAAGGCAAGAGCATCATTCGCTAAGTGATGCTCACAAAAATTTCACTCAACTAGCATTTTTTAATATTTTTAATTACCTTTTTAGGCCTTGAGACCATAATTGGGACACCAAGATACCCTCAGCTACAGCACCCAGTCTCACCAGGCTGCCCTCTGTAAAAACCTGTCTACCCTAACTCTTACCTTCCAATCCAAGGGGACCACACCCCGAAGAAAATCATTCTCTCTCAGTCTGACTTTGTCCTCACCTTCCTTTCTCTCATCCATCATTAAATTTTGAAAATTAAAAAAGCCAAGGCGAAGGGCCTTAATTAGCCTTGGTCAACTCTTTTAGCACGAGGGTCAATTTGAAAAATTAAAACATTTATGGCCCCTTTTTTTCTCCTTCATAAATCAGCTTTATTGAGCTTGAATTTGCATACGTAAAATGTACCCATTTTAAGTGAGTAGTTTGGCATGCACCTCTAGGACCACACCAATCAAGACAGAGAATGCCCTCACCACCCCAAAAAGAGGTCCCTGCTGCAGAGACCCCCCCCCCTCACCTGCTTTAACTCACTGAAGATTGAGGTACCTGTGTTCCAAGTTTCCCCGTAACAGAAGGATACAGAACCACTCACTGGCTGGCTGCTTTTACACCAAAGCAAGTGTATGAGACTCACCCGTGTTTCATACATCAGTAGTGTGTTCCTTTCTTATTGCCAAGTAGTCATCCATGGTACGCATATGCCACCATTTGTGGGTCCGTTCAGCTGTTAATGGACATCTGACCAGCTACTTTCAATTAAAAATTAAAACAATTTTGGAGTTCCCATTGGGGCTCAGTGGAAATGAACCTGGCTAGGGTCCATGAGGATGTGGGTTCAATTCCTGGCCTCGCTTAGTGGGTTAAGGATCTGGCGTTTCCGTGAGCTGTGGTGTAGGTCGCAGCTGTGGCTCAGGTGCCACATTGCTGTGGCTGTGGCGTAGGCCGGCAGCTGTAGGTCCAGTTGGACCCCTAACCTGGAAACTTCCATATGCCACAAGTGCAGCCCTAAAAAAAGTAGAAAAAAAAATTAAAACAGTTTTGGGTTCCCTACAAAATGATGAATATTTATATAATAGATTACTTATTATATTGATTTAAAGAAAATGGAGAATAAATTTGATAACTGCTTTATAGCCATGCAGACTTGAATACTTATTTAGGTAGTTTGCTGTGTTTTGTTATAAACTTTATGGAAGCTCGACCAGCTACACACAGACCTTGAATTGCTCAGCATGAAAACTCTTCAGAGGTACTTTTCAGAATCCGCCCCCAGGAGTTCCTGTCGTGGCGCAGTGGTTAACGAATCCGACTAGGAACCATGAGGTTGCGGGTTCCGTCCCTGCGCTTGCTCAGTGGGTTAACGATCCGGTGTTGCCGTGAGCTGTGGTGTATGTCGCAGACGCGGCTCAGATCCCGCGTTGCTGTGGCTCTGGCGTAGGCCGGAGACTACAGCTCCGATTGGACCCCTAGCCTGGGAACCTCCATATGCTGCAGGAGCGGCCCAAGAAATAGCAAAAAAAAAAAAAAAAAAAAGAATCCGCCCCCAGAGGTCTCATGTATATCTTCATTCTCTAAATCCTTAATCGCTAGCATGCTTGTTCCATTTTGCTTTATGATTTCTTTTGGTTCCATATTTTAATTACTAATTTAAATCTGTTATACTTTTGTTTCATTATTAGTATGGCAGAAGTTTTCCAACTACTTTACAGTGTTAATAACCTATGTTTTTACAGGCCACACCAAAATTACGATTGCAAAAAAAAATTATAATTGCCATTTATAAGATTTCTATGGGAAGGTACAGTAACTCTGAAGAAACCTGCTTACAAAATTTTTTTTGTCTTTTTTTCTTTTTTGTTGTTGTTGTTGTTGTTGCTATTTCTTGGGCCGCTCTCGTGGCATATGGAGGTTCCCAGGCTAGGGGTTAAATCGGAGCTATAGCCACCGGCCTACACCAGAGCCACAGCAACTCGGGATCCGAGCCGCGTCTGCAACCTACACCACAGCTCACGGCAATGCCAGATCGTTAACCCACTGAGCAAGGGCAGGGACCGAACCCACAACCTCATGGTTCCTAGTCGGATTCGTTAACCACTGCGCCACGACGGGAACTCCTGCTTACAAAATTTTTGGTTTTTATTTTTTGTCATTTTAGGGCTGCACCTGTGGCACATGGACGTTCCCAGGCTAGGGGTCGAATCAGAACTGTAGCCACTGGCCTACACCACAGCAACACCAGATCGATCCATGTCCTTGACCTACACTGCAGCTCATGGAAATGCTGGATCCTTAGCCCACTGAGTGGGGCCAGGAATCAAATCTGTGTCCTCATGGATACTACTCAGGTTCATTTCCACTGAGCCACGATGAGAACTCCCAAAAATTTTAAACACAATCAGCATGTGATTTCGGAACACTTACTGGCTTACAGGGAACCAGAATTTACCAGACATGAGAATTACAAAGCGTCAGGCTGCTTGTGTGTTTTGGTTTGGTTTGGAGTAAATCTTTTAAAACCTGTTTTGTTATCTGATAGTTATTATTTTGCATCTGAAGTCGGGCCTTTGCCATGTATTTAACATCTGAGTCCTAGGAGTCAGACGTTTGCTTCTGTGCTATTCAATTAGAATGTGTTTTTATGAGAAAGTATTATAGGAGAGCAGTACCACATGTTTGTATCAGCTTAAATAATTAGCATCGGCATCCATGCCAATAATAATCCATTATTCAAACCTTAAAAATAATTGAGGGTTAAATTAAAATAATTACATGATAGAAAGATAAGTGGTTCCAGGGGCTGGGAGAAGGTGAAAATAGACTGAGTACCATTGGGTATGAGGTTTTGAAAGTGTTCTAAAATTTTATGGCAATTATGGTTGTTCTTTAAATATATGACAAAAAAAGAAAGAAAAACCCCACTGAATTGTACATTTCAAAAGGGTACGTTTTATAGTATCTGAATTACATCTCAATAAGCTTTTATTTAAAATAATTATTGAAGTTCCCTGGTGACCTACCATTTAAGGATCTGGTGCTGTCACTGCTGTGGCTCAGGTCATTGCTGTGGCACAGGTTTTATCCCTGGCCTGGGAACTTCCATGGGCCATGGGCAAAGCCAAAAATAATAATAATTATTATTATTATATGATTGCTTTCAGCATGCCCTTCGCCATGCCTGCATAGACTGCTATTGTGAATAGGGTATGTGTTTTCATATATGCACATAATTTTAAAAACGGACACAGTTATTTTATAGTGTGACACTTGTTTGTAATTTTGAGATGAGAGGTTTTTGAATGGATCATCTGCCAAAGATTTCATAACTAGAGCTAGAGTATCTCCACTTTTTACTGAAAGACAAAATTATGCACATTAAAAAAAAAAAAGGTCAGAAGCTACATTTAAGGTACTTTCGTTACATGAAACAAAAACAAACACAGAAACCTCACTATCTCACTCTAGAATGAAGACAGCGTTATTATGTAATGTCAGTTCCCAAACTAGCATATTATTTTTTGCTTCAGCCTCTTAAGATACAAAATAATGGAGTTGTCTTATTTTATTTTTGTTATATTTGCAATATTTCTATTCCCTTTATCTGCCCTTCTAGCCAGATTTCTAGGTCTTGTTAATTTTTCTCGAAAGGTCTTTTTCTCTCTCCATATTTCCACTGATACCACCCCAGGCCTCATGCTCGTTACCTTCCAGCTGGGTTATTACAGGATTATTTCTGATCTCTCCCCCTCATCGCCACCTAGAGCTGCCATATTAATCAGCCTGATAACACTATTTCATTTTCTTACTAAAGAGTATACCTTAGGAGTTCCCACTGTGGCACAATGGGTTATGAATATGACTGCAGTGGCTGGGGTTGCTGCAGAGGCAAGGGCTCAATCCCCAGCCCAGCACAGTGGGATAAAGAACCTGGCATTGCCACAGTCTCGGCATAGGTCTCAGCTGAAATTCAGATTCGGTCCCTGGCCCAGCAAATTTCATGTGCTGCAGGTGTGGCCGTTAAAAAAAAAAAAAGTATGTATGGTAGCCACATACCAGTGAATTTTAAATTTCTCTATCCTGTGAAAGGCCCTTTCAGGCCCTCCCTGATCTGAGCTCATCTGACTTCTCCCACTTTACCTCTGCTCTTCCCAGCCGGAGTCTTGCATTAGACAAGCTGGTATCATAGTTTGGCACGCAAGCTGCACTCATCCTCATTTCGGTGCCTTTACTAATGCTGCTCCATCTCCCTACAGGACTTTCTCTGAACCTTTTCCCATCCTACTCCTCCTTTAAGTCACACCTCAAGTTCCATCATATTTATTGAATCCTGTACTAATTGTGTCTCCTTTTCTCATCTCCTGTTGCTTTTATTAGCTGAATTGTCCCATTTAACAGCCATTCAGTGGAACGAAGTGCCAAGTATAGTTCTCCAGGTATTGCCTGTTTGTGTCTTCTTTCCCAAACTATGATGGTTTTTAAGCACTTTGATGTCCTGGTGCTTGTATTCCTACACATAGCATCCTGGTTGGATAATTGCCACTGAACTGTTGATTGGTTAAGTAACTCATTTTCTCTGTGTCGGTGAGGGTAATAGGACTTACATTTATTTTAATGGTTTGATGTCTTAGCCCCGGGGTTGGGGGCTTCCTTTCATCAGTCACAGAAAGAACTTTGCATATCATCCTTTTATTATTAAGTACTGCCACAACACCATAACTTCTTTAGCTCTATGTTAGGCACCTAGATAAAAGTTCCCAGGTTCTGTATTCCTGCCTCTTCAGCAACCATCTTGACCTCAAAACTGGCTGAGATTATGAAGAGCTACTTAGAAATTTTTGCATTAAATAGGAGTGACTAGAAAAACACAAAAGCTTTTGTGTAAACCTGGAGGGGCATGAGAGAATTAAAAACTCTTTTGTTAAGATGGAAGAAATAGTTACCATCGCTGAGATGAGCTGCTATAATTCATCCCATTTTCTGTGGCTTCTTACTGCTCTATGGAAGTTGACCTGTTAAAGGGATGAATTATCATTTAAAATATGACTCAGGGAGTTCCCGTTGTGGTGCAGCGGAAACAAATCTGACTAGGAACCATGAGGTTGTGGGTTCGATCCCTGGCCTCACTCAGTGGGTTGAGGATCCAGCATTGCCGTGAGCTGTGGTGTAGGTCGCAGGTGCAGCTCGGATCCTGCGTTGCTGTGGCTGTGGTGTAGGCCAGCAGCTACAGCTCCGATTCAACCCCTAGCCTGGGAACCTCCAAATGCGGTGGGTGCGGCCCAAAAAAGACAAAAGAATAAAATGTGACTCAGGTAAAAATAAAAAAATAGAGTTGAAAATCAAACAACAAAAAAATGTGACTCAGGGGAGTTCCTGTTGTGGCTCAGTGGTAATGAACCTGACTAGTAGCCCTGAGGACTCGGGTTCAGTCCCTGGCGAACTGTGGTGTAAATCACAGAAGCAGCTCGGATCCCACATGGCTGTGGCTGTGGTGTAGGCCAGCAGCTGCAGCTCCAACTCGACCCCTAGCCTGGGAACTTACATGCCGTGGGTGTGGCCCAAGAAAGACGAATAAATAAATAAATAAAATACTCAATTTTTAAAAAGTAAATAAAAAAAATAAAATGTGACTCAGTATATTTTACATGTTTTGTGACTAGACACTATATACTGCATTAAAAAACTCCCCCGGCATCCTGAGAGAAAAGAAGTTATTGGAGATGGAGAGCATCAGTATGTTTATGTGAAAGATGGAGATGTGATTAAGACTGAGGGCGCCACTCTTCGGTGAGTTTAAGTATCCTTGAGCCGGGGAAGGCGGGGCAAGGGGGGAGTCTGTCTGTGTGTGTGTTACAGAAGCAAGGAAAGGAAGATTTCTTTTTTTTTTTTTTGTCTTTTTGCCATTTATTGGGCCGAACCCGCGGCATATGGCAGTTCCCAGGCTAGGGGACCAATCAGAGCTGTAGCCACCAGCCTAAACCACAGCCGCAGCCACACCGGATCCAAGCCGCGTCTGTGACCTACACTACAGCTCACGGCAATGCCAGATCCTTAACCCACTGAGTGAGACCAGGGATCGAACCTGCAACCTCATGGTTCCTAGGCGGATTCATTAACCACTGTGCCATGACGGGAACTCTAGGGAGAGGAAGATTTCTGCATATATGTGTGAAAATAGCTCAGGAAAGTTACAAAAGATCTGCTCATGTTGGTTTTTCTGGGAGAAAAAACGGGTTGCTTGAGAAACACAGGAAAAGAAAGACTTTCCACTCTGCCTTTTTTAAATTACTCTTTTGGGAGTTCTCTTGGTGCTCAGTGGGTTAAGGATCTGGCATTGTCACGGCAGCGGCTTGGGTTACCGCTGTGGCTTGGGTATCATCCCTGGCCCGGGAATTTCCACATGCTGTGAGGGTGGCCCAAAAATGAGATAAAATAAAATAATTCTTGTGAATTAATTGGTAACCTTTTTTAATAAATAAAATTTAAATTTGAAAAAATAGACTAGCATTTTCTGCTAGGGTGATTTAGGGATCTATCCATCAGTTAAATTCAGGCCTTTGTTATACTCTCACTTCCAAAAACATGACCCATCCCTAAAGTAAATACATTTTAGGCCAGACCCATAATTCCCCATGACCTATCTAAGGGTTTCAAAAACGTGTTGCGAACTCGGTGACTTTGAAAATGAACTGATTTTGGTTCTCTCTCCCCCACAATCTGTATTTGCTTCCTGACTTCAGAAAAGATATTTTTTTCTTCTGAGATAGAAGCTGACTCCTCTTCACCCTTATGCCCTCCCCCTCCCCCCACCTGCCACTTCTCATCCGGTTAGTTTTTAACCTCAGAAATAGTTGTCAGTGCTGGTTTTTTTTTTGCATGGCCGTGACCTCTGCTACATCCTTAAGCTCCTCTCTGTGGGCTTTCCCCTTTCCAATCTGCCCTTCATACCCTGTGTCACATGAAACCTGGAACAACTCTCACCGAGTACAAGATAACATTCTTCTCCCGACCATGTCACAGCCTGGACCCCCACTTTTCTGGTCTTTGCTCCCATCCCTGGCAAACACAGTCAGATGTCGCCTACACCACGGCTTGTGGCAGTGCCAGCTCCTTAACCCACTGAGCGAGGCCAGGTATCGAACCTGCATCCTCACAGACATTATGTCAGGTTCTTAACCCACTGAACCACAATGGGAACTCCCATAAAGTATTTTTGAGGATACAGGCTTTCCCCCAACACACACCAGCCCTCGTGAATGTGAGAGGGGTCGAAAGAGTAGGTATTTCCTTGAGTCTTCTGTCTCAGAGGTGTGAGAATCACAGTGCTGGTTTGTCAATTATCACAGATTCATGAATGTCAGATCTATACCTAGTTTGCAGATTATGACTGTTTAGTCCTTGGAAATTAACTGCCACCCATCTGTCGTGAACAGACCATGTATTTTAAGCTTTTTATTACAAAGAACATACAAACAGAAAAGTGTACATATCATCAGTGTGTACAATGATGAATTGTTACAAACTGAACAAACTGTATGCACAGAACTTAGATCAAGAAACAACAGGGAGGAGTTCCCCTTGTGGCATGGCAGAAACGAATCTGATTAGGAACCATGAGGTTGCGGGTTCGATCCCTGGCCTCGCTCAGTGGGTTAAGGATCTGGCATTGCCGTGAGCTGTGGTGTAGGTTGCAGATGTGCAGCACAGATCTGGCGTTGCTGTGGCTGTGGCATAGGCCAGCAGCTGTAGCTCCAATTCGACCCCTAGCCTGGAAACCTCCATATGCCAAAAAAAGAGAAAGAACAGGGAGTTCCGGAAAGAAAAAAGGTAAATGGCACTGGAGAAAGAATACAAAGAAACCTTCAACTTTATCTGTAATCTTGTTCTTGTATTTTTTTTTTTAACCTCAAGCAAATGGCAAAACTCAGTTGTGTGTTCTGCATAATGGTTTGTTTTTTTATTCTCTGTACTTTGCCTGTACTTAAAGTTTGTTCCAATAACAAACAGGTTACATGAGTTGAAAAAAAGAAAAAGAAATAAGAAACAACAAGGAGTTCCTTTGGTGGCATAGCAGGTTAAGGACCCGGTATTGTCACTGCTGTGACTTGGGTCACAGCCATGTGGGTTCGATCCATGGCATGGCAACTTCCAGAGAGAAAGAGAGAGAGAGGGTGGGAGGAAGGGGGAGGGAGGGAAGGAGAGAAGGAAGATACTGTGTAGATACAGGGAACAGAGTAGTGGTTACCAGAGGGGAGGGGCAGGGGCAAAATGGGTAAAGGGATCAATCTTATGGTGACGACGGAGAACAAATTGTTGGCAGTGAGCGCATTGTAGGGTTTACAGAAGCAGAAATATAATATTGTATACATGAAATGCATATGTTATAAATCAGCATTAGTCAATTTTAAAAAAGATTTTTAAAAATTCTTTAAAAAAAAAAGTAAGAAACATTATCAGTGCCCCCAAAGTCTCTCCTGTCTTGCTTCCTGATGGTCAGTCGAGTACCATCCCAGATTCACAGAAGTGAATTGATGCCTAGGCTCTCCATATGATCTGAGTTCTATTTAGTGTTTGTTTTACTGCATTCTGATTAAGATGGACTAAGTATGGAAATCTCTTAAGATTTGAGAGGAAAACTAATACAAAGAATCAAAAAACTAAACTCACTTTTTTAAAAAGACTATAAAGAATCTTTTCATGGAATATAAATTCTACTGATACTAAAATCTCAATAAAACATTTAATTTACTTATGACTGAGGCTTCCAATTTCCATTTTTCAGTCAAGTCAGTAAAACTCAATTGTTTTAAATATTAACAAGAAGACTTTTTTTTTTTTTTGTCTTTTCTAGTGCCACTTCCTCAGCATATGGAGGTTCCCAGGCTAGGGGTCAAATCGGAGCTGTAGCCGCCGGCCTATGCCACAGCCACAGCAACACGGGATCCTTAACCCACTGAGCAAGGCCAGGGATCGAACCCGCAACCTCATGGTTCCTAGTCGGATTCGTTTCTGCTGTGCCATGATGGGAACTCCATCAAGTTAATGTTTTCATTCCCTGTGGATACGTTCCCAGAAGTAGAATTGCTGGGTCGTATGGTAGTTCTTTTTTGAATTTTTTGAAAATCCTCCGTATTGTTTTCCATGGAAGCTACACTAATCTACAATCCTACCAGTAGTGCACAAGGGTTTCTTTTTCTCCACGTCCACACCAGCATTTGTTATGTCTTGTCTTTTTGACAATGGCCATTCTGACAGGCATGAGGTGATATTCATTGTGGTTTTTATTTGCATTTCCCAATGCAGTGAGAATGGGTAGTAATGTTGAGCATCTTTGCATGTTCCTGTCAGTCTTTCATGTATTGTCTTTGGAAAAATGTCTATTCAGGTCTTTGGTCATTTTTATAATTGGGTTGTTCTTGTGCTATGGAATTTATGAATTCTTTATCTATTTTACATATTATATTAACTCCTTGTCAGATATATGGTTTGCAGTTTTTTTTTTCTCCATTCTGTAAATTGTCTTTACATATTTTTATAGTTGCTGGAAATATACCTCCTGGAATCATTTTCATGTAACATTGAATACTTTTATTAATAGGTTGCAGCAGATTTAATCAGACGAGATGATTTCTAACATCTCTTTAATACCTTGTCATTGGTGCTACTATAAAATTGTAATTGTTTGCAATATATAAAGCATATACTTAGAAACTGTAAAAGCATAATAGTTCTTAATGTCAGTTCTTAATACTTCTCAAAAATAATTGTTCCCATTATACTAGTATCTCATGTTCTTATACTTTATATCTATTACATTTGTAGCAGATTTTTAAGGCTTTACATTTCAAAAATTAATATTAAGGATTTGGGTTTTTTTGGCCACAGCTGCAGCATATGGACATTCACAGGCCAGGGATCAAACCTATGCCACAGCAACAACTCAAGCTGCTGGCTGCAGTGGCAACACTGGATCCTTAATCCACTGTGCCACAAGGGAACTTCAAGGATTTGATTTTTTTGGCAGGGGGTGGGGGGAGGCAAAGGAGAAACTCTTCTAAGTTATAATCATTCCAATTTTCTTCAATACTGTAATTTTTTTTTTTTTTTGTCTTTTCTAGGACCGCATCCATGGCATATGGAGGTTACCAGGCTAGGGGTCTAATCAGAGCTATAGCTGCCGGCCTATGCCACAGCAACGTGGGATCTGAGCCGAGTCTGTAACCTACATCACAGCTCACAGCAACGCGGGATCCTCAACCCACTGATCAAGGCCAGGGATAGAACCCGCAACCTCGTGGTTCCTAGTCGGATTCATTAATCACTGAGCCACTACGGGAACTCCTTAAATACTCTTAAGAGTTAAATTTTGTCAAATGTATTTGCAGTATCTAGGAAGATAATCTTACTAGTTTTCTCCATAGCTTTACTGTTATTTTCAGGGATCTTACAATATTGAAACACCCTTGCATTTTTTTGAATAAACTTTATTTGGTCATGATGTTATTACTTTTAAATATGCTTTTGTATTCTATTTGTTAATATTTTGGTTAAGATTCTTCTAACAATATTCATTAGTGAGACTGGGTGGTAGTTTTCTTTTGGTGCAACCTTTATCAGGTTTGGGAGTCATAAGTTTTCCCTCTTTTTTTAATGTTCTGGCATAGATTAAGTTGTAGGGAAGTTATCTGACTTTTAAATGTTTGTTAGAATTAGCCTGTGAAATACTGAGCCTTTAGTTGCTAATGACAATTGTACATCTTTTTAGTGAAGCTTCTTTGTGGCTTCATAGTAAATTGGTCCAGTGAGTTAAGCTTAATGCGTATAACTTTAAGCTTCTGTGTGTACTTTTTATAGATTTTTTTTTTTTTTTGGTCTTTTTAGGGCCATACCTGCAGCATATGGAAGTTCCCAGGCTAGAGGTCAAATCAGAGCTATAGCCGCCGGCCTACCACAGCCATAGCCACACCAGATCTGAGCCACATCTTCGACCTACACCACAGCTCACTGCAATACTGGATCCTTAACCCACTGAGCGAGACCAGGGATCAAACTTACATTCTTATGGATACTAGTCAGATTGGTTTTTGCTGAGCCACAATAGGAACTCCTCGACTCTCTTTCTAATACAAGATTTGACTTAAAAAATTATGTAATCTAAGAAACTTTAATGTTGAAGGAAAACATTACTGGAGTTCACCTATGACACAGGATCTGGCAGTGTCACTGCAGCATCTCAGGTCACTGCTGTGACGCAGGTTCAATCCCTGGCCCAGGAACTTTCACATGCCATTGGCACAGCCAAAAAATAAATAAAAAGAAAAGCTCAGGAGTTCTTGTCATGGCTCAGCAGAAACAAATCTGACGAGTATCCATGAGGACGCAGGTTCGATCCCTGGCTTCACTCAGTGGGTTAAGGATCCGTCATTGCCATGAGCTGTGGTATATAGGCCGGCAGCTACACCTCCAATTGGACCCCTAGCCTGGGGACTTACATATGCCGTGAGTGCGGCCCTAAAAAGAGGAAAGAAAGAAAAAAGGAGGGAGGGAGGAAGGAAGGAAGAAAAATTTATCATTATGACTTCCAGAATCTAAAAGCCAAATTTAAAAATACATTTAGATCACTAGGCAGGCTCATCAAGGCCTTGAGAAAAAGAGGCATTGCAGGATTGTCTTTGACAGTGTATGGCTTTGTTGTGCAGAAAAATACACGCACATGACTGACATCTGTAATTAAATAGGTGAAAATGGATGCCTCGAGGGAGAAAAAATTAAACAGGGTGGAGCAGTAACAGTAACAAACCTTGAAGGACTGTTTGATCCCTTGCTACATCTTGTATTTATTTATTAATTTCCCACTCTGAAAAAAGTAGAATTGGTCTTTCTACTTCTATTTATGGGCACCGTTCCTATTTTCCAGCCTTCTGATGTCATAATTTAATGTTTATGTTATTCATACTATGTACAGCTGAACCATGTAGTAAACTATGCTTACTTTTCCTTTCCTGCAGTTTTAATAATTGCTTTGTTATTTGGATAGATTTCTATGTATGTATCCTTAATTCAGCTCATTATATAAATGTCCTCCCAGGATGTTTAAATGGATCATCTTCTGGAAGAACCTGCTTCATAGTCTCTTGACTTGCTGTGTCCTGGATGGGTTCCCTCCAGGCTGACGCTACTGTCATCCCAGAATCCGCTTCACACTCATCTGGGGGGCTCCCCTTTGCCTCTGTCCAGTCTTGGATCTCCTATTTCCGGTACCCATAATCTTCTTTCTTGGTACTCCTTTGGCAGAACATATTTCCAATAGTTTCTCTTTTTCGTAGAGCCCATCTCCAATATCTTCCCAAGAAAGGGTGCATTTTTAAGACCTTACATGTCTAACAATGTCTTTTTTTTTTTTTTTTTAATTTTCCCACTGTACAGCAAGGGGGTCAGGTTATCCTTACATGTATACATTACAATTACATTTTTCCCCCAGCCTTTCTTCTGTTGCAACATGAGTATCTAGACAAAGTTCTCAATGCTATTCAGCAGGATCTCCTTGTAAATCTATTCTAAGTTGTGTCTGATAAGCCCAAGCTCCCGATCCCTCCCACTCCCTCCCCCTCCCATCAGGCAGCCACAAGTCTCTTCTCCAACTCCATGATTTTCTTTTCTAAGGAGATGTTCATTTGTGCTGGATATTAGATTCCAGTTATAAGTGATATCATATGGTATTTGTCTTTGTCTTTCTGGCTCATTTCACTCAGTATGAGATTCTCTAGCTCCATCCATGTTGCTGCAAATGGCATTATATCATTCTTTTTTATGGCTGAGTAGTATTCCATTGTGTATATATACCACATCTTCCGAATCCAATCATCTGTCGATGGACATTTGGGTTGTTTCCATGTCTTGGCTATTGTGAATAGTGCTGCAATGAACATAACAATGTCTTTTTTTAATCCAACAAATTTAAGGTGCACTGAGTATGGATTCCAAGTTGAAAGACTTTTTTCCTTTTCAATGTCATGAACAAGATTTCATTGCCTACTAATTATAATATTGCAATAAAGAAATCTGATTCCTACAATTTTTTTTTTCTTATTCTTCACTTATGTTCTGGAATTTCCCAGTGATGTACCTTGGTGGGAGTGTACAATCCTGGATCCTTGAGACACCTTTTCAGTCTGGAAAAATGTGTCCTTCAGTCCTCACAAGTGTTCTTGAAGTTTCTCCTTGATTATTTTCTCTCATCTGTATTGTTCTGCTTCATTTACTAAAACCTCCATTGTTTTGTTTGAACTCTTAGACTCATCCTCGAACTTTTTTCTTTTCCTATTTTCCATCTTTTTACCTTTCTTGCTGTACTTTCCTGGAGGTTTTTATCTGATTTATGTCCTAATCCTATTAAATTTTTCATTTCTCTTCTCACATTTTCGTTTTCTGGAGCTACTTTTGCTCCCTAATAAGTGCTCCTTTCATACTATCCTTTCTTGTTTCACAGTTGCAGTTTCTTCTCTGAGGACATACAGTTTTTGTGGGCCTGCTTTTCCTTGGGGTGGGTGGGTGGGGGGTGTTTTCTTAGGTTTTTGGACATTTTCCTCCTCGTAGTGTGTGGCTTCCAAGTTATTTTGTTTTTGTTTTCTCTCCTCTGTGCAAGATGCTTTCTTCAGCTGCCTGGTGATCTGGCATTTACTCGTGTTTTCTAAGGGAGACTACAGAGCTAGTTGGGAGCTCTGAGAATGTGAGGAGGGCCTCTGTAGGTTGTGAGTCCCCTCACATTCGATGGGTAATGTAGATGAGTTGCTTAGCTGGGGAACTTCTGACACTGGTACCTTAGAGCCTCTCTTCCTGAGTTGGTAACATTTCCCAGAAAAGACTCTTCTAATCTTCATGTAGGATGGAAGCTGAGTGTGGAAAGGCAGCTCGGGGATTCTGTTTCCAGGGTAGGGTCACTACCTCCATCTGTGCCTGTTTTACCCTCTTCAGAGATTAACTCTTCCCTTCGTGGGGCTGGAGTGCTTGTCAGGCTACTCAAAATGGGAGGGGAGGAGTTCCCATTGTGGCTCAGTGGTTAACGAATCCGACTAGGAACCATGACGTTGCGGGTTCCATCCCTGGCCTTGCTCAGTGGGTTAAGGATCCGGCGTTGCCATGAGCTTTGGTATAGATTGCAGACGCAGCTTGGATCTGGCATTGCTGTGGCTCTGGCGTAGGCAGGTGGCTACAGCTCTGATTCAACCCCTAGCCTGGGAACCTCCATATGCTGTGGGAGCAGCCCAAGAAATGGCAAAAAGACAAAAAAAGATGGGAGGGCAAAGATCTGAATGTTTTGTTTAACAGACTCTCAACCAATCCTCCTTCATATTTTAGGCTCCCCTCCCCCATTTCACCTTCTCCTGGCAGGTTCCTGGTGCCCCAAATCCTGAGACCAGAGAATTTCATGGTGCACAGCTGGTTGGGTCTTAGCTTTCACCACTGCCAGCTAAGACTTCTGTTTTCTCATGTCTCCTAAGTCAGTTCTCACTCATCTGTCTTCTTCCTAGCTTCTAAAATTTTAATGATGTGGTTCATTTCCTTCCCCCTGTGGGTTTATGCCATTTTTTAAAAATCTCTTTATGGTTGACTTGTTGGTGTTTCAGGAAGAAAAGTAAAGATGTAGGTGTTCAATCCATTGTCTTTAACCGGAAACGCAACGTTCATTTCCTAAATAGTAAATACACATATAGAATTATATTTGCCCTATCCTCACCCCAAAAATCCGTCATTGAGAAGATGTATTTAAAGTAGTCCAAGCACATAAAGATGCAGTACTACTTAGAATAGGCAGAGAGAAGGATAATTACCCTCTTAAGCCA
Source organism: Phacochoerus africanus (assembly GCF_016906955.1). Taxonomy (NCBI): domain Eukaryota; kingdom Metazoa; phylum Chordata; class Mammalia; order Artiodactyla; family Suidae; genus Phacochoerus; species Phacochoerus africanus. The sequence continues at coordinate 64,983,700 of NC_062549.1, forward strand.
AATAAAATATAATGTAAGCCTGACTTCATCAGACATTGATTGCTGTCTCCTGTGATTCAGTTATCTAAACTGTAAAATAGAGATTATTAATAGTACCCACCCCGTAATAGTAGAAGGATTAAACGTATAATGCCTGTGAATCCCTGAGTGCCTGCCACATGGAAAGTAATATAGTGATATTAGCTATTACTGGAGTTCTCTTGTGGCTCAGCAGGTTAAGGATCCAGTGCTGTCACTGCAGCGGCTTGAGTTGCTGCTGTGTCATGGGTTCGATCCTTGGCCTGGGAATTTCTACATGCTGTGGGTGTGGCCCAATGTATATATATTAGCTACTACTGAGTGTAGCACTGGGGATATAAAGATGAGAATAAAACAAGATTCCTACCTTTCAGGGATTCTTAGCCTTGTGAGGTAGAATAGTAAATAAACAGGAAAACAACGTGAAACCCGCAATAATAGAAGTATACCTCAAAGTATAGGACTCATAAGAGGAAAAAAAATCAGTACAGAAGATTGTGGCTGAGAAACCAAGGGCTACTTCACAGAACAAATTATTTAGACTTAGCTCTAGAACTGGCTTATTGTCAGGAGAGATATAAACCTTCATGTAAAGGTGAATAGGAATTATTGAGATAAAATATTTGTTACACTTTTAAAATTTTTTTTTTTTTTGTCTTTTTGCTATTTCTTGGGCCGCTCCTGCGGCATATGGAGGTTCCCAGGCTAGGAGTCGAATCGGAGCTGTAGCCACTGGCCTATGCCAGAGCCACAGCAACGCGGGATCCGAGCCGCGTCTGCAACCTACACCACAGCTCACGGCAACACCGGATCGTTAACCCACTGAGCAAGCGCAGGGACGGAACCCGCAACCTCATGGTTCCTAGTCGGATTCGTTAACCACTGCGTCACGACGGGAACTCCCACTTTTAAAATATTATTATAGTTTTGTTTATCAACAAGAACTGAAATTTGGAGGAGAGGACAAAGGAAATGAAGTTATACCAAATTTTTATTATCTTGGGGTGAAATCGACAAAAACTGCTTTAGCCTTAAAATTTTTAATAAGAAAGAAAAAATAAAGCATGTTTCTTTTAAATTTTCAGAAAACCACTACTAAAATAAAATATATACCATTTATTAAGCATGCAACTTTGTGCAAAATACTATGCTGAGCGCTTAAATGCATGTCTTTAAATCTCCCAGCAATCCTTTGAGACACATATTATTCACATTTCAGTGAAAACCTGCCATTAAGAGAAGGTCGTTTGCTCAGTTCCTTACATCTACTGGTGTGTGTCGCTTACAAATCACTAGAAAAAGACAAGAGGAAAGAAAATGCAGTTCCTATACCCAAAGGTGACAGCAAGGAAATCTAAAAACCAGAAAGCTTAAACTTTAATGACTAAAGTGAGGCAGACATATTCATTATGGAGGAATAGGAGGAATATGTAAATAGAATAACTGCTCTGTTTAAAAAAAAAAAAAAAAAAAACCTCTGATACCAAATCAGGAAACAACCGAAAAACACCATTTTTAAGGATGCTCATCTCAGTGTTGTTGATGGAGGAAAACTGCCCAGCAATAAGAAATTAAATGAATTGTGATTCACTCAAATAGTGGAATGCTATGCAAAGATTAAGACTCATGTTCTAGGAGTTCCCGTCATGGCACAGTGGAAACAAATCCGACTAGGAACCATGAGGTTGCAGGTTTGATCCCTGGCCTCGCTCAGTGGGTTAAGGATCCCGTGTTGCCATGAGCTGTGGTGTGGGTCACAGATGTGGCTCCGATCTGGCCTTGCTGTGGCTGTGGTGTAGACCAGCAGCTACAGCTCCAATCAGACCCCTAGCCTGGGAACCTCCATATGCTGTGGGTATGGCCCTAAAAAGACAAAAGACAAAAAAAAAAAAAAAAGAATCCTGTTGTAGAAAAAATATTTAATGATGTAGGAAAACACAATATATTAAGTGAAAAATTTTAATCAGATATTAAAATATATTGTTAAGACATAAATATGCCAAAAACCTTTAAAAATGTCTGTTAGTAGTAGTAAAAGCATTTATTCTGTGGTATATGGAAAGACTGGCCAATGGGGACCTGCCATATAGCACAGAGAACTCTACCCAGTATCCTGTGATAATCTATGCGGGAAAAGAATTTGAAAGAGGATGGATGTGTGTACATGTATGGCTGAATTACTTTGTTCTACAGCAGAAATTATCACAATATTGTAAATCAACTATACTTCAATAAAACTTTTTAAAAATTTTAATATAGTTGATTTACATTGTTCTGTCAATTTCTGCTATATAGCAAAATGACCCAGTCATACATCTAATACACACTTTCTTTCTCATATTATCTTTCATCATGTTACATCACAAGTGATTGGACATAATTCCCTGCGCTCTACAACAGGACCTCATTGTCAATCCATTCTAAATGTAACAATTTGTATCTACTATTAACCCCAAATGCCCAGTCCTTCCCACTCCCTCCCCCACCCATTCCCCCTTGGAAACCACAAGTCTACTGCCCATGTCCTTGGGTCAGTTTCTGTTCTATAGATAGGTTCATCTGAGCCATACTTTAGATTCCACAAGCAAGTGAACAAAACTTTTAAAAATGAAAAAAAAAAAAAGCCAAAAAAATAGTAAACACATATAATCCAGCAATTTCACTTCTGGGTACATAGCCAAAGAAAATGCAATCACTACCTTGAGGGATATTTGCACCCCCATGCAGCACTATTTATAATAGCCAAAACACACAACCAACCAAAGTGTCTATCAGTAGATGAGACAAAGAAGCTGTGGTATGTATCAATGGGATATTATTCAGCCATAACAAATGTAGAAATCCTGCCATTTGCAACAACATGGGTGATCTTGAGGGCCTTGTGCTAAGTGAAATCAGTCAGAAAAAGACAAATACTGTCTGAGCTCACTTACATGGAGAATCTATAAAAACCAAATTCATAGAATCAGAGAACAGATTGGTATTTGTAAGAAGCAGGAGGTAAAGGGTGGAGAAAATGGATGAAGGTGGTCAAAAGGTACAGACTTCCAGTTATAAATAAGTTCTGAGAGAGTTCCCACTGTCTGGTAACAAACCCAACTAGTATCCATGAGGACGCAGGTTTGATCCCTGGCCTCACTCAGTGGGTTAAGGATCCGGCATTGCTGTGAGCTGTGGTGTAGGTCATAGATGCAGCTCAGATTCTATGTGGCTGTGGTGTAGGCCGGCAGCTGCAGCTCCAATTTGACCCCTAGCCTGGGAACTTCCATATGCTGCTTGTAGAGCCCTAAAAAGCCAACAACAACAACAACCAAAAAGAAAAAAAAATGCACACTTTATGACATCTCACTCCTAGATATTTCCCCAGTTTTTCCTAAAAATATCTTTTACTCCTGTTTCCATTTCTTTTTTTGATCCAGGATCCAGTCAAGCTTTATGCTTTGCATTTCCTTATTCTGTCTCTTTAGCCTGTTTAAATCAGAACAGAACCTCTGCTTTTCGCCACCCCCACCCCACCATGACCTTGACAGTTTGCGTCAGTTATCAGTAGAGTATCCCACATTTTGGATTTGCCTTGTTGTTTCTTCATGATTAGACTCCACCTCAACCTTTTTGGCTGGAATGTACTGTAGGTGGCATTTTATGACCTCACATCAGGGATACACATAAAGTCAGGTTGTCACACTACTACTGATGGTATGAATTCAATCTCTTGGTTAACATGATGACCCCAGGCCACTTCATTGTCAAGGTTATTTTCCCTGTGTTGTTAGTAGTCTGTGATTGAGATTTGGGGACTCTCCTGCTTCCCAACTGTCTTTCATCCAGTGGTTTTAGCACCTATTGATGATATTTGCCTTAATCAATTAATACATTGGAAGTAGAAAAATTGTGACTTTTCTTATTCTATTATTTCTTCCACTGTCTTTTTCTATTTGCTGGCATTCTTAAAGAAGGATTCTCCTTGCTATCTAACACAGAATGCCTCCATAACACATTTTACTTTAAAGACAAAGCTAAAAAAGAGAATGAAATGATGAATTCATGATTCGTCAGTTCAATTAATAACCCCCCCCAAAATAAAATAAACAACACAAGAACCCCCACAAAAAAAAAATGTAGCCCACCTAATCCTCAGGGCAGAGCCTCCTTGCCTGCCTGCCTGCATCTCTCACAATCGTCTTATCTTATAAACCTATTCCTTGCCTATCACATTGTCTCTCACTGAATTCCTTCTGTGCTGAGGCACAAAGAAGCTGAACCTCAGTAAGTCAAGATACCAGATGAGTGATTCTAATTTAAAAAGTGTGGGTTCAAGTCCCAATGTGTTCAAGTCATAAGTGTTGACAGTTTCATGTATATATGTGTTGTATGTATATATGTGTATAATTATGGGTATACCTTACCTTTATGTATGTAAATTATATGTAACATATAAAACAGTAATGATATAGTTTATATATAACAGTAAAGACCACTTCTAACCTAAAAAAAAACCCCAAAACCTTAATTCCCTCATTTCAAATATATTTTTCCATTACCTTGCTTCTCCACATCAGTTTAATTATTTGTTTATACTATCATACAATAAACACATTCATTTCAGAAACACAGTAATCAATAACACTGCCAACAATAAGCCTATGGCTATGTCATCTACCTAGTACATGGTAAGATTCACTTTTTTTTTTTTTTTAGGGCCACACCCATGACATATGGAGGTTCCCAGGTTAGGGGTCGAATCAGAGGTGTAGCCTCCAGCCTACGCCACAGCCACAGCAATGCCAGATCTGAGCCCCATTTGCAACCTATACCACAGCTCAGAGCAACACCGGATCTTTAACCCACTGAGCAGGCCAGGGATGAAACCCGCATCCTCATGGATACTAGTCAGGTCCGTTAACCACTGAGCCACAACAAGAACTCCTCACTTCTTTCTGTATTCAATGTTAAGGTTTTCTTTTATCTCTTTAATTTTATGTTTAGAGTATATTAAAATGTACATAGCTAGAAGGTTAAAAAACTTTTTTCAAAGTTCTAATCAAAGAAGTCTCCCATCTCTGTTCCCTCTGCCCTACCTGCCTACCCCCCATAGGCAACTGTATTCATTACTTTTTATTTATTCTCCCTGACTTGCTTTTTGCAAAAATAAGGACATATATACATATATTTTTTATTTCCCCATCTTTCTTAGACAAAAGAGCATACTGGGGAATACCCTCTGAACTTTTCTTTTTATCGTTTGACAGTATGTCCTGCAAATTACTTCAACTCATAGAGATTGTCCTCATTCGTTTTCATGGCTGCATAGTATTGCATTGTGTGGATATACCATACTTTAGTATCCATAGTGCCCTATGGATGGACATCTGGATGTTCCTAATAGTTTGTTATTACATATAATTAATAATTTACATATACTCATAGAGGTGTATTTTGCAGGGTAAATTCTAGCAGTGGGATGAGAGATCAAATGATTAATATGTATGCGATTTTGCTAGAAAAATGCCAAATTCTCCATATGAGCTGTACCATTTTGTACTCCCACTATAACATATGAAAGCAATTTTTTTCTCAGTCCTACCATAGTGTGTTTGTGTGTACATATGTATATATACATACATACATATTTGAAAAAAAATGTTCCTAAATAATAAAGCACTGAGTAGGAGAGTGATTGTGATTTTTATCTCCTTCAAGTACTTTCCTTTCTGGTTTCCAATTTGTGATCAGTACTTATGACTTACAAAATAAGACCGAAGAGGTGGCAGAAGTATTAAATCCACAGTTCAGAGTGAGAAATTTGATTTTGCTACCTAAGAGTTTTCTAATGATAATTTTCAGTGGGCCACAAGAGAAAAAAGAGTTTTTTAAAAAACTTGACCTCACTTACTTCTGTCTTGTCCAGAAGTAAGGAGAGAGAATAATTTCCTTCTAAGAGTTTCTTTTAAGCCTAAGGGTTCATAATTGTTACTCTTTTCTTCTTTCAACCAGAGTTATATACACACCTGGCCACACTGATGATCATATGGCCCTGCTTTTGGAAGAAGAAAATGCCGTCTTTTCTGGAGATTGCATCCTGGGGGAAGGAACAACTATATTTGAAGACCTCTATGATTATATGAATTCCCTGAAAAACTTATTAAAAGTCAAAGCTAATGTTATATATCCAGGTGGGTGATTTCTTTAATCTGGCAAACCATTTGTGTCACATGATGAGGAGGATTCATTTTGATTTGGCTCTGTGTGTTCTTTGTGTTTGAGGCCTTGGGGAGACACATATAAATTTCTTCCTTCTAAGTTACACCCCTAAGCCTTATCTAGCAGTGCAATTAAAAAGAAGGCCGAGGAGTTCCCGTCGTGGCGCAGTGGTTAACGAATCCAACTAGGAACCATGAGGTTGCGGGTTCGGTCCCTGCCCTTGCTCAGTGGGTTAACGATCCGGCGTTGCCGTGAGCTGTGGGTGTAGGTTGCAGACGCGGCTCGGATCCCGCGTTGCTGTGGCTCTGGCGTAGGCCAGTGGCTACAGCTCCGATTCAACCCCTAGCCTGGGAACCTCCATATGCCGCGGGAGCGGCCCAAGAAATAGCAACAACAACAATAACAACAACAACAAAAAAAAAAGAAAGACCAAAAAAAAAAAAAAAGAAGGCCGAGAGTTATATTAATAACCTTTTATAAAGGTCTGAGGGTTGTTTTTTAATATACACCTACCAGTAGCATGATTCAACAAAGGACATAAACTTATTGGAACCAGAAAATTTTTTTCATTCTAAAAGATATCTTCAGTTTTATTAACTTGATTCTGTTGTGGACTACATTTTAGCTTGTAAAACAACCTTGGGTAACTTACATTTGACCTCTGAGCATAATTTATTTTTTTTTGTTTGTTTGTTTTTTGGTTTCTTTTTTTGGTCTTTCTAGGGCCACACCTGCAGCATATGGAAGTTCCCAGGCTAGGAGTTGAATTGGAGCTGCAGTTGCCAGCCTACACCACAGCCACAGCAACGCCCACATCCAAGCCACGTCTGCAACCTACACCATGGCTCACGGCAACACCGGATCCTTAACAGAGATCAAACCCATGTCCTCACTGATACTAGTCGGATTCATTACCAGTAAACCATGATGGAAATTCCTCTGAGCCTAATTTTTTAATTCACACTACAGAAATATCAGTAGCTTCCATTTAAACTGTAAAATTGTATCTTTCTTTCAATTCTCCAGAAAAAGAAGCCTGCTGTTAGTTTCTCAGCTGTCACTGCCCTCCTCAATAGTAGGGATATCCCTTCCCTCCTAAAAGCTAAGAAAGATACAGGACCCAGCAAGAGGCCCTCAGAGGGAAGAAGACACTTGATTACTTCCTTTTTTTTTTTTGTCTTTTTGCCATTTCTAGGGCCCCTCCCGCGGCATATGGAGGTTCCTAGGCTAGGGGTCCAATCGGAGCTGTAGCTGCCAGCCTACGCCAGAGCCACAGCAACTCGGGATCCGAGCCACATCTGTGGCCTACACCATAGCTCATGGCAACACCGGATCGTTAACATGCTGAGCAAGGGCAGGGATTGAACCCGCAACCTCATGGTTCCTAGTCGGATTTGTTAACCACTGTGCCACGACGGGAACTCCAATTACTTCCTGTTTTTAAGTCCTTCTAACTTGTTTCCAAAGAGCCTGGGGAACATCTATAAGTACGGTAGCTTTAATACCTTTATATTCTCTCTTGAGTCCTACTGCTGAGGGAATAGGAAACACATAGTAGAGCTTGGCATTTGGATTAACAACATGACCTAAAAGGAGTGGATGCTGACAGCTGATTTGAAAGAGAAGAGAATAGACTTTTTTTTCCCCAGGGCCGCACCTATGGCATATGGATGTTCCCAGGCTAGGGGTCGAATCAGAACACAGCTGCTGATCACATCCACAGCAACACGGGATCTGAGCCACATCTACAATCTACACCACAGCTCACTGCAACACCAGATCCTTAACCCACTGAGCAAGGCCAGGGATCAAACCCACATCCTCATGGATGCTAGTCAGGTTCGTTTCCACTGAGCCACAACGGGAACTCCAAGAATTGACCTTTGATGCACCTACACTGGAGCAAACCTAATGAGAGGCTGCCTCATCCGGGTTCTGGGTGTATTTGCTTCAGTGAATCCAGTGAACTGGCTTATTAGCCCAGCAGGAGCTCCTATGCAGCCATAGCTACCAAATACCAAAGCCTGTACCAGGCACGCTGCAGGGACCATCACAGAGCTGTCCTCACAAAAACCCAGTGAAGCAGGTAGCTGAAGAAATAAGCTCAGAGATTCATAGATGTTCACGGCCACACAGCTAGTAAATGATAGTCAGTATCCGAAAGCCCAAGCCCTTTACTTAACAGGTTAGTCCATTTCTAGATGTTTTGTTCTCAATTACTTTAAACACTTGCAGACGTTTGTAATGCATTCATTTTCACTGTCTTGAAGAGCAAGTAAATTTCAGTATGGTTTTATCCAAGTTATCAACATTTCTGAATTTCTAGCCAATACGGAAGATTCTTAAGATGCTGCAGTTCTTGTGATTTTTTTTTTTTTTTTTTTGGCCTACGTTCCCAGCCAGGGATTGAATCCACTCCACAGCTGTAACCATTGCCCACAGCAGTGACAAACACTAGATCCTTAACCCACTGAGCCATGAGAGAACTCCACAAATTTTAATAGTGCTTGGTCACTTACACGAAGCTACTTTTTACGTTCCCGTTTTCAATTATTTATAAGTAAGTGCAGCATGGTGGGTAAGAGCACAGTGTAGTGAAAACTCCTGAGTTCGAACCCCAGCTCCACCCCTTGTTAGCTGTGTAACTATGTGGGCAAGTCATTTACCCTCCCTGTGCCTCAGCTTCTGCTGTAAAGGGGGATAGTAAAAGTACCTACTTCATGAGATTCTTGTAAGAATAATCTATGTTAAGCATTTAGAGCTGTGTCTGGCAAATACTGAAAACTTTATGAATATTCCCTATTGTTACTATTGTGGTTACTGTTTTTACTGCTATATTTTTATTGTCACATTTTATGTTCTGTTCTTTATGGACATCGTAACATTTTAATAATGGCTTTTGATATAAATCTCTAATGGTTTTTGGCATCGCATGTGATTTTTTTTAATCTTTTGTTACCTGTGTAGTTTTCCAGATAATTCTTACTTGTTTTGTATCTAGTATGACTTTTCAGTTCACCATATGAATTAGTTTTATTTATTTATTTATTTATTTATTTTTATTTTTATTTTTGTCTTTTTAGGGCAGCATCTTCGACATATGGAAGTTCCCAGGCTAGGGGTCTAATCAGAGCTATAGCCGCCGGCCTACACCACAGCCACAGCAATGCAGGATCTGAGCTGCGTCTGTGACCTACAGCACAGCTCATGGCAACGCCGGATCGTTAACCCACTGAGCAAGGCCAGGGATCGAACCCACAACCTCATGGTTCCTAGTCGGATTCATTAACCACTGAGCCACTACGGGAACTCCCCATGTGAATTATTTTTAAATAGAGTGAATTAACTTCGGTTGTACTTAAAATTTTTTATGTGGTCGAAATAACTTTTATAATCATTCTGATTTAGGACATGGCCCAGTAATCCACAATGCTGAAGCTAAAATTCTAGAATACATTTCTCATAGAAATATCCGAGAACAGCAAATTCTTACGGTATTTGACGAGAACTTTGGAAAGTCATTCACAGCAATGGAGCTTGTAAAAATGATTTACAAGGTAATTTTCATTTCTCTTGTTTGTACACAGCCACCATTTTAATAGAATTATCTATCCAATAGATTACAGATGTGTCAACTCCTCACATCCCAGAGTACAACGTGTCTGTTAATTTTCTAAGTAATGTCACTTGCAGAGATTTGAGACCAGCAATCTCAGCTTCCAAGAAGAACACAGAAGTGAGGCAAACAAACACTGGCCCACAGAACAAAAATAACCATTCTGAGCTAGTACGAAGCATCTTATGACTCACAGGAAAGACCATTGGCAATAGCCTGATGGTTTAGCTTTATTATGATTTATGTCTAATTCTGGTCTTGTTTTTTGTTTTGTTTTGTTTTGCTAATTTTATGGCTACCCTGAGGCACATGGAGTTCCGGGTCAGGGATCAGATCCGAGCTGCAGCTGCAGCCAACACTACTACAGATGCAGCAACACTGGATCTCCCAACCCACTGTGCCGGGCAGGGACAGCCTTGGTCTCCCAACCCACTGTGCCAGGCACTGCAGAGACACCACCAATCCCATTGCGCCAGAGCGGGAACACCAGTTCTCGTCTTTGTGATTGTCTGGTGTCGTAAGGTAATGGCAGCACATGAGAAGGAATGATCTGCCAGAGACAGGTACTGGGATGATAGTGAGAAGTAGTAGCCATACCTAAGAGCAGATAAAAAGGAAAAAGACCACGAAGAAGAACATGAGTAGGGTCATCTCATGTAGCGAGAAGGAGCCCCTCACTCAGTGGCATCCGAGCACATCCCTACATATCAACACCATGTGGCAGCTGATCAGTATAATTTAGTTGTTTTTTTTTGGTTTTTTTTTTTTGGTCTTCTTGCTATTTCTTGGGCCGCTCCTGCGGCATATGGAGGTTCCCAGGCTAGGGGTCGAATCGGAGCTACAGCTGCTGGCCTACACCAGAGCCACAGCAACGTGGGATCCGAGCCGCGTCTGCAACCTACACCACAGCTCACGGCAATGCCGGATCGTCAACCCACTGAGCAAGGGTAGGGATCGAACCCGCAACCTCATGGTTCCTAGTCGGATTCGTTAACCACTGCGCCACGACGGGAACTCCTAATTTAGTTTTTGAGCAAATGTTTCTTACACACCTGCTATGTAGGCAGTTATAGCTTAGGGATTAGGAATGGAATAAGATAACCTGGGTTTTACAACTCCCACAACTACATGAGAGTATAACTAAAGATGAGCTTGAAAAGGAACCTGGGCCACTTTCAGTTAGTAAAGGGCCTTAAGGTCCCATAGGCCTACATTATCAAAAACCAATTAAATCATATTTGGTGTGCTTTGCTCTAAAAGGGAGAGATGAATGATTAAAAGGGCTGAAGATTAAAAGTGCCAGGAGCAAAAGGGTAATGTAAATACGTAGGCATTCCCACTGTGGCACAGTGGATTAAGGATCCGGCATTGCCACAGCTATGGCATAGGTCATCACTACAGCTTGGATTTGATCCCTGGCCCCAGAACCTCCTTATGCTGTGGGTGTGGCCAAATAAATAAATAAATAAAATATTTAAATTCTGCAAGTTTATCTCTTCCTTATTCGAGAGTTTAGCCACTCTAGACTATACAGTGATAAATTGGGCCCAGCTAGCATCCATGAGGATGCAGGTTCGATCCCTGGCCTCACTCAGTTAAGGATCCAGCATTACTGGAGCTATGGTGTAGGCCACAGATGCGGCTCAGATCCCGCTTTGCTGTGCCCTGTGGCGCAGGCGGATAGCTGCAGCCCTGATTTGATCCCTAGCCTGGTAATTTCCATACACCAAAAGTGCAGCCCTAAAAAAAGCAAAAAAAAAAGGAATAAAAGAGAAATATTATATTATTATATGTTACCACTGATGATGCAGAATCTAAAAAATACAACAAACTAGTGAATATAACGAAAAAGAAACAGAGTCATAGCTGTAAAGAACAGACTAGTGAGTTGCTTTTGTTTGTTTTTGCTTTTGCCGAGCCTGCAGCATGTGGAAGTTCTTGGCCCAGGGATCAAACCCCAGCTACGGCAGCAATTCAAGCCACTGCAGTGACGAAGCCGGATCCCTAACTCACTGTGCCACAAGACAACTCCAAACTTGTGGTTATTGGTGAGGAGAGGGCAAAAAGGGTAGGGGATTAAGAGGTATAAACAGTTATGTATAAAATAAGCTTCAAGCACGTATTGTACAACACCAGGAATGAAGCCAATATTTTATATTAAGTATCAAATGGAGTATAACCTTTAAGAATTGTGAATCACTATGTTGGCGTTTATATAATATTATAATCAGCTATACTAATAAAATACAATATATAGAGAATAAATATTTTACCATTCAGACAGCACTTGTCAACACGACATTACTAGCATAGCAAAAGTTAAGGAAAAAGCTTTAAGGTTGAAACATACATACTTGAGATCCTGCTGTATAGCACAGGGAACTATATCTAGTCACTTGTGATGGAACATGCTGGAGGATGGGTCACTCTGTTGTACAGCAGAAATTGACAGAACATTGAAAATCAGCTCTCATGGAAAAAATTAAAATCTTAAAAAAAAAAGAAATATACATACTTGTATAAAAATCTTCAAAGATATTATCATGTCACCCAGTAAATAAACCATAGGACCAACTCTCTATAGCATCATCAAAACTATTTAGAATTTTAAAAACGAGTAAGACAGCTACAAGATGAAATTGTTTTGATTATTACTACATAAAAATGTGCTCGAGTTAAAATTTTTTTCCTTTGCATTCCTTTCACCCCATTTTCCTTTTAGAATATTCCTGAGCATTTACATAAAATGGCCAAAAACAATGTCTTGCTTCATTTGAAAAAATTAGAAAAAGATGGGAAAATATGTAAGTATTCTCTTTTAGTTCTTTTATCACCAGCATTTAAAATGGTTTTTAACAAACCAACCAGTTTCCTTTGAGGGAAAACCACCACCCATGAGAGTTCTCCCTTGAATGGCACTTTAAGTTAGAGAGATGGGCACGAAGGAGGGTCAGTAGCGAAAGGCCACTGGACCACAAATGGGAACAGCAGCTCTCACAGGAATTAGAATCCCGCGTGGGGCTCCAGCCCTCCCCCCACAAAGCGACAGTCACAGGTGTGGCAGGAAAATGGCTTCCCCTCTTGCAGACCACACAGATTTTGCAGGTGCAAGGTTTAGAAACAGCCAAAGGTTTTAATGATAGTAAAGGTAATAAACGCAGAAATATGAAAGCAGTGACTCTCTGATTGTTCACTGGTATTAAACTGATTCATCAAATTAACAGTCTTAGAAGTTTGCTCCTCTGAAACCAAGCGGTTCATAATTGGCTTTTGGGGAGAAGCTTCAGCAACGTTTTTATATGTACCAAAAGAAAAAAAAAACAACTTTGTGTCGACCAACAGAATTCTTTTAGGAATCCACGCTTTTTCTAGCTACAAGATAACTTAAAATCCAGTGGTTTGCTTAGCTGTTGTTAAATTTGTATTCTTTCATTTTCTTTACACAGTTAGCAACATGGATCCTGACCAGAAGTGGAGAGCTCATCTTTAGTTTCCGATTAATAAAAGCTTTTCTTGTGCTGTTTTTAGACAATGGTGTGTTTTGTTAACTATGAATTATTCACAGAGAATATAGCTTACACAATATTAAAAATAACCCTAGATATACTTTAAAATAACATTGTATTTATTCTAAAATATGTAAATTATATTTTACACCTGTAATATTGGCTATCTAACCTAGGTCTTATAATATTTTACCAAAAATTCAAAATCCAGTCATTTATCCATTTTCAATAGGTAAAAGAAATAGTTTCTTTTAAAATAATAAAATGTATGTAATTCAAACTGGATATTATTTTGGAGGATTGTTTATGTATTACCAGCAGTCAGTAATACTGTTTTTTCTAGCTGCTTCACTTGACAACACAGATTTCAATGTAATCTTTTCTTTTCCACAACTTTTGTCTATATCTGTAGATTACAGGTTTGTTTTCATGTTTCTCTCAATTATATCATGATAATGTATCAGTTCTATAGCCCTGTGTCATGTATATTCTTCTTATAATGGCATCCCACAAGTGATTCATGTAAATCAACGTTTGGTGTTAGAAAAATATTAAATTCCCAGTTAAAGTCATTGCATATAAATAATTCTTTCTGTCATCTATTAATATAACTAACTTACTTTCCAAATTTAGGTTTTAGAATATAGTCATTAACATACATATGAATCATATATCAAAAGGCAGTGACTATTTCTCTTGGAATGGATTTACAGTGAGATCCTACTGTGTAGCATTGAGAACTATGTCTAAATACTTACATCGCAACACAGCAATGGGAGGAAAAAGTATGTATACATGTATGTGTAACTTGGTCCCCATGCTGTACAGCAGAAAAAATAAAAATCAATCAATCAAAAAAAAAAAGGTTGTGAGTTTTTTTATCTTTTTAGGGCCACACCCAGGGCATACGGAGGTTCCCAGGCTAGGGGTTGAATGGGAGCTATAGCTGCCACAGCCACAGCAATGCCAGACCCATCCGTGTCTGTGACCTACACCACAGCTCATGGCTACACCAGATCCTTAACCCACTGAGCAAGGCCAGGGATCGAACCTGCATCCTCATGATTCCTAGTTGGATTGATTTCCGCTGATCCACGACAGGAACTCCCAAAAGTTTTTTTAAAATTAGATTGTAAGACAGGGTATTTCTTTATATAAGTAACTTTTTTTTTTTGGTGTCTTTTTGTTTGTTTTGGCCACCTGGCAGTTTATGGAGTTCCTGGGCCAGGGATCAGATCCAAGCCACAATTGCCACAGCTGAAGTAACACGGGATCCTTAATCCACTGTGTCAGGCTGGGGAACAAACCTGCATCTTGGCACTGCATAGATGCCGCCACTGATCCCATTGCGCCACAGTGGGGATTCCATAAGTAATGTTTTTATAAATAGAGTTATAGGGTCTAAGGTAGCCAACCAATGTTTATTTAACCCATCAGGTTACCGAATGGCAATACAAACGTGAGTTCAGAATCCTGAGGGTTTGCTTTCTCTACTCTTCCCTAAAGGCTTTTTTTAAAAATTCTTTAAAACATTTCCATCCTCACTTCTTCCTGCCCGTTTTCCCAAGGCCCCTAGCATTTTTAAACCATTCTAAACACTGGAGACCTGTTGTTTTCTTGAAACCATTCCACATTCAAAGTAACTGTGAACAACAGAAAACAACCCAATTCAAAAATGGGCAAAGGGCTTGATAGACATTTGTCCCAAGAAGATATACAAAGGGCAGTAAGCACATGAAAAAATGTTCAACATCACTAATCATGAGGGAAATGCAAATTAAAGCCACAATGAGCTAGCACCTCATGCCCATTAGGATGGTTAATTACTAAAAAAAAATCATAAGTGTTGAGAAAGATACGGAGAAATTAGAACCCTGTGCATTGCCAATGAGAATGTAAAATGGCGCAGCCTCTATGACAATCGGTATAATGGTTTCTCAAAAACAGAATTACCATACAATCCAATAGTCCCACTTTTTTTTTTTTTTTTGTCTTTTTGCCATTTCTTGGGCCGTTCCTGCGACATATGGGGGTTTCCAGGCTAGGGGTCTAATTGGAGCTGTAGCCGCTGGCCTACGCCAGAGCCACAGCAACACGGGATCCGAGCTATGTCTGAAAACTACACCACAGCTCACGGCAACCACAGATCCTTAACCCACTGAGCAAGGCCAGGGATCGAACCCACAACCTAGTCAGATTCGTTAACCACTGAGCCACGACAGGAACTCCATAGTTCCACTTCTGGGTGGGTCCCCCAAAGAACTGAAAGCAGGGACTTGAACAGATTATCTACACCAGGTCATGGCACCATTATTCACAGTTGCCAAAAGGTGGAAGCAACCCAGGAGTCCACTGAAGGATGAAGAGAGAAATAAAATGTTGTACATGCATACAATGGAGTATTATTTAGCCTTTCAAAGGTGGGGAATTCTGGCACATGCTGCAATTGGGGTGAAACCTGAAGACATTATGCCAAGTGATCGAAGCCATCGCTAAAGGACAAATACTACATTGATTCCACTTACATGAGATAACTAGAGTAGGCAAATGTGTAAAGACAGTAGAATGGTAGATGCCAGGGACTAGGAGGAGGGAGAAATGGGGAGTTACTGTTTGGTGGGTGAGGAATTTTAGTTTAGGAAGATAAAATTCTGGAGATGAGTGGTAGTCAGGATTGTACATGCCCTGGTGTGAATGTATGCCACTCAGCAGTACACTTTAAAATGGTTCAAGTAGGAGTTCCCATTGTGGTGCAGCAGAAACGAATCCGACTAGGAATCATGAGGTTGTGGGTTCGATCCCTGGCCTCAGTGGGTTAAGGATCTGGTGTTGCCATGAGCTGTGTTGTAGCTTGAAGACACAGCTCAGATCTGATGTTGCTGCAGCTGTGGTGTAGGCCAGCAGCTACAGCTCCAATTGGACCCCTGGCCTGGGAACTTCCATATGCTGCAGGTGTGGCCCTAAACAGCAAAAAAAAAAAAAGAAAAGAAAGAAAATTTAAATAAAATGGTTCATATGGGGAGTTGCTGCTGTTGGTTAAGACTCCAACTACAGCAGTAGCTCAGTTGCTACAGAGGTTCAATCCCTAGCCTGGCACAGTGGGTTAAAGGATCTGGCGTTGCCAAAGCTGGCATAAGTAGCAGGTTCAATCCCAGGCCTGAGAACCTCCATAAGCCACCAGATGCAGCCAAAAAAAATTAAAGTTTAAAATGGTAAATGAAAAAATAATTACATCTTCCCCAACACCACGACCAAAAAAAAAAAAAAATCAAATCAACACAACTTAGAATAGATTTACAAGGAGATCCTGCTGAATAGCATTGAGAACTTTGTCTAGATACTCATGTTGCAACAGAAGAAAGGGTGGGGGAAAAAATGTAATCGTAATGTATACATGTAAGGATAACCTGACCCCCTTGCTGTACAGTTGGAAAATAAAAAAAAAAAAAATCAAATCAGTGCTCCCATCCCTAAGTAGGCACATAACCACAGAATTTAGACAGGAAGAAATGTGATAATGTCAATATGTGAATATTTAGTTACCTCTTATTTGCTTCTCCATTCTTTCCCTTCTTTTTTTAATTTTTATGTTTTTGCCTTTCAGGGCTGCACATTCAGCATATGGATGGAAGTTCCCAGGCCAGGGGTTGAAATAGAGCTGTAGCTGCTGGCCTATACCACAGCTATGGCAATGTGGGATCTGAGCCACCTCTGAGACCTATACCCAGCTCACAGCAAGGCCAGATCCTTAACCCACTGGGCCACAATAGGAACTCCGCCAGGAGTCATTTTTGATATGCCCCCTCCCTCATCTCATATCCAATGCTTTACCAAGTACTTACTAACTATTCCACTGCTAGAATTTATTGCCACATCGTACTCCACCAGTGCTCCTTAGCCCAGGCCTTCATCCTCCTGCCTGGGTTACCGAAATAACCCTTAACTCTGATCTCCCTACTCCCATTCTTGGGAGGAGTTGGTGGCAAGGATGAGAAGGGCATTCTGAACTGGGGGAATCTCACACACAAAGCCACAGACTCATCTTTTTAAGGTACCATGACACACTTCAAGCTGCAATAAGGAGGGGTGAGAATGGGCGGTTACTAAAACGTGTTGGTTATTGAATGAGTCTAGGCAACTGCGCTTTAACCAAAACAATGACATTCACTAAGCCTGTTTTGTGTGGGTACCAGGCCAGGCACTGGGAATTAAGGGGGACAAAACAGCAACTCTGCTCTCACAAGAAGCTCACATTCTAGTTACGGAGACACACACTCACAATATGCAGTAGAGGTAGATTGTTTGGCATAAAGGAAGAGTGTAACATGATTGGGTTAGAGAAGCCTACACCCAATCTTGAAAGATGAGTCAGCGGCAGCCAGGTGACAAAGTGAAGGGTGCTGGGGAGATGAAAACGTGGTTCTAGTTGGAAGAAAAAGTGCATGCACATAAACAGAGAAATGGCAAAGCATCGCATGGTTGGGGAGCTAACTTATATGACTCAACCATGTGGGTTGAGGTCATAGGGCTAAGAAGCAGCTCATGGGGAGACAGAAACCTACAGGAACTGGTGTGCTGTCATCTGGCCAGGCTCCACACAGGCTGGAGGATACACCACTTAGCAACTGGACAGCAGGTGGTGGTCCAGGGAGGGGCTCATATTATTTTGTCGCCTCCTCAACAGCGAGTCTATCCCTGACCGTGTCGGTACTTTTGTTCCTCCTTTTGTTTCCATCACTCCAGCCAATTCCTTTACCCTCCACTCAATACACCCAGGAGTTGTGGCTTACTCATTGCTTCTGCTGGCTCGTTTTCTGTTTACTCAGGAGTTTCTACATTCTCCCAGCCATCTACCTCTGCCCTCTCTCTGTAAATCTTCAGCTTCTGTTTTGCAACCACTGCATAGCCTCCTAGGTGTCTCAGATTGAGATCGCCTCACAGAAAAGGACCTGATTGGTGTAATTACTCTTCCTTATCCCTTTCAGGAGCTCTCCTGCCATCCTGTCTTAGGTGTTAACTGACCAGCCTGTACGGTAATTGCTCTAGACCAAGCATCTGGAACCAGAAGGATCCCAGGAAATTTTATCAGAAAGGTACCCCATTCAACAGAGGCATCATGAGTGTTCCCGTTGTGGCTCAGTGGAAACAAATCCAACTAGTATCCATGAGGATGCAGGTTCAATCCTTTGCTCAGTGGGTTAAAGATGTGACATTGCCATGAGCTGTGGTGTAGGTCGAAAATGGTGTGGCTATGGCTGTGGCATAGGCCGGCAGCTGTAGCTTTGATTCCACCCCTAGCCTGTGAATTTCTATAGGCCGAGAGTGCAGCCCTAAAAAGACAAAAAAACAAACAAACAAAAAAGAAACGAGGCATCACGCATGATAAACATTCCAAGATGGCCTTTTCAGCATGCGGGTGGTGAGGAGAAAAAAAAGGCCAAGGGAGACTCAAAACATAGGAAGAGGAGTTCCCATTGTGGCTCAGCAGTACCAAACCTACTGCATCCATGAAGATGGAGGTTCGACCCCTGACCTCGCTCAGTGGGTTAAGGATCTGGCATTGCCGTGACCTACGGTGTAGATCACAGGTGCAGCTTGTATCTAGTATGGCTGTGGCTGTGGCTGTGGCTGGCAGCTGCAGGTCTGATTCAACAACTAGCCTGGGAACTTCCATATGCCCATAGTGTGGCCCTAAAAAACAAAGCAAAACAAAACACAAAGGTAGTAGAAGATATGAGACGTATTTAAGAAGAGGACGAGAACTTAGAGACCAAGTAGGTCTTGAGGGATAGGGATCAGGTGGAAAGGAAGAAGTCCAATAGAGCTAGAGATTTCTGGGCTTGGGCAGCTGTGTTGATAAGCAGGATGAGGGAATGCAGGAAATGGGGTGGGTGGCGGGGGGAAGGAAGGAATGATGCATTGTCCTACAGATGTGAATTTGAGGTACCAGGAACATCTAGAGGAAGATGCCGAGTGAGCACTTAGATTTATAGAGGTGGGGCTAAACAGAATGCTTTTTGTTGCATATTAAAGAAACTTGTTTTCAACTAAGCAAAAAGGGAAATTCCTGCTGTGGTGCAATGGGATCGGCAGTGTCTTGGCAGCCCTAGGATGCAGGTTTGATCCCCAGGCCAGCACAGTGGGTTAAAGGATCTGGTGTTGCCACAGCTGCAGCATAGGTCACGAATGCGGCTTGGATCTGACCCCAGCCCAGGAACTCCATATACCGCAGGGCAGCTGGGAAAAAAAAAAAAAAAAGGAGGGAGTGTAGTTGGTTGGCACATGTAGCCAACCTGAGAAGGATGAAGGTAAAGCAGGCTTGTGAACAAGAATGAAGATTTGGATCCCATCACTACACCCCAGACCGTCTCTCTTTTTCGGATCAGAACCTCCACCGCCGACTGGCTCCCTCACATGGTGGGGGACATGGATTACAGGCAGCTGTGGGCTACTAATCACTCATAGCCAGCAGGGAAAGCCAATTCTTCCAGCTTCAGCTTGGGAAATCTGAGAGGAAGAACTCAGTGATTTATACTGGCTCATTACCCGTTTCTCAGGCCCATCCCTGTGATCAAGGAAATGTGAGGAACTGTACTTGGCCCAGCTTTGGTCACGAGCCCAACCCTGTGGCCAGAGTGGGTAAGGTCTTTTCTCAGACGGAGAAAAGGGTCAAAGCTTATATTTTCATTTTCTTTTTACGGCCGCACCTGCGGCCTATGGAGGTTTCCAGGCTAGAGGTCAGATCAGAGCTGCAGCTGCCGGCCTACGCCACAGCCACAGCAACACCAGATCCAAGCCACACCTGTGACCTATACCACAGCTCGAGGCAATGATGGATCCTTAACCCACTGAGTGGGGCCAGGGATCGAACCCGCATCCTTATGGACACTATGTCAGGTTCTTAACCCACTGATCTACAAAGGGAACTCCCGGGGCCAGTATTGATTCTGGACCAGTCCTGATTCCTTACTGAACAGCTTGCTCTTCTTTCCAGTGTACGTAAAATAGATAATAAATAAACCAGAGCTCTCTGCAGTAGCTCATAGGATGATGAGGCCAACTCTGTGAAACCTGCATCTTCTCTGTGTGTTTCTGATGACTTTTTGAGTATTTTAAAGTTATTTACAAGTATTTTCCTATCTCCGTGTTGTCACTTCAGGAAAAAGTAAAGTTGGGAGTTTCCTGGTGGTCTAGTGCTTAGGATTTGGCATGTTCACTGCCGCAGCCCAGGTTCAGTCCCTGGTTTGGGAAATGAAATCACACATCAAGCCAAAATAAATCAGTGAATCATAAACATTTCTTCAAAATAAAAGGCCCGAGTCTGTTTCATGCAATCTACTGAGCTAGTCCTCGGAACAGAGGGGAGCTACTCGCCCTCTGGGAAAATGGGAAGCTGACCTGCACCTCAATCTACACAGAAGCTTATGAAGGTCATCTGGGTGACAGAGAGATGAGGAAGGTCCCAGCACTGAGGCTGCAATGAAAGCAACCTTGGGGCGGGTCTATGGGAAGACAATTAGCCAGAAAGATGAAGAAAGCTTGAGCAAGGATAAGATAACCCCTTGGAGAGTGTGTGACAGCTGCCAAGAGGGGCATCCAAAAAGGAACAGTCAGAGGTATTAAATGAAGACTCCTATTTTATGTGCTGGTTTTGCCTATCATATCCATTATTGGACTGGATAACATTAAATGCCCCAAAATGTGGCTGCTTATTACCAGTTTTACCGAGAAAGATTGCTCAAAAATGCTGAAATTCTGAATCCCCAACAAATCCATATTAAAAGCCAGTAACATTGTAGGCAGTTTTAAAAAGCATATTAAGCATTATTCTTTGAAAAGGTCATTTTTGGTACTGACTTATGGCAGATGGAGGGCATGTTTATTGCCACTCCTTCCCAAGACCCAGTAAAAAATAATATATATTAGATTTACAGAGACACAAGTAAAAAAATAACAGGAAAATGTATAAACTTGAGAAGACAGTGCAAGAGGAGACTGCAGAGATTTTAACCAAATTTTGCAAGACAGCGGATAGAGTCAGAGAAGTGATAAAACTAGAGCCTAAAATTGCTGCGGGCGGGAAGAGAGCCAGTTCACCCTAACAACACTTTAAGGAGATGGGGACTTGGAGGCACCAGCTGCTGCAGAAGGTGCAATGCTGCTCTGCTCTAACAGTAAGATTGGTGGGGAGTTCCCGTCGTGGCGCAGTGGTTAACCAATCCGACTAGGAACCATGAGGTTGCGGGTTCCATCCCTGCCCTTGCTCAGTGGGTTAACGATTCAGCGTTGCCGTGAGCTGTGGTGTAGGTTGCAGACGCGGCTCGGATCCCACGTTGCTGTGGCTCTGGCGTAGGCCGGCGGCTACAGCTCTGATTAGACCCCTAGCCTGGGAACCTCCATATGCCGCGGGAGCGGCCCAAGAAATAGCAACAGCAACAACAACAACAACTACTACAACAACAACAACAACAAAAAAAAAAGATTGGTGGGAGTTCCCATCGTGGCTCAGCAGAAACGAATCTGACTAGTATCCATGAGGTGCAGGTTTGATCCCCGGCCTTGCTCAGTGGATTAAGGATTTGGCATTGCCATGAACTATGGTGTAGGTTGCAGACTCGGCTCGGATTCCATGTTGCTGTGACTGTGACTGTGGCTTTGGCTGTGGCCCCAACTGCAGCTCTGATTTGACGCCTGGCCTGGGAACCTCTATATGCCTCAGGTGTGGCCTTAAGAAGAAGAAAAAAAAAGCCAGGTAGAAGATTGGAAGTTCATCTCAGGAGATAGTGAATGATCTAGAGGGAAAAACCTTCACAGACAGTTCTAGGTGTCTATGACAACACAATGGCCACATCCCCCTCCAGTAACACCTACAATTTGACAACATACCCATATCCAGGTTCCAATCACTATATCTTAATATAAACAGAAATCAAACAAGGAGAAAAAGAGTAGGAGTCAGGAAAACAGTACAACATAGAGAAAAAAATTTTAATTATTAGCATCCTTACAGAGATAAGAGAAGGTATGATAACATATAAAACAAGAATGGGATACTGTGAAAAGCAGCTCTGTGAAAATGCCTTGGAAAATAAAAATATGTAACCAAAATAGTTGGAAAACAAAGTTGAGAAAGTTCTTGGAAAACAACAACAACAGCAACAAAGACAGAAAACAGAAGAGAAAAGACAGAAGACTTTAAAAGAAAATGAGGCATTGCCGCAGGCTGCAACAGATACGGATGGTGGTCACAGATGCGGTTCAGATCTGGCTTAGCTGAGGCTGTGCTGGTGGCCAGCAGCTGCAGCTCCAATTCAACCTCTACCCTGAGAACTTCCATATGGCATAGGCACAGCCCTAAAAAAAAAAGAAAGAAAAGAAAAAGAAAATCAAAGGAAACCAGAAAGTACAAAATCAAAGTAATAGAGGGTCTAGAATAATAATACCAGTTGCTATTTTTTGCTATTGTTGTTAACAGAACACGTTCACATATTTCCTTGTGATTATTTCACTTGGACTTGTATCAATTAAGCTCCACAAACTCCATATTTACTCTTTTAGTAAAATCTTACCATAGTTTTATAAGATAAAAATACATTTTTTCCTCTTGGGGGTTAAAATGTCATAGTTGTAAAATCCTGAACAAGTTATGTTATGGAGCCTCTGCTTCCTTACTTGAAATGGGGAAAAGCATCATGTTCCTGGTCGATAGAGGTTAAAATTAATACGGTACATCAACGCTGCTGAGGGGAATGCAAAGAATTGTCTACATTTTAACTGGTTTCACTTGCACTGTATATAAGCTTTGTCTTCCAGCACAAAGGCTGATGCAAACAAGGAAACGGCTCCAAAAAATCCTTGGCCACCACCCCAAGACCTTGGTTCTACTAGGCACTGAGCCATACACCATTCTCCTGATGGCTACAGGATACCAGGTCAGCTCACCAGTCACAGATTCCCTGAGGCATAAGACCTTCTAATTTTAGAGGCAGTTGAGCAAAGCATTTTGTGCAGAATGATGCTCCCATTATTTCATTCTCCTCAGGTGAAAGTGATCTACTAGGTGGCCTCCTTGGCAAAGGTAAATCCCTAGTCGCTTTATGAAGCATTCCCCCCCAGTCTGCTGCTGTGTCCCCATGTACCAGTCTCCCCAGGAACCGTTTACCTACCACCATATTCCTGTCTGTTCATGAGAACTAGGACCCTCTTGCAAGTGAAATAAATTCAAAGTAAGACCCCCCTCCTCTATCCGTGTCTGCTGAGACAAAAATCCATCCTACTACACATCTCCAGAGTCCTTGTCAATCGCCTCAAATACAAGCCACTCCATCTATCTATTCCTCTCATTCACTCATGTCCACACTACTGTTGGATTTTTCTCTCCTGGTCCAACCACTTCCTGCTATTCCTCTACCTTTAGAACCTTCCCACCATATTCCTGACACACTTATGTTGGTTCATGTTCTTATTTGCCCGACAGCCCCCACCTCTGCACCTTCTAAGACGAAACTCACTTACCCTACCCACAGAGAAAATACGAGACCCAGAAATGATCATACAACCAAGCCAACCTGGTCTAGGTCTTTCCTTGGGATTTTTCTGCTAGAACTTGTGAGTGACCATGTTCTTTGCTGTGTAAATGAAGTCCGTGGACTACAAGGAAAAACGAAGCCAACCTGGAAAAAAAAAAAAGAAAGAAAAGAAAAAAAGCTATACCGAGAATCGAGATGAGGTCAAGTGCCGGTTCTAATTTCTAAGACCCACAATGCATCCCAATTCCCAAAGCGTTTCTTTTGAATCTGTTGACTCTTTTAATCTTCTTTTCAACCACTTGCAACTGCAAGAGTTATAGCTAAGAAAATCGATGCCATTGTAAAGAAACCTTGCCTGCATCCTCCACCCCTCATCCCACATTCTCTTGACCAATTGCTTAAACTATATCCTAGCCTTCTCCTCAAAGCACCAAGCCCTCTGCAGTAGGGCTGACTATCTCCTCCTGCCCAAGCCACTCCAGAGCCACCCTGCTCCTGTGGTCATTGGTCATCTTTCACACCACCCTTATAGCTGTCACTCCCCACGCAACCCTTCAAAACTGGGAGATGGCTCCCAGTTTTCCGGGCACTGCCCTTCCTGACCTCATCGCTGTGTGGCAGAACCTCCACTCGGTCTGCAGCTGCCTCGGCTCTGCTGACCTTCCCTCTCCCTCCTTCCTGCCAGTGTGAAAAGAGGTGCCCCTTCCTCCTGTGTCGGAGGTCCCAAACCTTAGAGACCCCGGTCCTCCAATCTTCCCACCTCTCCCCATCTCCCCAGTACCTTCAACCTCTGCCTTTCCCCCTTCTTTCCTTGTCTAAACGTGCTCAACTGTCACATCCTTCGAACATAAACAGAAGGAGCTCCCGTTGTAGCTCAGCGGTAACAAACCCAACTAGTATCCATGAAGATGAGGGTTCAATTCCAGGCACTGTTCAGTGGCTTAAGGATTCAGCATTGCCATGAGGTCTGGCATAGGTCACGTACGTGGCTTGGATCTGGCATTGCTGTGGCTCTGGTGTAGGCCGGCAGGTGCAGCTCCGACTGTACCCCTAGCCTGGGAACTTCTATGTGCCAAAGGTGTGGCCCTAAAAAACAAAACAAAACAAAACAAAACAAAAACAAAAAACCCTCCCTTACTCTTCCTTAGTGACCTACCCTGCTCTCTCCTCCCCACTGAAGCTAAACTTCTGGAAAGCAGTTACACTTCCTGTTTCCACTTCTTCAGTTGGTTTTCACCACTTTCTGGAACTGATCTCTTTTCTACCAAAGAAGCATTAGCTCAGGCCCTGGATTTGCCAAATAAAGGGAGACCAAATAAAATCAAGTAAGGCAGAAGATAAATAAGGATAGACACTCCATCTTGGGCTCCTTAAGCTTCCAGAGGTCAAAAAGTCACAGTCCCGCCCCTGGGGGGACCCAAGAGTGGTCCAGGTGGGTCACAGCCTTTGCATAACCATTGCACAGCCAGCTGTCCCTCAACCGCCAAATCCACCTCCAAGCGTGGCGTGTCCTTTCCTGCCAAACTTTCCTAAGGGTAACAACACTGCATTAGAAATTTGGCTTATAGTTTCCATAGCAGTAAAATTTATACTCAAGAAAATTATATCCTTTCCAACTATTAATGGAGTGATTTTGCTTTCTCAGAGAAATACAATTTCCTCCTCACAACATGAGTGTAATTTTATGTTCCTAAAACTTACTGTAAATGATATAACCAAAGCGTGTAAACAGATAAATGATCTGCTTTGAAAAAGAAAAAAAAAAAGGAGTTCATGTCGTGGCAGCAGAAACGAATCCAACTAGGAGCCATGAGGTTGCAGGTTCGATCCCTGGCTTTGCTCAGTGGGTTAAGGATCCAGCATTTCTGTGGCTCTGGCATAGGCCGGCAGCCGTAGCTCTGATTAGACCCCTAGCCTGGGGCCTTCCATATGTCCGGGGTGTGGCCCTAAAAAGCAGAAAAAAAAAAAAAAAAAAGGCTTTGTGTTTCCAGAACAGAAGTCCAGGGTCATCCTGGTAAGTGAAATCCCCACAAGACTGTATTAAAACAGGAATGGGTTTGTCAGACAGATTCCAGCTCTGGGACTTTGGGCAAATGACTTAACCTCTCTGAGCCTCAGTTTCCCCACTTTTTTTTTTTTTTTTTTGTCTTTTTAAGGCCAAAAACACGGCATATGGAAGGTCCCAGGCTAGGGGTCCAATTGGAGCTACAGCTGTCGGCCTACGCCACAGCCACAGAAATATGGAATCTGAGCCGTGTCTGCGACCTACACCACAGCTCACGGCAACGCCAGATCCTTAACCCACTGGGCAAGGCCAGGGATCAAACCTGAGTCCTCATGGTTCCTAGTCGGATTCGTTTCTGCTGCCACGACGTGAACTCCTTTTTTTTTTTTTTCCTCTGTTTTTCCAAAACTAGTCAGGTTTGTTACTGCTAAGCCACAACAGGAACTCCAGTTTCCCCATTTTTTAGGTTAAAATAACAATTATTTTGCAGGGTTTCTGTGAAAATGAAATGATAAAACCCATGTGAAAGTAAAATACCTGGAACACAGTAGTTATGCAAAGAATATTAATGTCTGCTTTTCCATCCTTTTGCCCCTAGATGTTGAAATCCAGCAGTCCACTTTAGCTCTTACTTTTTTTTTACCTTTTATTTTTTTTCTACTGCACAGCACAATGACCCAGTTACACATATATGTATACATTCTTTTCTCTCACATTACATGTTCCATCATAAGTGAAGCTCTTACTTCTATTAGACACATTCTTATTTACTTTCCCATCATCTCAGAACTGTTTTTTCCCTTTTGATGTAGGTCTTGCACAACCAACTAAAGGAAACCTCTTTGAGGGCAAAGACCAGCTTTCCTTTTTTTTTCTATTTCTCACAATTACAGTGACCCTTTCCACAGATATTCCTGGATAGACCCCATTTCAAACAACCTGCTTTTTGTCCTTTTTTAAATCATTAAAAATATCTTGAAAATCTCCACATTTCGGGGTCCAAGCTACATTTGCCAAAACACCTGTTACCCAGACACCCAGGAGCCAGCATCATGCTGGATACACAATGGCCTCCAAAGCTGGACACAGCTGGGAGTTCCCATTGTGGCTCAGTGGGTTAAGAACCCAACATGGGAGTTGCCATTGTGGCTCACTGGAAACGAGCCTGACTAGTATCCATGAGGATGCAAGTTTAATCCCTGGCCCCACTCAGTGGATTAAGGACCCAACGTTGCTGTGGCTGTGGCATAGGCTGACAGCTGCAGCTCCAATTCAACCCCTAGCCTAGGAACTTCCATGTGCCACGGGTGTTGCCTTTAAAAAAAAAAAAAAAAAAGTTTCTCTGTGAGGCCTTGGGTTCAATCCCTGGCCTTGCTCAGTGGGTTAAGGATTGGTGTTGCTGCAAGCTATGGGGTAGGTCGCAGATGTGGCTCAGATCTGGTGTTGCCGATGGCTGTGGCGTAGGCCCAGCTGCAGCACCGCAGCTCCGATTGGACCCATGGTCCAGGAACCTCCATATGCCACAGGCACAGCCTTACAAGCAGGAAAAAAAAAAAAAAAAACTGGACACACCTGAGCAATCAGTCTGCCTAGGAGAGACCTCCTGAACCAACCCCATTCCCAGCACTGTGACCCCGCTTCAGAGGACTTAACGGCAGTCACGCCTCCCTATAAACTTCTGAAGCCGCCCATCCTGAGAAGGAAGCTAAAATTAGAATCAATTCCCCACTTTTCCCTAAAAGCCCATTTGGATAGCACCCACCTTTCGGCCTTAGTCCCCTCCCAAGGCAAACCTCCAGTGTCACCCATCATCAGCCCGTTCTCTCCTCCACGTGGCTCTCCATCCCCTTATGAGACTTAAGCTCACCTCCCCCCAGCCCTTCTGCTGCAGCCCCTTGAACCCAGCTGTGTCCTCTGCAAAGCTCCACACCCTCCACCCCTTCCCACATGTCTTCTTCGCCCTCTTACACAGGAACTTACCCGCAGCCCCAAGTGGAAACTGAAACCTGCCTCCCCCGCAGTCTTCTCAGGAGGCGACTGCTCTTCCCTCCCACGCCCCACACACCACAGAGCCCAGGGGGGCAGTGGGCATTTCCGTGCACCTGACAGACAGGTCTCCTCCCTCACTCAGAAAGCCCGGCTCCTCTGGGAGTTCCAGATTGTGGCTCAGCGGGTTAAGAACCTCACCAGTGGAGTCCCAGGGGTGCTTTAGCAGTAATGAATTCAACTAGTATCCATGAGGACACAGGTTTGATCCATGGCCTCGCTCAGTGGGTCAAGGATCCGGTGATGCCACGAGCTGTGGTGCAGGTTGCAGATATGGCTCAGATCCGGAGTTGATGTGGCTGTGGTGTAGGCTGGCAGCTGCAGCTCCGATTCAACCCCTAGCCTGGGAACCTCCATATGCCACAGGTGCGGCCCTAAAAAGAAAAATGAAAGAAAGCAAGCCCAGCTCTTCTGGAAGCCCACACTCTCCAACTAAACCACCTACTACCCTCAAGCCACTAACCAAGCTTTCTGGCTCTCTGTGTCCTCTCCCTTTGTGCCAGATGTTAGTTGGCTCCCCCAATAGTCGCTATTCTGCTCCTTCAGTCCCTCTTGACAACAGGAGGTGCAGAGAGTGTGTGGAGAGCACCTTCCCCACAACTGCCTGGACTCCTTGTTTCCAAAATGTCCCCGTCGGTCTGCCTTGGTGACCCTCACCCTTCATCATTGCCAGCGACCCCAGTACTCATCCCAGCATCCTGCTCTCTGACCACTTCCCCTTCAGCCAATAGCCTCACTCCAAGCATCTTCAACCGCAACCCCACGGGCGCACCCCATTCAGAGTCCCTTGCACTCTGTCCTCTGGGTCTGGGGACACCGAAATGGCAAGAACAGATGGCACGCTCAGAAGGGGTTACCTGGAGAGAGTCCCATGATCGGCCCACTGACCGAGGCGGGGGGGGGGGGGGCCGGCTGAGGAAACCACCAGAGACAGAGGCTCCAGTGATGAGGAACCAACAACAGCCTGAAGAGGTGGGGAGGGCAGGAGGTGCTGAGCCCAGAAAGAGCTGGGATGTTGTGAGCAGGGCGGACAGCGTGTGGTCACATGAAAACACAGCCGCCACCAGAACCAAAGTAAGGCAAGGGGGACGGGGGGGGGGGGGTGCCGGGGGGCTGGAGGGATACACCTCCCAACTCCCTTCTGGTTCTTGGTCAGTGGTCTTCATTGGCTGAACTCAACCAGAAGTCAAAGCCAGGCAGCCTCAGGGCCACAGTTAGGAGCGGTTCGCCTTTCACAGCAAAAAAGGTGGCTTGTAGGGTGGTGGGTAACAGATTAATGAGGGGAAGGGCCACATGCTCACAGCCTCTGCTTCATCACCCCTGGCCTCGTCTGCATTCCCCCTCGACGTCCTTGCCTCTCGGTCATGCTGGCCTGGCAAACCCCCACTCTGCCTTCTCCATCCCTCCACCTGTATTTATATTTTTGGCTGCACCTGCAGCATGAGGAAGTCCCCGGGGCCAGGGATCGAACCTGCACTACAGCGGGGACAACCCTGGATACTTAACCTGCTGAGTCACACGGGAACTTCCAGTGTCCCTTTAAATTTAGGTCCCCAAGTTTCAAGTAGGCACTGCTGGCCGATTACATTCCTCTCATCCAGTCAGCCTCCCACAATTTTACCCCATTTTCTCCTCAAACTCCAGTACACTGTCCCCGCTCCTGATGATTTCATCTCATATTTTACTAAGAACATAGAAGCAACCAGAAGACAACTTCATCTATTTTGTTTTTCCCTTTTTTTTTTTTTGGCTGTGCCTGAGGCATACAGAAATTCCCAGGCCAGGGATCAAACCGGCACCACAGCACTAATAATGCCAGATCCTTAAGCCACTGAGCCACCAGGGAACTCTGAAGACAACTTCATCTTGCCCTTCGCCATTCTCAACCTATCAGCAACCTGCTCTCTGGTTACTGTGGGAACCGCACCCCTGTTACTAAATGCCCTCACCTCTTAGGTACCTGCAAGTACCTCCAGTAGAAGAAACTCCTCTCTCTAATGGGTCATTCTCTCTGCCTGCAAATATATAAGAGATCATATCCATGGGAAGGGAGGGATGGATTGGGGGGGGTGGAGGGGTTAGCAGATACAAACTATTACAAACATAATGGATAAACAAGATCCTACTGTAGGGAGTTCCCGTCATGGCGCAGTGGTTAATGAATCCAACTAGGAACCATGAGGTTGCGGGTTCGGTCCCTGCCCTTGCTCAGTGGGTTAACGATCCGGCGTTGCCGTGAGCTGTGATGTAGGTTGCAGACACGGCTCGGATCCCGCGTTGCTGTGGCTCTGGCGTAGGCCGGTGGCTACAGCTCCGATTCAGCCCCTAGCCTGGGAACCTCCATATGCCGCAGGAGCGGCCCAAGAAATAGCAACAACAACAACAACAAAAAAAAAGAAAAAAAAAAGATCCTACTGTAGAACTATACTCCATATCCTGTGATAAACCATAATGGAAAAGAATATGAAAAAAGAATGTATACACATGTATAACTGAATCACTTTGTAAATCATCTATACTTCAGACAAAAAAACAATTTTTCACACAGATCATCTCCAAAAAGAAAACAATAACTTTCTCTAGACCCCTCGACCCCCCTCCAGCTCCTTGCCCATTTCTCTGGCTCCTCTTAGAGGACACTCTCCTCAGATGAGTTCCTTATTCTCATGCCTCCATCCTGGCACTTCCCGTTCTCTCTTGAGCTCACTCCAACGAGCCATTTATTCCCATCATCCCAAAGAAAACCTCTCTTGAATGTCACTACCGATCTTTGTAATAAGTCAGGATCTTAGCAGGAGCAAATAACAAATTTAAATTGGATAATTAGGGGAAATTTTCATCAAAGGGCTCTTTTGAGGTATGGGCAGGGCGTGGGGAAACCACGAGGGATAGTGCATATCCTGAGACAATGACCACGGGATGCTTCAAGGGGCCACGGAAGGGGTGGGTACCAGAGCCTGAGAGAGCTGCAGCCTTCTCTGGAAGGTGGCAGGAGTGCCCAGCCCCTGACTGAGCACAGCAGCAGAACAAGGACCCACACTTCTGCTCAATGTGTCAGAGCTCAGCACTGAGCCAGGGGAAACTTTCTCAGGCTGCACCTCAGTCTGACGCTCTTCCCACCCAGCCCTCCCTCCTTCCCTTCACTGCTGTCAGACCAGCATCGTGGGCTGGAGGTCCTGCCTACCCACTCCTCTCCTGTTTACTTTTCACAAATGCTATTGGTGATAAACTCTTATGATTCAAACTCTGTCTTGACATCCTGGAAAACTGACACGCACCTCTGTCTTGCCAAATCCAGTGGTCACCCCCAGGCCTAGGCTGACCACATTATAGTAGGTTTCTGCAACTGAAAAAAAGCCAGTGGGGGAAGCTCCCATTGCGGCTCAGTGGGTTAGGAACCCGACTAGCATCCATGAGAAAGCAGGTTCTATCCCTGGCCCCACTCAGTGGGTTAAGGATTTCAGTGGGTTAAGGATCCAGTGTTGCCTCGAGCTGCAGCACAGGTCACAGATGCAGCTTGGATTCAGTGTTGGTGTGGCTTTGGTAGGAGCCCTAGCCTGGGAACTTCCATATGCCACAGAGGAAACCCCCCCCAAAAAACAACAACAACAACAACAAAAAACAAATGGGGGTATTTTCTCACACAACAGCGACAACTAAATTTCAAAGTTTGAAAGAGTCCCTTTCAGTTTAGTGGGACAATTAATCTCCAAATGACCTAGAATATGTTCACTGCACCCTTCACCAAAACAAGTCTTGAAAATGCCCATCCCATTGGTAATGACTTGTTTGTTGTCTGTCTTTCATTCCGTATATGAGTTTCAAGAACAAAAAACTAAGTCTTTCTTTGGGGGATAATAAAAATGTTCTCAGATTATGGGATGGTGGCCCAACTTTATAAATATACTAAAAACCATCGAAATATACTCTTGAAATAGGTGACCATAAAGTATATTTCATTAAAAAATTGTCTTTAAAAATGCAATTAAGGAGTTCCTGCTGCGGTGACGTCTTGGGAGCACCAGGATGCAGGTTCGATCCCCAGCCTGGCACAGTGGGTTAAAGATCTGACATTGCCGCAGCTGCAGCTTAGGTTGCAAATACGGCTCTGATCTGACCCCCCAGCCTGGGAACTTTCTTTTTTGGTGGGTGGCCAAAAAAGAAAAAAAAAAAAGCAATTGAATCATTAGAGGGGACCACAGAAGTCAGGGAAGGTTTCCATGGGATCATATGTGCGGGAGAATTAAAGGAACCGTAGGCCTATGCTGGGGAGAAGAGGGGAGGGGATAAAACATTCCAGACACAAGCAGCAGCCAGCAGGAAGCCAGGGGAGGGTCTAGGAAGATGCCATACTATCATATGTATATGGTAGGAAGTCAATAATGCTGGTACCAAGAGACCGGGGCCTAAGCAGGCAGGGATGAGCCTGTGTGGACAGGCAGAAGCCAAACCATGAAGTGCCATTCAGTCATGCTACCTTTCCATGAAGGAGAAGGGAGGCCATCAAAAAATCCTGTTAGAATTATTATTCTGATATAAATTTGGAAGGTGATTTGGAGGTAGGTAAAACTAGCAAGTGTTTGATCAGAAAGTAGGAAAATAATAAGAGCTAACATTTTTTTTTTGGCCACACCCATGGCATGCAGAAGTTCCAAAGATGGAACTTGAACCACAGCAGTGACCTGCCACAGCATTGACAGTGATGGATCCTTAACCTGCTGAGCCACCAGGGAACTCCAATTGCTAATATTTATAGAGTCCTAAATTTCTACTAATCACTTTCCTTGAATCATCTCATTTAATCACTAGAAGAGGTATTACAATTATCCCCTTTTTATTGGTGATATCTTTTTATTGTTTGCTCCTTCACTCTTTCAGGTCTTCAGGCAAATGCAACTTCCCCACACTTTCCCTTGCTTTATTTTTCTCCAAGACCCTCATCTCAATTTTACATATGTTTCACTTTTTACATCTTGTTTAAAGACCCTCTTCCCGGAGTTACCATCATTGCTCAGTGGTTAAAGAATATGACTAGGAACCATGAGGTTGCGGGATCGATCCCTGGTCTTACTCAGTGGGTTAAGGACCCGGGATTGCCGTGAGCTGTGGTGTAGGTCGCAGACGCGCCTTGGATCTGGCATTGCTATGGCTGTGGTATAGGCCAGGAGCTACAGCTCCAATTCGACCCCTAGCCTGGGAACCTCCATATACCACAGGTGCAGCCCTAGAAAAGACAATAAATAAATAAATAATTAAAAAGATCCTCTTCCCATTCTAGAATGAAAGCCCATAAGAATAGGTTCATTTGTCTTTTTCCTTCAGTTCCTTAGCACATGGTAGATGCCCAATAAATATTTTTGAATACATTAATAAATGAGGAAATTGAGCCTATGATCATGCGGGTAATAAGTGACAGAATTCTGATTAAAAAACTCACCTTCTTAACCCACTAAGGGATTCACCAGAGTTGTAATATCACAGGTGAGAGATGAGTCCCCCCACCCCCCCGAGGCTGCAGCACTGGGAAGGGGGAAGGGGTCAGAGTGGTAATAGTTTGGACATGGAAGGATGCTGGAAGGGATTAGTCTAGGATGACTGTGGTTTCTAGATTTGGCAAATCGGTAAATAGCAGTATAGCTCATCGGAAGAAAGAATACAAAGGAATCTTGTTTGGGGCAGAAACATGGAAGAGGAGGACATGTCTCTTCCTCAAACTTTTTAAAAATCACCTCCCTAGGTTACCAAGAAGTGTTGTTAATAAGTTCGAAGCAAGTAAACCCAAACTGATCTCGTCTTCAGTTGGATTGCTATTGGGAGATGGGGATGGGGGATGGGTAGGTGAGACCAAATAGGAATTGCTCTTTTTAAAAAACTAACTCAAGCCTACCAGGATCAGGAGAAAGAATTCAGGAGTGTTTAAAATAACTCTGAAGTTAATATTTAAGGCAGATGCTAAAACCGAAGAATGTGCCTACCCTCGTGTACTTCAGCCGTAGTCATATGTTTAGATTATGGTGACTGTGGCAGTGGCTCTCAAGACGTGACAGGGTGGAAGCAAGCAGTGACACCCAAGCGCTGGGTGGCCAGGAAGGCGGGAAGGCAGACGGGCTGCATTGCACGCCACAGCACGTGGCCGCCCTCGGACCCTGCCGCGGACTCAGCCAGTTAAGCTTCCTGCTCGCGCCTCAAACGACTCCCAACCCCCGCCCTGGAGCGGAGCACAGGAGGCGCGGCTCAGGTTCCTTTACACTCCCCGGCCACGGGCGGACGGCCTCCGGCCCCTAGGCGGCGCTGCGGACTCGCAGGGGCGGCCGCAGCACGAGCGAGCGCCGCCTCCCCACTGCGCATGCTCGCTTTCAGTGTGGGCTCGGTTTTACTTTTTTTTTTTTTTTTTTTTTTTTCCGGGCGGCCCCGGCGGCTGCGTACTGGCTGTGGGATGGGAAGTGAAGCCCCAGCGAGCGGCAGCGGCGGGGCTGTGAGGAGCTGCCAGGGGGAGGCGGCGGCGGCGAGTCGGTGAGCAGCTGGGAAGAGCGGAGCCGGGGCGGAGCACCTGCAGGCACGGGCGGCGGCTTCACCATGGCGATTCGCAAGAAGAGCACCAAGAGCCCCCCGGTCCTGAGCCACGAATTCGTCCTGCAGAATCACGCGGACATCGTCTCCTGTATGGCGATGGTTTTCCTGCTGGGGCTCATGTTCGAGGTGAGCCCGGCCCGCTCCCTAACCACCCCTCCGCCCCCCTCCCCGGGCCCCGCCTGCCAGCTCAGCCCTTCGGCCCGGGACTGGGGGGGACCCCAGCCGCGGGGAGGTGCCGGCCGCCCGGCCGGGAGGAGCGGACCTGCCCCGCCCCGGCCTGGGGCTCCGCGGCCCCGGGGGCCTGGCCGCCGCCTTCCCGCCTTCAGGGGTCGGGGCCGCCGGGTCGCCTCCTCGACCACGGTGCACGCCTCCCTCCCGCCGCCGCCGCCGCCGCCGCCGCCGCCGCCCCCTCCCGCCGGCCGTGCGGCGCAGTTCCTGGTTCCCGCGAAGGGTTACGTGGCAGCCGGCGAGGGGCCGGCGGGCGGCGGGGGCGGCCCCTTGAGCGCCGAGCTGGCTGCGGGCGGTGGGCGGGCTGGGGAATGGCCGGCGCGGCGGGCTGGCCAGGCCCCGGGGGCCGGGGAGCGCCTGGGGGCGGGGGCCGCCGTGGCACGGAGTTTGGGGTGAGACGGACCGAGCCGGGCGTCCGCAGCCCAGTGGAAGGGCGGTGGCCGCGGGGCAGCGAGTGACCGCTGCGGGATTGTTTTAACTCCCATCTCGCAACTGGTATTGTTACCAGTGATCGAACTTTTTGCCCCGACTTTTTGCTCTTTCCGTAAAGAAGCAAAGTCTGGTCGAGAAATCGGGGTTTTGAATAGCAGTGCCGAGGAGTCGAATAATATTCTTTTTGTTTCTTGAAGTAGGAGAGGATGGAAATGTCAGGAGTGTGTAAATTCTCTTCCCACGTATCGAGTATTGTGATGACTTACTTAACAGCTGTTGAATGTGGGTAATAAACTTTGCAGGGTGAACGTGTAACATCCTACGGCTTTCTTTGCCTCGCTCCCCAATGCACACGCCCATTCCTTATTTTCTTTCTCATTTTAATTAATTTTTCTCTAGCTCTTGTGCCCCATCAAATACACGATTTTACTTATTTATTGTGCCTCCCCCCCCCCCCCCGCGCGCTTCCTGGAAGGGCAGAAAAAAATTTTTTTTTATCTTAATCTCCAGCGTCTAGAATAGGGCCTGGGATGTAGGAGGTGCTTACAAAATATTTGATGAGTGACATTAAGAATTCATGAAAAAAAACTAGTGGAATGAGACAGCCAAAAGATGAATATAGTTTTTAGGTGGGTTGTTTTTTTTTTTTAAGGTTCTTATTAGGTAACTTTATATTTTATTTTTGCTTCTCTTCAAATAGGCTTTTCTGGATCTAGATATCGATTTTTTTTTTTTTTAATTCTTGACTGTTATTTATGTCTGTTTAGTCCACTGCTAAGGAGGTAGTAGTTATCCTGAAAGGGAAGGTAGACATGAACTGACTTATGTCACCTACTTCTTTTTAGGCTTGGCCTGTGCTACTTACTTATTTAGTGATCAAAGGCTAAACCTCACTTTTTCTACTCTTTGTAAGGAAGTAACATCACCTGTGGTGTTCTCACAGCCACAGATAAGATAATGTGGTGTGAAGGCATCTCACAGTCTATAAAGTATGAATGTATATGATACTAAAAATGCAATGCAGCATTTGTACTCACTTTTTAAATTTTATATTTATATATACTTTCTGCTTTGTTATTGGAAGTAATACTTTTCTGTATACAGTATGTTGAACAATTTTGTAAAACACGCATAACCCGTCTCCACGTGGAAGGAATTCCTGACTTTAAAGATATAATTTAGGAGTAATATTACCTGCAGGGTATATCTTCAGTGCTTTGAATGAAATGGAATATAAATCAGAAATGCTGACACTTAGAATGCTGTAATGTTGCTTTTATGTAAAATGTTTCCTGTTCTTTTACCACATTTTTGGGGAAGTTCACCACCTGTACCTAGCCTCTCATGTCAGTGGTTTTTTTTTTTTTTAACAGTAAGTGGATTTTCACGTGTACATACATCTGTAAAATATATCAGTTTAAATAGATACAACAAAGATCTAAATAGCAGCATTTAAAGTCAGTTCAAAAAATGTTAAGAGTAGCATACAGAAGGAAGTTTGTGCAGGGTGTACTACATTTTTCTTACCATATGTTAAAGTTTTAAGTTTTGAAAGCATGTTATCTATATATGAGAAGAAATTCACTAGGTTAGTTTTGCTGCTTGACTTTTAAAATAATTGCTGTTGGAGTTCCCCTTGTGGCTCAGCGGGAATGAACCTGACTAGTATCCACCATGAGGATGCAAGTTCAATCCCTGGCCTTGCTTAGTGGGTTAAGGATCCTGCATGGCTGTGGCAGTGGCCAGGAGCTGCAGCTCCAATTCAACCCCTAGCCTGGGAACATCCATATGCCGTAGGTGCCACCCTAAAAGGACAAAAATAATAATAATAATAATTGCTGTTGAATCTCAATGTTAATTATAGAATAACAGTGTTTGTGCTAGGATAATAGAGAATTTGATGTTTTTGCAGCAGAAGTGTTAAGCCTTTTGTGTAAATATATTGAGGAAATGTCAGAGGATTTTTGGTGAAATTGACAAAACAGTAGCAGGTACTATATTACTAGCCAGAATGAAGAATCAGCATAGGTGCTGAATGAGAGTTAGGGCTCTACTGCTCACTAACTGGGTGACCTAGGGCATGTCATTTAACTTCTCACAACTTGGTTGCTTTTCTATAAAATAGGGCTCATCAGATTACTCTGAGAATTAAACTAACTTTGTATA
Source organism: Phacochoerus africanus (assembly GCF_016906955.1). Taxonomy (NCBI): domain Eukaryota; kingdom Metazoa; phylum Chordata; class Mammalia; order Artiodactyla; family Suidae; genus Phacochoerus; species Phacochoerus africanus. Next base: position 65,021,020 of record NC_062549.1, read on the forward strand.
ATGCCTAGTTCAGTGTTTGGCTCACAGGAAGCATCCCGTAAATGGTAGTTCATTATTCTTTTGTTATCTATCAAAGTTGGGAAAGAGAAGACAGCAATTTTTTTTTTCTTAGAAGAGAGCATTTTTATATGAGAGAAGGGTCCAACAGTAAGCATCTAAAAAAAGTTATATAGGAGTTCCCATAGTGGCTCAGTGGTTAACTAATACGACTAGGAACCATGAGATTGCAGGTTCAATCCCTGGCCTCGATCAGTGGGCTTGGGTTAAGGATCCAGCGTTGCCATGAGCTGTGGTGTAGGTTGCAGACTCGGCTCAGATCTGACATTGCTGTGGCTCTGGCATAGGCCAGCAGCAACATCTCCAATTAGACCCCTAGCCTGGGAACCTCCATGTGCCCCTAGAAAAGACAAAAAGACAAAAAAATAATTTTTTTAATTAAAAAATAATAAATAAATAAATTATATATACGATAAGGTTAATAAAACTGTGGTTTGGGGCAAATGGAAGAGTTTAATTTGCAGAGAATTTCATGTTATCAGAAATTGCTGTGGGAGTTCCCCGATGACCTGGCAGTTAAGGATCTGGCATTGTCACTGCTGTGGCTTGGGTCACTGCTGGGACACAGGTTCGATTGCTGGCCAAGGGATTTCCACATGCCACAGGCACCGCCAGTAAAATTGCTGTGAATTTTGAAATCATGTTTCTAGTACAGTCGGTATCTGTCCACATAATGCAAATCACGGTCTATAATTAATGGCTTCAAATTGGAGTTAGGAAAATTGAACAGTCGAAAGAGGTAATGATACTTGGGAAACTTTCTGAAAGTAAAGCTCTGGAGAAGGAGCTAGATCTTTCCACTAGGACTATTTTCTTTGGGCAGGGAGTTATTTTCCAGATACTCAGGAGTCTGGGTTGTTTGTGCCATGCCAGGTTTAGGGGACGGTTACAATTATATCTGTCATGGAATGGTCTGGGAGGTTTGTTTTATTTTTAAGCATGACTTAATACCAACATTTCTTTCCTTCTTTTTTTTTAAAAGTCTTAATTTTTATGTAAGCCGGAGAGGAAGTGGGATTTGATACTCAGAAGTTGCCGTTATCTCTGAGGCACCCAGTCAGTGTCGTAGTAACAAGTACAAAATAGTCAACATCTCTGTATAATAAGAAAAGATACCAAGCCCCATCCTGTGCCCACTAAAGAAATATTGGAGTTCCCGTCGTGGTGCAGTGGTTAATGAATCCGACTAGGAACCATGAGGTTGCGGGTTCGGTCCCTGCCCTTGCTCAGTGGGTTAATGATCCAGCGTTGCCGTGAGCTGTGGTGTAGGTTGCAGACGCGGCTTGGATCCGGTGTTGCTGTGGCTCTGGCGTAGGCCGGTAGCTACAGCTCCGATTGGACCCCTAGCCTGGGAACCTCCATATGCCGCGGGAGCGGCCCAATAAATAACAACAACAACAAAAAAAGACAAAAAAGAAAAGAAATATTATGGTAGTCATGATACTGTATACAATACAAAATTAAATAATCAGAATTTGTGGTAACCTGTTTAAGATATATCTGAATAAGTCTCAAAATTTTCTTATAAATGGAGAGCAGGGTTTTAAATGTCCAGGATTGTTGTTAACTCAGTTATTTGTACTTTTGAATACATTGTATATTTTTGTAGCATATTTTATTCCAAACTAATTTGTCTTACTATTGATTAACTGTAATAATTGTTTAACTGAAGCAATGCTGCCTGGGATATGAGGCTTAGGAGGCCAGAAAATGGCCAAGAGCATGATTACTGGTTTAATTTTTCTTTTTCCTTTGTTTTAATTTTTTTGTTTGTTTTGTTTTGTTTTTTGCCGCACCCACAGCATGCTCAAGTTCCAGGGCCAGGGATCAAACCCGAGCCATAGCAGTGACAATGCCAGGTCTTTAACCTGCTGAGCCACCAAGGAACTCCTGGTTTAATTTTTCTATAAACTTTCTGGGGATATGCAGTTTGTATTTTTCCTATTCTTTTTCTACTTACTGTCTGCTGCTAACCTAGCTGGAAGCCAGATTTTAATTTTATTTGGAAGCCTAGCATAAAAAGATAATCTAATTTTTGTTGCTTTGGGAATTTGATATTAAATTTATCTTTGAAGAATTTTACTTGTCATTTGTAAAGGACTCTTAAAAAGTTTTTTTAGCTATGGTAGTAGTGACCTCATATTCCAAACTAAAAACAGTGGTGTGGAATGTGTGTTTATACATGAAATCTAAATAAAGCTGTTAAAACATAAAATTCAGTAATCAGTCAACTTTATTAAAAATAACTGCATGAAAGTAGTGTTCCACTGGAAACTCATGTCATCATTCTGTTCCCATGCATCTGTGTGAATGACCCAAAATGTAGTCAGGTGACCTTTATATGTCGACCCCCGTCATGTCACGGCTTTATCTCCCAGGCCTGCCTTATTTCCAGATCCTGGATTCCGGCAGAGCAGAGCTCAGCCATAGCCTACATGTTGTCCCTCTCCCTCCTCCTGCTGCTCAGCTGCCAGCTCTCCACCTTGTCCGAGCTTTTGTGGTGTCTCGTCCCCTTCTTTTTCTCCAGTGTATTAGCACCTTCGTTGCTTTCCTTTCTTTTCATGCAGGCTTCAACCACTTGTCCATGCTCTCCCCAGGCCCAGCTCCCTCGCCAGCTCGGCCTCTCTCCCTCTTTGGCCTGCGCATCACCACCTGTGGATGCAGCCTGCCAGCTGCCTTTTCTGTGCCTCCCCTGGGTTGCTAAGGGTTGTCAGAGAAAGTCAGACACTCATGCTGATAGATAATGTTATAAATGAAAGGTTTCTGACCTCATATCAATAATACCCAGGGATCTTTTTACTTTCCTCTGGCCAACTTCTTTCCCAAAAGAACTATAAAAATACTCATCATTTGAGTCCTCAGCTATGCTTAACAGATGACATTGGTTTTTTTTCTCCCATGGGGAAAGTGAGAGTTTATCAGATGTGAGTTTCTTCCGTTTCTTGTCTTTTGAACTTACAGGTCTCATCATTTTTGCTTCTCCCTGGTCAAAGAGGAAAACTGCTCAGGATTAACCTGGAGCGCTGTCCTTGTATTTCATTCCCTACCAGAGCTCTGGGTCCATTCTGCCCTGACATGTTTAAATTCTCCCTGGCCCCAGCCCCTTTCCTGACTGCCCCCGCACAGGCTCGTTCTCTTTCATCACAGAACATCAGCCCTGCCCTGGCATCTACCGCTGGGAGCCCCTTTGTTCCTTTCGTGCTCTGCAGTCCTCTCTGATGTGGCTTCTGCTCTCACTTCTTCATTGGAATCACACAAGCTGCGGCCACTGGTGACTTTCTTAAATTGTCCTTTCCATTGCACTCTTTTCCTGACACAGCTCTTTTGAAATTATGATTTTATCAACACAAAGTTTAATGCCTGTTTACCTTTGAAAACGTTTCCCCTTTGGCTTTGGGGCATCAATCTCCGTTCTCTCTTCAATCATTCTTATTTCCCACCAGCTTTTTCTGTGGTCTCTCCATGGTTCTGATCTTGTCCTATTTCTCATCAAGTTCTAACTTCCACAGCCTTGACCATGTACTGTGTGCTGTCTGTAAATAGAGACTTCCAGATGCTTAAGATAGGGTCTCCCAGCAGAGTTCCAGACGTGGTTCTTACCTGCCTCTTGGTGTTTCCATCTGTATGTCTCGCAGAAATCTAAGTTTATCTAAAACTCAATTTCTTCTTTTCCTAAAACCTCCCTTCCTCCTGCATTCCACATTTGTATTAATAGTGTCGCTTTTCCCCTAGTTGTTGAGGCATCAGTACATAATCCTTGATTCTTCCCTCTTGCTTAGCAAGCCTTATTCTGCCTCTTTTATCTAATACTTATTCAGTACTATTGATTGGTCACCTGATATGTGCCATGCGCAGTGCTGGGCTCTAAACATGTGGTGATGAGCAGAAACAGGTGTGGTCCCATGGAGCCTGCTGTCCCAGGAGTGAGGCAGGCAGCAGGTAGTAATATAATCCCACCAAGAGAATGTGTTCTGTAAGGGACACCGGTCTCTGAGGTCATCTAACCTCAGAGATGACCTACCCGAGGAGATGGAGGGGGCTTCCTGGAAAAGGTGTGCTTGAACTGAGATCCGAAGCAGAGAGGTTTTCTGACAGTGTTTGAAGTAAAAACCAAGTCCCAGAGCCTGTGGCAGGAGGAATGCAGGGAGCTAAGGACGTGGTCTCAGAGAGGCTGGAGAGGCTGAGCAGAGGGGCCGGCCCCTGGAATGTGCTGTGGACCCCATGGCCAGTTTTGTTCTTGTCCTAGAAAGATAGGGGTCCATGAAGGCCCTTCAGAGCCCAGTAACCTGCCGCAGTGAGCCATCTTTCCAGAAAGACAAATAACTTCCCCCTGTTCATCATCTAGTTGGGCTAAAGTAAAATCTAAACTTCTTACCTCAACAAAGTAGACCCTTTCTAGCTCTTGGTAACTTTTCTAGGCCCTTCTACCACTTCCTGAGGTTTGCCCAGGCCTGACCTCCTGTTTACTGCTCCTTGACCTTTGCACTTCTGTTTCTCTTAGCCTCTTCGTCCCTTCGTGAGCCCAGGGATTTTTGTCTTCCAGCAGTAGAGCTCCGTGCCACATCCCTGCGAAGCCTTTCCAGAGCATGCCTCATTCCTCACCCCAGGAAGGAATCAAAAACCAAGGAAATACTTTGTTTATCTTGAGTTCGATTGGGCACGGGTTCTATGGCACTATAACAATTTGTTTACCTGTCTCCCAGGCCCGACTAAGTTTCTAGTCATCAGGATTCTATCATTCATCTTTGTTATCCTTTCTTGCCTAGGACAGTGCCTGGTGCCTGTAAATATTGAGTAAGTGCTCCATTTCTGTCTTCTGACCACTTTTACCCGTAGTCGGGTCAGTTAAGTATTTATGGACCATGTAACTCTGCCAAGTGTGTGGGAGATGAACGCACACGCCACAGACCCTACCTCATATCCATTTTTGTTATGGTAACTATGCTTCCTCCTCTTTCATTAATTTACATTCAAAAAGTTTTTGATGGGAATGCTGCCTTCATTGTGCAGGTCTAGAAGAAACACGTAATCAACACACTGTTTACTGGCACGACAGTCTCTCTTTTAAAATCTTAAAGTTAGGGTTGAATTGCACAGACTCATCTGAAACTGCAGGGTGAATATGTGAAATTCCAAGCTCAGCCCCTTGGTGATCAAGAATTCCAGGTGTGCTTTTGGGGGCGCCACAGGAACTGGAGTGCTCTCAGTCCTTAGCTGGGGGCACAGAACTTGCAGCACCCCCCCGCCCCACCACCCTGTTTGCTGTTTGGGAGAAGGTCACAAACTCACTTGATCTTCTTTTCTTCTTTCTAGATAACAGCGAAAGCCTCTATAATTTTTGTTACTCTTCAGTACAATGTTACCCTCCCTGCAACAGGTAGGTGGCTATATGTTTTGGAATTTTCTAGTTAAGTAGAAGAGTTCAGTTGGACAGTCTTGGAAATTTCCATAAACACTAGGTTCTTCATTATTTTCACAGATCTCATGATAAGACTGAATATTACTGCTGGTTTTGTGAGGCAAGATTGATGTTTTTGGTTGACTGCACCCTAGATATTGTATGAAGATCAGTTTTTATGTGTTTAATGTTTATTGTATATTTTTGTAAGTGGATTTGAAATTCCATCAAAGACTCCTTTTTTTTTTTTTTTTGGTTTCTCTTCCTCTGATCTTTTCATAAGAAAACCCTAATAGATATTTTACATTTGTCTGAAGTATCATTGTTCAGTCAAGATTTCTAAAGGTCCAATGTTCAGGTTCAGCTTTTCTGACTGCGAGTTCTGTTTCAGACATGTAAAACCCATTTTATTTTCCCATTTTTGTTGTGCTCTACTGTTCTGTCCTCTGTTTTGATTAGAGAAAATGTCAGTAAGCTCTAGGAATTTTCTGGTAATAGCATCCAAAATACACTTTTAGTTTTTATCTCAAAAAGTTTTTCTGAATGATGCTATGTGAAAATCAAGTTGTTATTGGAAGTTGATTATACTTGAATACAATAATATACTTAACTAGCATGGGTGAGGGAATTGAGGTATTTAGTAAACAAAATGTTAACATAGGCAGTAAACTTGCCCCGAGTGTCTGTGTTGAGAGTGTAAGATCCATTATACAACATGGAGTCAGTCGGGTTTTCGTTCAGTTACATCGTTTTGTAAATATTTGATTTAGTAACTTGGTTTTGAGTCACGTGACTCAAAACCACAAAGTTGTTCTGAAATTTGAGTTTGCCAGAGAAGAACAAAGCTCTTTCATCAATTCATAAGTATTTGATTAAGGTTTGTTCTGAAAAACTGTAGCAATTTTAAAGATGGAAAACTATTATAAGTAGCAGTTTCCTCTGTCTCTACTGCTTAAGAGTTCAAATCCAAGTTAAGTCAGTTTTTCCCTCATAATCATAAATGTGGTGGTATCTAGTTTGAAAGTAGAGCTAGAAAGTAGAAAGTTTCTAAAGTTCTTTGAAAAGACAGGCAAATGGGCTAAGTATAACTTTACTATAACCTGGGAGGAGAGCAGTTTTCAATTTCCTCCAGGATCTGAGTGTGCCCTCCCCTCCCCTCCCTGTTCTTTGGTCTTTGATGGCTGTGACTAACACGCGTCAAGTCTTTGTAAGAAATCTCTGAAGCTTTGGACTTGTAGGTGGTCTCCTTGGTTTTCATTGCTCCTAAGATTCAAGGTCTCCAAAAGCAAATCTTCATGACGTTCCTATAGAACTTATTTTTACTAGGTTAGTCTCCTCTTGTTTGTTTCCATAACTATGTTGTACTTAGTGCTGTTTTTATAATCTCATGTATATTTTTGTGTGTGTGTGTGTGTCCTGTCCTTTTTGGCCTTCAGAAGAACAAGCTACTGAATCAGCGTTCCTTTATTACTATGGTATCAAAGATTTGGCTACCGTTTTCTTCTACATGCTAGTGGCGATAATTATTCATGCCATAATTCAAGAGTATGTGTTGGATGTAAGTATACAATCTTAGAAATCTATACTTTGTAAAATACTAGCTCTCCATACTGTGATAGTCATATAGTGAATATCTTATATGATCTTAATTATTAATAGTTGTTTCCATTTTTAGAAAATTAACAGGCGAATGCACTTCTCCAAAACGAAACACAGCAAGTTTAATGAATCTGGTCAGCTTAGTGCATTCTACCTGTTTTCTTGTATTTGGGGCACATTCATTCTAATATCTGTAAGTATGCTCTATGTTTAAATTTTCATCTCTCACCGTATTTACGTTTTATATACCCAGAACGGAAAATGATGTCCTATGTTAATGCTCATAAGCAAACCGTGAACCTTGGAAAAATTCCTCTTCTATTATTGTTCTTCTTTGCTAAGCTTTGAATGAAGTTCTGCTGCTGAACTGGTGTAACTCAGTTTCCATCAGTAAGCCTCTCTTTTAACTAGGTTTTATATAGCAAAACTTGCCAGCTAGGTTTAATGCTTCAGGAAGCCTTACACATTTTTTGTCAATCCAAGTCTTGTTTTCATATCTTAGAGTCATTTGCAGATATCTCTGTATTGCAAAAAGGGAAAAATGACAGTGATACTTTTACTAGGTTACCTGAGTTGTACAGTTTCCAGTCATTTCCTTCTTTAAAAACAGTCCAGAGGTCCTGTCATGGGTCAGCAGAAATGAACTGACTAGAGTCCATGAGGGACATAGGTTCGATCCCTGGCCTCGCCTAGTGGGTTAAGGATCCAGCGTTGCCATGAGCTGTGGTATAGGTTGCGTGTAGGCAGTGCCAGATCCTTAACCTGCTGCACTACTTCCAAGGTTTTTTTTTTTTTTTTAATGTATCCGTGTGCAATAATTCTCATAAACAGATCTGGTTATCTAGGGAAAAGACTTGGTTATTGTGTGGACTTACTCCTGTACAACTCGGCAGTACCTTGATCTTCTGTCCCCTTTCCGATGCTACCTCCTGATCCTTTCCCTGATTACGCAAGACAGCATTCACCCCCCCAGTAGCTGCTGGACCCTGTTCTGTACCATTACTGTTTTTCGGTTGTGTTATGTTTGTTTGCATACATGTCTCTTTCATTCTACTGGATTGAAAGAATTTCGAAACCCAGAAATTATGTCTTATTTGACTTTACGTCACTCAAATTGATTTTCATTACACTCAAGTAAGCAGTTGAACTGAATGGAAAATAACAAACATCTAAAAAGTTTGACTTTGATAGGCTTTTTAGAACTTGATGTGGAGAATTAGAAATGTGCAAGAAACGAAAACACTATATTATTTTTTAAGAAGCTTGCATATTCATTAAGCTAATTTTTGTATCTTCTCTCTTAGGAAAACTACATTTCAGACCCAACTATCCTGTGGAGGGCCTATCCCCATAATCTGATGACGTAAGTCAGTTTTGGGTGGGCTTTTCTTAGTTAAGCACCATGCAAGTCACTTTTAAGCAGGATTTGTTCTTGTTATTCTCATTAGGACCTTAGGCAGATTCATACAATAGGTATGTCTTTGGCAGTCCTACCACCATAAGAAAAATAAGTCTTGTGTGCTTTGTTCATGTATGTAATCTTTTCAGCGTGTTGGTTACCCATAGAAAACTGATTTACTGATTTCCGCAGTAATCCTGATTTAATCCTCTGTCTTCCCTTTCTTCTCCCTCATCCTTTCTTGTTGCTGATCCATCTTCTGCATACTTGGGCTCCTTTTCTCTGCCCTCAGTCTCTTCACTCCTTCCATTTCTCAGTCTCTCACACTATAAACTAGAGGGTAGGGGCTGTTTCTTTTTTTATTTTGTTGGCCCTGAGGTTTCTGTACAGTTATTCATTCTTCAAGCCCAGCTCTAGGACTTCTAGTCCATATTTTCCTTGCTCCTTTAGCCTATATTGGCTTCTCCTTTCCTGAATTTGTCATTTGGTGTGTAGTATTTTAGGTTTGTACATTGTCCTAGCTGTTCTGTAATTGTCTCATTTACGTAAGTTTTATATTAGACCCAGGCCCACCAAGCATGTCTGTGTACTTGTCAAGCAAGTACTGTGTCTTCTATTTCCTTTGCTGTGCCAGGCTGTAGCTGCTTATCATCTACACAGTGTTCAGTAAGTGCATTGTGATGTGAGAATTGGAGAAAAAGATAAGGAGGAAATAACATGGCCCTGCAATATTGCCCACTCTCCTGAGCCATTCTAACTTTTAAAAGTTATATTCATTCAGCACACTCTTATAGACTGAGGAGATAGACATCATACGTGTGTGAAACTGTACCTTCTCCCTCTCCCCACCCCCCGGGATTATTCAGAGCGGCTTTGTGTCCTGTTAGACCTCTGGAGGAGAGGCCGGGGGGAACCAAGAGAAAGCAGGAGGACTGGAGGGGTGGGCTGTGAGGAGGAGACTGGATTCTAGGCTGATTAGGATCGTCTCCTGGGGGAGGGTGCCAATGCCTTACTCCTCTCTTGAATCCTGGTGGGCTTCCGTTTCTTTGGACTCTCGATGTCTGAACCAGGCCGAGTTACCGTATTTCCCTTTAAAAAAGAAAAGCCAGGGCATGTTTGAAATTGGGACCATCCCAGTTTCAGGTGATGCTAGATCTGTGCACTTTCACTTTTCCATCCATCCTTTTGCCCTTCAACTTCCCTTTTGATGAAACCTTACAGATCTGTGATTTGATTCTCTCAGAGTCTTATGTTTTCAGTAGCTACCATGACATACTCATCAGTAGCAATTAACTAATAGGTAAGAGACTGCTTCCTCACAACTCGCTTGCATGTTAACAGAGTTCTGCAGGTAATGGCTTTGCTTCTGCTGTTCGTTCCAGAGGAACTGACTGAGGGTGGAGAGGTCCTAGGGAGCTGGGGCAGGGGGTGGCTGTTGGACAGTTGTGTAAAGTACACGAGTATTGTAAGGGAACCTGAAATGATGACATCGAGGCAGTTCCTTAATAGATCCTGATTTCCAGTGTTTGTTTTTACTTTATTCTTTAAAACCATTATGCTTTAAAGGATATTTTTTACCTTCTTATGTTGTACAGATTTCAAATGAAGTTTTTCTACATATCACAGTTGGCATACTGGTTTCATGCTTTTCCTGAACTCTACTTCCAGAAAACCAAAAAAGTAAGCAAGAACCTTAGAGTTTTAAAAATTGTCTTGTCATTTTTCATTTTTTTCCTTTTTTTTTTTGAAAAGTCTTTCTAAAATTAGATATTTCCTGGGAGTTCCCAGCATGGCTCAGCTGAAACAGATCTGACTAGCATCCATGAGGACACAGGTTCGATCCCTGACCTTGCTCACTGGGTTAAGGATCCAGTGTTGCCTCGAGCTGTGGTGTAGATTGCAGACGCCGCTTGGATCTGATGTTGCTGTGGCTGTGCTGTAGGCCTGCAACCACAGCTCGGTTTCGACCCCTAGCTTGGGAACCTCCCTATGCCACGGGTGTGGCCCTAAAAGGCAAAAAAAAAAAAAAAAAGAGAGAGAGAGATGTCCTCATGTCTCTAACCTCTACCCTTCCCCCATGGTTCCCTCACCTCCTCTCTTTCCACAGAAACAAAGTATCCTTAGGTGTTTTTTGAAAAAACCTTTAGTAATTATTTTTAACTTTGGGGGGGACCTTAGACATGCCAGTATCTCATTTTAAAACTATATTTAAAATAAATTAAAATTTAAACAAACCTTAAAATGTAATATTCATTTTCTGTTATTGGTATTCTTTGCAGTTGCACAAGTGAGACCAAAATGATTAATTATTCTACAACTAATGGTACTATGTTTTAGTCCCAAAGAAAAAATCAGTATTAAGAAAAGTAAACCATAGTTAAGTTCAGGAAAAGCTTCATTCACCTTGAAGCTTTTCCTGAAATAGGTGGGAAAAATGTTTGTCTGCTTCGTTTGAACGGTAAGTGAACTACAAGAGCACTGCAGTAGCCTCCTTTGTAGTTTATAGTTTCTATATTTCCTTAAAAAAAAAAACAAAAAAAAAACAAAAAAAACAAAAAACATTTAAATTGAGCTGCTCACCTGTGCTCTAAACATTTCTCCCATCTGTGCCCGCCACCCTCCCCTGGTCCCTTTATTTTTTTTTAGGGCCACATCTGCAGCATATGGAAGCTCCCAGGCTAGGGGTCCAATCGTAGCTGCAGCTGCCCGCCTGCACCACAGCCACAGCAACTCAGGATCCGAGCCTTATCTGCAACCCACACCACAACTCACTGCAGCGCCGGATCCCTGACCCACTAAGTGAGGCCAGGGATCGAACCCACATCGTTATGGATACTAGCCAGATTTGTCACTGCTGAGCCACAGCAGGAATCCTCCCAGTCCCCTTTTCTTCTGCTCCCTCAATGGGCCTCATTCACACTGACACTCTCTGATTTTATAATCCCAGCACACCAGTTTTCTCATATATATAAATATATTTTTTTTATTTTTATTTATTTTTTTTTTTGTCTTTTTAGGGCTGTACTTGCAGCATATGGAGGTTCGCAGGCTAGGGGTCTAATCGGAGCTATGGCTGCCAGCCTACACTAGAGCCTCAGCAACACCAGATCCAAGCTGTGTCTGCGACCTACACCACAGTTCATAGCAACGCTGGATCCTTAACCCACTGAGCGAGGCCAGGGATCAAACCCGCAACCTCATATATACTAGTCGGGTTTGTTAACCACTGTGCCACGACGGGAACTCTTCTCTCTAATATATTAATCAAGTATTTTTATTCTCTTTTTGGGGGAGAAATTATTTTAAAATCTCTACGTATCAAATGGTATGCAGATGAGGCAATAGATAAAAGAAGTCTAAAGATGAGTTAACAACCATGATGTTGAATGATATGTACATGGGGATTTATTACAGTCTGTTGTATGTATTTTAAGTTTTTCCACACTTAAAGCATTGTTTTAAAAATCCTCTTACTTGAAGAAGCTTTCCAAAATAGAAATATAACCACCCTTGCAGGGACCATTTTATCTCTGCCTTCTCGAAAGCTATAAACACTTATTTCTATATATACCCTAAAGAGTTAGTTCATGAGTCTAGGTACTTGAGCATCCATGAGGATGCAGGTTCAACCCCTGGCCTCGTTCAGTGGGTTAAGGATCCCGCATTGCTGTGGGGTATAGGCTGGCAGCTGTAGCTCAGAGTCGACCCCTAATCTGGGAACCTCCATATGCCATGGGTGCAGCCCTAAACTCCCCCCCCCCAAAAAAAAGAACTGTCTTAAGATAAAAGTCTTTGACTCACCATTTCCAATAACCCTTCATATTCAGTAAGCACTGAGTATGAACCATAGGCATCCAAAAGCTGCACAGTCCAAAACGGCAGCCCCTGCCACATTTAAATGAATCAGAAACAAAACTTCTTGGTCACACCAGCCCTGTCACAAGTGCTCATTTGCCACACATGGCTTCACTCTCTGCTATTTTTTTGTTTTGTTTTGTTTTTTTGGTCTTTTTTAGTGTCCTTTATCTCATCTTATAATCCACTTCCTCTCACTTTCTGTGTTTCAGCCCCACTGGCTTTTTGTTTATTTGTTTGTTTTTGTTTTTTGTCTTTTGTCTTTTTTTTAGGGCTGCACCCTCGGCACAAGGAGGCTCCCAGGCTAGGGGTCCAATCTGAGCTGTAGCCACCGGCCTATTCCACAGCCACAGCAACGCCAGATCCGAGCACTGTCTGCCACCTACACCACAGCTCATGGCAACGCCAGATCCTTAACCCTCTGAGCAAGGCCAGGGATCAAACCCGCATACTCATGGATCCTAGTCAGGTTCACTAACTGCTGAGCCACAACGGGAAATCCTCTATGCTGTTTTGGATTAGAGATAGAGAGTGCGTCCATCATGGCAGAAAGTTCTGGTAGGCAGTGCTGCTGAGACCGTCATGGCTCCTTGATGTCTTAGTACCATGGCTCAGATATTTAAAGCTTTCCTCATGTACTTTTATACCCTTGGACATAATACATCTGGGTTTCGTTATTAATTCATACATCTATATCTTGTTCATTGACCATGTAAGTAAAGAGGGACATTTCAAAGTAATTGTTCACTTTAGTTCTCAAAGCTCTTTTCTTACCAGTTCCTGCCAGATGGCATTTCTCCAGAAATGCAATCTAATTTTTATGGACTAATTTGCATAACTTAGAACTTAACTGAAACTATTTTTAACACCTACATATGACAGTCGAAAGTAACTGTTGCAAGTAATTAGCATAATTTGAAAGTAACAGCTGCATATGTGTTAAACAGTTTCTTAAAATTTACTCTATAAAAATTATTTTTGGAAGAACTCTTTACTGGAGAAAACTAGTACAGTGATTGTTTTGAACCAATCCTACAAAGAAATGGAGAAAGGAGCACTGTTAGTAGCAGTTCAAGAGGCTGTTAGTCACAAGTAACTTTCTTTTAAGAAGAATATTTTAATTACTTGTAATATAATATATATATGCTTCAATATAAATAAGTAATTCTCTGTTTTGCCCAGGAGAGGATTCAAAATGTAAATTCTTTTTTTTTTTTTTGTCTTTTTGCCTTTTCTAGGGCCACTCTTGCGACATATGGAGGTTCCCAGACTAGGCCGCCGGCCTACACCGCAGCCACAGCAATGCAGGATCCAAGCCGCGTCAGTGACCTACACCACAGCTCACAGCAACGCTGGATCCTTAACCCACTGAGCGAGGCCAGGGATCAAACCCACAACCTCATGGCTCCCAGTCGGATTCCTTAACCACTGAGCCATGACGGGAACTCCCCAAAATGTAATTTCTTAACCAACTTGAAAATACGAAGTTTCAGGGAGGTATGGATGAAATAACCACGTTTTTTTTTCCTAACAGTTTATTTGGTTTAATTATCCAGACGCATAATCGTATGCCATATAAAGTATATTAAATTAGAAAAAATGTTTTTCCCCGACTCCTACTTCATAGTGGTTGTAGTCGCACTTTTCATATGAAACTTTGTGGTTAATACCTGTTGTTCATCACTAGAACTACTTTTGGACTCATCTAACTCAGTTTTTCCAGAACACAACCTCTTTACTTCTATTTAATTGATTCCTCCACTAGATCTCTGGAAGCATTTAGAAGTGACATTGAGTTTTGCGGGCTGCGTATCTTACTCAAACATTTATTTGCTGTTCAAAATAATCAATATAGATCTCTGTAATAAGAAAGCTTTGGATTTTTTTTTTTTGCTTTTTTTTGCTTTTTAGGGCCACACCTGAGGCATAGGTTTTCAGGCTAGGAGTCGAATCAGAGCTGTAGCTACCAGCCTACATCACAGCTCACAGCAACACCAGATCCTTAAACCCACTGAGCGAGGCCAGGGATCGAACCTACAACCTCATGGTTACTAGTCGGATTCGTTTCTGCTGCGCCATAAGAACTCCTGGAAAGATTGAAATATGATATTGGTCTGTGGTTTAGGGGGAAATCTTTGCCTTACATGTGACATTGAGTTTATAGTAAAGATTGTTTTTTAGTACAGTTTAGTTAAGATAAGCATTTTCTTATAAAAAATAGAAATTTACTAAAGGATATATCTGACTGTTTTAATAAAAAGATGTTGGAACAACAACCACAAGTGTTACCTGAAGTCATTTATAATTTTAGACTTTGTTTTCATTCAAGTGTACTATATTTATTAGACTTCCCATGAAAAACTAAGACTATCAAGAATCCTAAGCCAGAGTTCCCGTCGTGGCACAGTGGTTAACGAATCCGACTAAGAACCATGAGGTTGCGGGTTTGATCCCTGGCCTTGCTCAATGGGTTAAGGATCCGGCGTTGCCGTGAGCTGTGGTGTAGGTCGCAGACGTGGCTCAGATCCCGAGTTGCTGTGGCTCTGGCGTAGGCTTTAGACCCCCTAGCCTGGGAACCTCCATATGCCGCGGGTGCGGCCCTAGAAAAGACAAAAAAAAAAAATAAAGAATCCTAAGTCATCACTGCATAACATCGTCCTTATATAAACTATGGGAACATTAGCATTAAGAATATATCAGAACTTGGCAGACTTGTCTAATAACTCACTTTCATCATATATTTTTTCTCTTCAAGTATTTTTAAAAGTTTGTTAATCTTTATACCAAAAAAATTAGTAAAATTTCATTTTTGGCTCCTGTTAGAAGTTTGTCTACATAACAAAATCATAGGATAATGTGTGAAAATATCTTGAAAAACCAAAATAGCTTTCTCTCAGCCACTTTAATGTCCTTCTGGACTCGAGACTCTGGAACAGTGCTGACCCTTGTTGAAATCTATAAGGTGGCCAGTGAACTGACACCATGAACTAACTGCCTCTTCATCCGGCCTCCTCTGTTCTCCCCTGACCCACACTCCCCATGGAAACTTGTCCACCCCAGAGACCATGGTGCTGGGCAAGGTCTTTATTGTTGCCCGCAGACGTGCCAGCCCCAGGGGAATTAAAGAATGGCAGAGAAGTCTGACCTAGAACAGGCCTGCTAAAAGCAGCCATTTTCTAAATGGACTCTACATAAAAGTTTCTCACTCTAAAAATTATGCTGCATCCCCCCCACCCCCGTTACCTTCATATTTTTAAAGTAATATGGGAATGCCTGTAATCTACACTCCCCGCCACTCCTTGTAGTGGGCGCTTCTTGGTCACGCATGTATTTTTACATTTTCTCTGGCTAGGCTTTGAGTGTGCAAACATTGCTGACAGTGGTCAGTTTGTATAAGGCTAACCTCGCCAATGCTTAGAAAAAGGTTTCTTGGTATTCTGTCCTTTAGGAAGGCGAAGAAATCATTGGAAAAGGTCTCGCTAGGCACTTGAAGCTTGTCAAGATGGAAGCGGTGATGGTATTTCACTCCATTATTGATGCAGTTGGCTATCAAAAAAGCGGGGTGAGATGCAAAGTTCATTCTGAATTTAGGGAAGAAGATTTGTCTGTACCTCGATGCAAGTGCAACTTTGCCTCAATTAGATTGAGATTTAAGGATAAAAATTAAAAGAAATGGAATGTCTCTCCCTTTTTTTTTTTTTTGGTCTTTTTATCTTTTAGGGCTGCACTGGCGGCATATGGAGGTTCCCAGGCTAGAGGTCCAATCAGAGCTGTAGTCACTGGCCTACACCACAGCCACTGCATTGCAATATCCAAGCCGCATCTGTGACCTACACCATAGCTCATGGCAGTGCTGGATCTTTAACCTTATATAAGCAAGGTCAGGGATGGAACTCGCATCCTCATGGATGCTAATCCGGTTCGTTAACTGCTGAGCCACGTGGGAACTCCTAGAATGTCTTTTTGAAATCTAGTCTGTTTACGATTTATAATAGTGTTTTTAGGTTTGTTAGAGAGGAAAAAGAGTTGATGTTCTCTACTAAGTGGCGTGTTTTTAAAACTTATTTGTGTTTCTTTTTTATTTTATTTTATTTTATTTTATTTTATTTTTTTGTCTTTTGTCTTTTTTGTTGTTGTTGTTGTTGTTGCTATTTCTTGGGCCGCTCCCGCGGCATATGGAGGTTCCCAGGCTAGGGGTTGAATCGGAGCCGTAGCCACCGGCCTACGCCAGAGCCACAGCAACTCGGGATCCGAGCCGCATCTGCAACCTACACCACAGCTCACGGCAACACCGGATCGTTAACCCACTGAGCAAGGGCAGGGACCGAACCCGCAACCTCATGGTTCCTAGTCAGATTCGTTAACCACTGCGCCACGACGGGAACTCCCAGTGTTTCTTTTTTAAAACATTTGTTTTTGGAGTTCCCGTCGTGGCTCAGTGGTTAACGAATCCGACTAGGAGCCATGAGGTTGCAGGTTCGATCCCTGGCCTTGCTCAGTGGGTTAAGGATCCAGTGTTGCCGTGAGCTGTGGTGTAGGTTGCAGACATGGCTCGGATCCTGCATTGCTGTGGCACAGCTCCGATTGGACCCCTAGCCTGGGAACCTCTATGTGCCACGGGAGTGGACCAAGAAATGGCAAAAAAGAAAAAAAAAAAAAAAGACCAAAAAAAAATTTGTTTTTATGTAATAGTGAGCAATTTAAAAACCAAAAAGCTTTTACTAGAAGTATTGAGGGTCCCCCTGGTGCTGTTTCCCCCTTAGAAATTTGGAGCCTTGGGAGTTCCTGTTGCGGCTCAGCAGTAATGAACCCAACTAGTATCCATGAGGATGCATCGATCCCTGGCCTCATTCATTGGGTTAAGGATCTGGCATTGCCACAAGCTGCAGTATAAGTCACAGATGCAGCTCACGTCCCATATTGCTAGAGCTGTGGCATAGGCCAGCAGCTGCAGCTCTGGTTGAACCACTAGCCCGGGAACTTCCATATGCCACAGTTGCAGCCATTTAAAAGAAAAAAGAAAAATTAGAGTTTACATCATAATTCTGTTTGTGTGTATGTGTGCGTAATCTGGGATAAAATTTTCATAAAATAATACAATGTGTTGTTTCACTGGCATTTCATGATCTATTTAACTTATGTCTTTGAAGACCACTGTTTCTGAAATAACCAGGTCAGAAGGGATTGTGGAAGAAAAAAAGAAACAAAAATAAAGTCTGGATACCTGGTTTGTGGGCTTATTAAGAGGAGAAGGACTATACAAATAAGTCGTATCCTAAGTGAGAAGGTGAAGTTTAACCTTTGGTTTTAGTGACTTAACTGACAATGAGATGAAAGCACAAGATAAAGAATATGAATTCTGTTTAGGTAAACAAGCATCTCTGCTGGTATAAACAGAGCAATTTTAATATTATAAGGGCATTATGGTTATTAATACTGTCATTTAACAAACGTTTGTTATCAAAAGAACCACAGATTCAGTCCTGAAAGGGATTGTGGGTCCCTCTGATTCAAGCAGGAGAGGTTAAAGGACTGTGGCTGACAGGGGCGAGCAGTTGGGGCCCACAGCCTGCTGCTCTGATGGTGCATTTTCACTTTGCCACACTGCTCCTCGGAGCAGAACTGCTCCACCATGTTTTAACCTATTACACAATTTCCTCTTTGCAGGAAGATATTCCTCGTCAGCTCGTCTACATTGGCCTTTACCTCTTTCACATTGCCGGAGCTTATCTTTTGAAGTGAGTTGGGATTTTTCTTGGCTGTGTATCTGGATTGGGCAAAGCGTATGCTAATCTGTCTTAATTCATAATTAATTGTGTCATTTTAAATGTGTTCTTTTAACAGCTTGAATCATCTAGGACTTGTTCTTTTGGTGCTGCACTATTTTGTTGAGTTTCTTTTCCATATTTCTCGCCTGTTTTATTTTAGTGATGAAAAGTATCAGAAAGGGTAAGTTGTTGAGCCATTCTATTTCTTGTGTAATTAAAGTCAGTGCCTGTGTTGCCAAGACCCATGCTATTGCCAAGGTCCATGCCGTGGGCAGTTACATTGTTTTATAGTGGTTAGTAGCACCTTTAAATAAAATGACACTATTTAGCAATTGAAGTTGGTATTTTGTTCTCTCAGACAGAGTCTTTCTTAGCTATGGAGATATTATATTAGAACTTGTAATTTTGAGGGTTTAGAAGGGTTACTTTTCTGTTACAACTTCTGTCTTGCTTAGTGTATGTTTTTCTTTGGGAGAAGGAATAAGAGGGGAGAGTAAAGTTTCAGAAGAAATTGAAATAGTAGATTGTAGAGCCTTAAAGATAGTAAAATATTTTGACCGGAATATTGAACTTCAAAACAGAATTGAAGTGATAAGAGCGTAAATCCTTTAAAAAAAAAAAAGTAAAACTAGAGAATTGTAGTTCTCTCATGAGAATCAAATACACAGCTTTTGTTTTGTTTTATCTAGCATTTTCCAAAATTGTTCCGTATACCAGTAGTTCTGAGAATCCTTAATAGTTTTGTTACACAAAAAAAGAGATCAACTAAACAAAAAATCAAACATTTCTTTACTGGACTTCTAGAACGTGAGGTATGCTGATATGTTATATATCCCCAAGAATGTGATATAATACGAACAATTTATTTCAGAGTCATTTTTGCAGAACAATACAAAATGCTGTTTTAATGTGCATTTATTTAATAGGAATCTGATTTCTACTAGTATCTTTTCTCTGCAATGTTGTGCAACTGACTTGTGACATTTTTCTCACAGATTTTCTCTGTGGGCAGTTCTGTTTGTTTTGGGAAGACTTCTGACTTTAATTCTTTCGGTACTCACTGTTGGCTTTGGCCTTGCAAGAGCAGAGAATCAGAAGCTGGATTTCAGTACTGGAAACTTCAATGTGTTGGCTGTTAGGTACAGTCAATTTAACTTTCTTCTCACTTTTCTGTACTGTACAGTATGTATTATCAGTTTATGATAGAATCATCTGAAAAAGTAAAGGAATAAACATCAGGGTTCGAGGAAATATTCATTCGATTTGATTTCATACCTGTTACAATTTCATGTCTAAATTGAAGTACTGAAGCATTTATTTAGGAGGTAGCTTATTCTATTTATTCTGTGGTGGCTCAGCAGGTTAAGGATCCAGTGTTGTCACTGCTGTGGCTCTGGTTCCTCTGTGGTGTGGGTTCAGTCCCTGGCCTAAGAACTTCTGTAGGCTGTGGGTGCAGTCAAAAAAAAAAAAGAGGCATTTATTTAACTTCTGGAATTAATTATTAATGCAGTAATTATTAACGTAAACTTGTCAACAGTGGGAATTTAGCACTAAGTTAAATGTTTCCAAAGCAGGATAGACTATTCAATGGCATGGTTTTGATGGATTCTAATTTTCTGTTTATTTCTTCATATTCTCAGAATTGCCGTTCTGGCATCCATTTGCATTACCCAGGCGTTCATGATGTGGAAGTTCATTAATTTTCAGCTTCGGAGGTGGAGAGAACATTCTACTTTTCAGGCACCAACTGTGAAGAAGAAACCAATAGTGACAAAAGGCAGATCTTCTAGAAAAGGAACAGGTTTGTATTCAGTAAACAATGAAAAACCTGAAGTAGAAAACATTTTTTTAAATGTTGTGGAGTCTTATTTATAATCTTATTAAGGTTTAAAATCTTCTAAAGGAAAGTTTATTCTACTTATTAGCAAAATTAGAAACAAAATTATCTTGCCTCATCCTACAGTTTTGTGGTTCCCTGGGGTCAGTTACTCCCTTCCAGAGCTGTCCACTCAAGTTCTTTGTCACAGGTTTTCCACGCTTGATGACTTTGAGCCACTGTGGACCAGGGCATGCATGGGGAGTTTTGGTGAATGATTAACCTGGAGAGTGATTGTACTTTCAGGTATCTTACCCATAGTTAAAGAACAAAACCTCTTTTTAGCCCCTTCCCATCTGCCCTTTAGTCCCAAGTATAACTGCTTTTTTTTTTTTAATAAGTTCTGATCCTTTGATCCTTCATCTTTGCATCTGTATCTAACCTCTTTTCTCCTTCTTTCTTTTGGTTGAAAACCCATCAACAATGCAGTCATTTTGTTCAACTTCTGGTGTTAACAGTTGGAACTGTAACGCGGGGAATTCCATTTTAAAATACAGATCTGCTCTGGTTTGCCCCTTCTAGGTCTTTAGAGCTAATACCTTATGTCCTTCTTCAGGCCGTATCAGCAACTCTTGACCCTTTGCGTTTCATATAAATTCTAGTGCATCTTGGTCAATTTCCACACACAAAACACTTCAGTGGGATATTGAATTAAAATTACATTGGATTTATAGATCAGTTGAGGGAGAGTTGAGTATTTCAAGCCATAAATATGGTCTATACCTCCCACTTATCTAGATTATCTTTCATTTCTCTCAGTGATATTTTTTAATAACTGCTCTATTGGAGTATAATTCACGTAACATTAAGTTCACCCTTTAAAGTGTATGTTTCAGTGGTTCTTAGGTATATTCACAAAGTTGCGCAAAGCACTGTCTTAATTCCAGAACGTTTTCATCACCCAGGAAGAAACCTCCTGCCCATGAGCAGTCCTTGCCCACGCCTTTCGTTGCCGTGCCCACCACGTACCTGTTTTCCGTCTCTGGAGATTAGCCTTTTCTTTCCATGTCGTGTCAGTGAACTCATACATGTGTCATCTTCTGCAGCTGTTTCTTTCGTATAGCATGTTTTTAAGGTTTATCCCTGTTGTAGCATGTACCAATACGTCACTCCCTTTTATGGCCAAATAGTGTCCCAGTGTATGGATATACTATATTTTGTTTATCCATAAGTTGATAGGCACTTGGGTTGTTTTCACTGTTTGGCTACTATGAATGATGCTGTTAACATTCATGTATAAGTTTTTGTTTGAATACCTGTTTTTCTCACTGTCGTGGTTATATACCTAGGAGTGGAATTGCTGGGTCATAATGATAACTGTATACTTAACATTTGGGGGAATTGTAAAATTCTTCCAAAGTGGCTACACCATTTTACATTTATTGCTTTGCATGTTGACATTCAGTTGTCCCTGCACCATTTGTTGAAAAGACTAATCTTTATTGAATTGTTTGGATACTCGTGTTGAAAATCAGTTAATCATAACAGTAAGAATTTATTTCTCGACTCTCCATTCTGTTCTCTTCATCTGTGTGTCTAATCTTATGCCCTTGTCTTGTAGTAAGTTTTCAAATCAGGCAGTGTGAGTTTACCAGTTTGGGGTTTTTGTTTTTGTTTTTTTTCCATGTTTTGGTTATTCTGGGTGCCTTGCATTCTCCATGTGAA
Organism: Phacochoerus africanus; assembly: GCF_016906955.1. Lineage (NCBI taxonomy): Eukaryota > Metazoa > Chordata > Mammalia > Artiodactyla > Suidae > Phacochoerus > Phacochoerus africanus. The sequence goes on from NC_062549.1 coordinate 65,042,637, forward strand.
TTTTAGAATCAGTTTGTCAATTCCTGCAAAAAAGCCAGGTGGGCTTTGATGTGGTTTATCTTAAATCTGTAGATTGCCATGGAGAATATGAGCATAGCTGTCTTTCTGTCTATTTGGGTCGTCTTTAATTTCTTTCAATTAAATTTTATAATTATCAGTCTGTAAGTCTTGTACTTCTTCATTAAATTTATTCCTAAGTATTTTATTCTTTTGGATTCTATTGTAAATGAAATTGTCTTCTTACTTACATTTTTGGGTTGTTTATTGCCGGTGTTTAGAAATGCTGTCGACTTTCACATATTGATCTTGTATTCTACAACATTGTTGTACTTACTAGGGTTTTTAGATTTTACTTTATTACATAATAATACTTTTGTGGATTCCTTTGCATTTTCAGTGTACAGGATCATGTCATCTGCAAATAGAGATAGTTTTACTTTTTCCTCTCCAGTCTGAATGCCTTTTATTCCATTTTCTTGCCAAATTACCCTGTCTAGAACTTCCAGAACAATTTCAAATACAATTAGTGGAAAGAGACATCCTTGTCTTATTACTAATCTTAGCAGGAAAGCATCTAGTCTTTCATCATTAAGTATAAGGTTATCTGTGGGCTTTTCTTAAATGGGCTTCATCAGGTTGAGAATGTTCCTTCTATTGCTACTTGGTAATTTTTATCATGAAAGAACCTTACATTTGGTCACTTTATCTGCATCTATAGAGATCATCAAATGGTTTTTGTCCTTTATTCTGTTGATATCATGGATTATGTTAATTGATTTTTGAATGTTAAGCCAACACTGCAGTCGTGGGATAAATCTCAGTTGGTCAAGTACATAATCCCCCTGAGACGTTGCTTATTTGGCTTGCTAGTATTGTGTTGAAGATTTTTCCTTACGGCCGCACCTGTGGTATATGGAAATTCCTGGGCCAAGGGCTGAATTGGAGCTGCACCTGTCAACCTACGCCACAGCCACAGCCACGCCGGATCCGAGCTGTGTCTGCGACCTACACCACAGCTCACGGCAACGCTGGATCCTTAACCCACTGAACAAGGCCAGGGATCAAACCCGCATCCTCATGGATACTAGTCTTGTTCGTTTCCACTACACCACAGTAGGAACTCCCTTGTTGAGGATTTTTACATCTCTATCCATAAATTTTGGTGTAAATTTTGGGATAAATGTATTGATTTTCAAATGTAAATCCAATCTTACATCCTGGCATAAACCCAGATTGATGATATATCCCTTTTACCTGGATCGATTTTTTCAATATTGTTAGGATTTTTGTATCTGTGTTCATGTAAAAGATTGAGTTACAGTTATAGCCCTTTTCTGGGGCGGGGGGGGGATACCTTATAAAAAAAGTATTGGGCAGTTTTGTCCTTTGGGTAATATCAGCTTTTTTTTTTTTGTCTTTTTTAGAGCTGCACCCACGGCATATGGAGGTTCCTGGGCTAGGGGTCTAATCGGAGCTATAGCCGCTGGCCTACGCCAGAGCCACAGCAACACCAGATCCGAGCCATGTCTGCAACCTGCACCACAGCTCACGGCAACACCAGATCCTTAACCCACTGAGCAAGGCCAGGGATCGAACCCACAACCTCATGGTTCCTAGTCAGATTCATTTCCACTGTGCCACGACAGGCACTCCAGCATTATTTTTTTATTTAACTATTTGGAAAGGAGTTCCCATTGTGGCTCAGCAATAACAAACCAACTAGTATCCATAAGGATGCAGGTTTGATCTCTGGCCTTGCTCAGTGGGTTAAGGATCCAGCATTGCCATGAGCTGTGGTGTAGGTTACCGACTTGGTTCAGATTCCACGTTGCTATGGCTGTGGTGTAGGCCAGCAGCTTCAGCTCCTATTCAACTCTTAGCCTGGGAACCTCCATATGCCATAGGTACAGCCCTAAAAAGCAAAAAAAAAAAAAAATTATATATATATATATATATTTGGAAAGACCAGAGAAGCCATCAAACCTAGACTCTGCTTTAAGGGGAGATTTTTAACTATAGACTCAACATTCTTTAATAGATGATAGGATTATTCAGATTTTCTCTTTCTTATTGTATCCCTTTTGGTAAATTGTGTTTTTCAAGGAATGTATCCATTTCATCTAAATTTGGAAAATGTATTGATGTACAACTATTCATAATATCCTCCTATTAATGCCTGTAGAACAGCAGTGATTTCCGTTTTTCATTTCCTGTGTTAGTAACTTATTGTTTTGTCTTTTTGGAGCCACACCCAAAGCATATGGAAGTTCCCAGGCTAGGGGTCAGATTGGAACTGCAGGTGCCAGCCTACGCCACAGCCACCGCATCGCAGGATCCAAGCCATGTCTGCAATCTACACCATAGCTCACAACAATGCCGGATCTTAACCCACTGATTGAGGCCAGTGATTGAACCCAAGTCCTCATGGATACTAGTTGGGTTTGTAAGCACTGAGCCATGATTGGAACTCCTGTCTTTCTCTCTTCTTTTCCATCAGCCAAGAACCAATATTTGTCTTCTTTTGCCAGTTTTCTCAGTTGTATCATTGATTTCTGTTCTTCCCTTTCTTTGGGTTTAATTTGCTATTTTGTTATTTGTAATTTAACTTGTTGAGGTGAATCATTGAATTTCATCCCTTCTTATGAATTACTTGTAATTAAGGGCAAACCTCCCTTTCATCAATGCTTTACTTTCATTTCACAAGTTTTTGTATATCTTTTTCATTATTATTCAGTTGCAAATGTTTTATAATTCCAGTTGTGATAACTTCTTTGACCATGGATTTATTTTTAAGTACAATGTGTAATTTACAGAGATTTTGGCATTTTCTAGTTTTCTTTTTTGCTACTGATTTCCACCTTTATTCCACTGTGGTTAAAGAACATACTCTGAATGATTTTCAGTTCGTTGAAACTTTCATTATGGTTCAGCATGTGTTCAGTTTTGGTAAATGTTCGGTTTGGGCTTTGAAAGGATGTGTATTCTGTGTTTCTTGGGCACTTGTTCTATAGGTAGGTGCCAGATCAGTTTGTGTTGTTCAGTCTCTTGTATCTTTCTCCCTCGGTAGCAGGAATTCTGTTTGTTCAGTCAGTCATTGCCTGAGGTATTGACCCATTTTTCCTTGTAGTTTCTGCTTTAAATATTTTGAGGATGTGTTATAAGTACTTCAGAATTTGGGGTTGTTATAAGTCCCTGTGAAAACTGTCCTTTTTCATTGTTAAATGTCCGTCTTCATCTCTAGTTTGACTTGACTCCAGCTCACCAACTTTCTTATGGTAAAAATTACCATGGTGTATCTTTTTCTATGTTTATCTACTTTAAATCTTTCTTCGTCCTTAAATATAAATTATGTCTCTTGTAATCAGCATGTAATTGGATTTTAATTTTTTCATCCAGTCTGATGATTATTATCTTTGTTTTTGACAGTTATACTATGATGTCCCTGGGTATGATTTTCCTTGTATTTGTCCTGCTCTATGTTGTGTAGAGCTTCCTGAATCTTGGCTTGGTTTCTTTTGCTATTTTTGGAAAATTCAACATTGTTTCTTCAGCTATTGCTTCTGCCCCATTCTCTTTCTCCTGTCCTTCTGGGATTCCAGTACATGTGTTAAGTCCTTTTACCCTGTCCCTTTATATGTTTTCATTCTTTCTGCCTTTTCTATCCTTTTTTCTGAGTTTCAGTCTGAGTATTTTTCTAGTTCAGTGATGTCTTCTTTTAATATCCCTGTCTGACAGCTCCAGATCTAGATGACCCTAAGGATCTGTTTCTGCTTTTTTCTTTTTCTCTTAGTTTTCAGTCATTTGGTCTCATCTTCTGTACACCTGGTGATTTTTAATTGAATCTGGATGTTTTGTGTAGAAGCATGTAGAGACTCTGGATAATTAGTAGAAACTCTGGATTGATTGAATATGGGTAGATCATTCTGTGTCACAGAAGCTGATTTGTTCCCACTTGTCCTTGTTCCTAGGACATCACCTGTTCTAGGAGCTTTCCTCTCTGATAGGCTCCTAATTCATATTTTTGTCTCCCTATCATGAGATTTCCCAATTCTCTGTATAACTTTGTACTTTCTTAGGGGTTACTCTCTGCTTGATTTCTCTGAGTCTTGCCTGCTGTGTGCACATTTAGTAGTTGGCAAAGACCTTGAGGGAGAAACATCCATAGCCTGTGTGGTTTTTTTTCTCAGTGCCTTCAAAGAGCCATTTTTGTGTTTGCCTTTTACAGATATTTTTGGAGGGAGGGTTGGTCTGACCTCAATTATTCCATCATAGTTTGAAAAAGAATGCCATAATAGATCTTTTTTTAAAAAAAAAAAAAACTTTTTAGTGCTGCACCTACAGCATATGGAGGTTCCCAGGCTAGGGGTCAAATTAGAGCTGTAGCCGCTGGCCTACGCCAGAGCCACAGCAACTCAGGATCCGAACCAAATATGCATCCTACAGCACAGCTCACGGCAACACCGGGTCCTTAACCCACTGAGCAAGGCCAGGGATTGAACCCACAATCTCATGGTTCCTAGTCAGATTCGTTTCTGCTGCGCCACAACAGGAACTCCAACAGCAACTTTTTTAATATGTTGTAAAGAAGCATATCCCCAAGAATCTCCCTTGTCTGCTGCCAAATGTGAAAAAGTTCCTTTTTTCTACCAAAAGTATTGCTCTGCAGTCTCCTTTATAATTCTTGTAATTGTTTTTTAGGTTTTTCTGTCTTTGATAACTTTTTTCCATGCTTTCAATAGTAATTACTTTCCTTTTTTAACTGTTTTTTAAATTGAGATATGATTAACATATTGTAATTACTTTTAATTTACTGCTTTCAGTTTATTATGTTTAACATGTTACTAGGTTTCATGGTTGGTTAAATACTAGCAAAGATTAAGGACTAGTAAGTTTTACCTAAGGGCACAGGAGTATATATTGGGTCTTAAATATTCTTTTCTAAAGGTACCTGTATGTATAAAGATAATATTATTTGCATTTATTTACAAAAGAAAGTAATCTTGAATTTTTTCTCTTTTCAGAAAATGGTGTGAATGGAACAGTAACTTCAAATGGAGCGGACTCTCCCCGTAATAGAAAAGAGAAATCTTCATAATGAATTATAATCTTAATTGATTAATGTCCCCAAAGAAATCTGCTTTTTACTATATCTTTCAGCACTAGAGATTTTTTTTCTGTTCTTGAAAATACAGTTTGTGCTCTTTGATTCTTGCTATTGTACGGTTTCATGCATTTTTTTAAAGGGCATTTGAGGGGAGGATGATGACTATGAGTGAAAAAAATAGTTTAGCTTAGACTAAGCTACCTGCCTTCAAAGTAGTTTAGGGACCACCATATTTTATTTGTCTTTTTATCCTTGAGCATTTTTCTAATGATTTGGAGAGAGAACTATTTACAAAAATTCTACATATCAGTGACAACAATTTCTTGCTCTCACCAATTTTTTATATTAGCAAGATGGCCTATTCCAGCAAGGTCATATTTTTTAAGTTATCTTTCAGGGTAAAATGGAAATACTACAAAGTTGGATGTCAAACTTTAATATGTTTTCAGTGTTCTCTAATTTTTAGGAATTTTTGTAGCCTTTACACATGGGAAAAAAGATTTGTAAATTCACCAGAATAATTGTGTGCTTTATTTTATAGTGGTTGTTAATGTTACATCCCCATTTTTTAAGGGAAAAAAAACATACTTTTGGTTACAACATATGGAGATTTATTGCCATATGTATTGAATCAAAGTATCTTATATTAACATAAAAGTACTTGTGAAATAAAATTTTCTTGTGCATTTTCAACACTTATAAACTGTAAGTCAGAAAATTAACTATTTACTATAAAGAAAATTTGACCAGAGCCCTTTTTGATACATTTATTAATAATGATTCTTAATGGGGCTTGTCATAAGTTTGATATGCACAGCATCTTAGAAAAATACTGTTTAACCTGAAAACCCTTTTAAAAAGTAATGCCTACTTGATTTATATCTATAAAAAGATGTCAGGTAATTATATTTGAAAAACATTTAATGCACTAACTTAAATTGAAAATTCAGGGGGATAAATAGTCTTACAAAAGACAGTGCTTTATGTTATAACTATAGCTTTGGTCCCATCTTTAATTGAGAAACATTTATCTGTATAAAACATATTTTTGGATAAATATATATATATTTGTATCTCTACAGAAAGGCTCTAAAAAACATTTGAGTAAAATATTTGGTTCCCTTTTCTATAATTATCCTTTAAAATCTTTATAGCTCTATTTGGGTTTTTGTTGTCTTTACAGGACGTATATCACTCCTTTCGATGTTCACATCTTGCTCCCCACTTCTCACTTTGTCACCAGCTAATGTTTGCGTCATTTTTAGTATAAAAGTTGCAGACCTAGTACGTCTGCCGTTTAATAAGTTGCCATATGCTGCTAGAAAGTTGTGCTTTCTGTTTCCAACTGTTTACCTACTTCCTGGAAAAAGTAGTAGCTCTCTGTAGCATCATGGAGTTTCAGTGGAACCAAATCTCTGCCATTGAAAACTGGCATTATATCAAACTATACATTGAGAAATCAATCAGAATAAAAATTTTTACTTTCACAAGCTGTATCCTGGATGTTTTTCTTCATTGTTAGCAAGTTTTTGGTTCTTATGGTATTTTAGTTTATAATCTCATTAAAATGTACAAATGCTTAGAGTATATACTCTTGTAGTTCCCTGGTAGCCTAGTGGGTTAAGGATCTGGCATTGTCACTGCTGCGGCATGGGTTCGATCCTGGCCTGGGAACTCAGGCATGCCATGGGTGTAGCCAAATAAATAAATTAAAAAGTATACTTTTGATAGACATTTAGAATAGCCTTTCCTAAAAAATGTGTTCTGCCAAAAAAGATAATTAGTTTCATTTATTATTTATGAGGGCAAGTGGGAGAGAAAATGGTTCATAACCAAGTAAATTCAAGGACTATTGAGTTAAACTTCAAGGTGTCTCTTTTACCTTTATATGCAAACATGCTTCCTGCCTCACCTGGAATGATGACAGTGGACACAACATGTAGTGTTTCCCATTCATTCAAAGAACCTTTCTGTGAAACTACTTACAGCATTTGTGTTCTGCAGAATACACTATGGGTGTAGGGGAGGAAAGCCCTTCGTATGTAGCTAACACCTTACAGGACAGACATGTATACACAAGTGTAGTTATAAGTGATAAGCTCTACACCCGTCCTCCCAATGCTGCAAGGAAAGTCTTTACTGGCTTCTAAAGCCTGCAGAGTCTGCCACTGTCACCCAGCCTCTGGTCAAACTTTGAGACCCGATGGGAAGCACCAAGGTAGGACCGTGAACTTGAACCGGGCAGCAGCTGTCTTCCTCACTTAGCGACCTTGAACTAGTTGCTTTGCCATTTTGGGGTTGTCGTTCCCTCCATAAAATGCCTTCTTGGCCTACATGTTAGGATATGGCTGTGAGTAGTCCAGGTGGATTATTCTAGAACAAATGTATTAACTACATTGGAAAATTAAGTTATTGTGGTGTAGTCCTTAAGTGCAGAACTAATGCTGCAGCAAAGCTTGGGTAGGTGAGGAAATGGGAGAAAAATTGTTTGTGGCACAGTTATTAGCAATAGCCAGTTTATCTCCAAGGTATTGCCAAATGTTTTCACTGAAAACTAACTCTGCTGCCTGTCTGTATGTGGACACTGATAAAAACATGAATATTGATCACCTGTTGGCATTTTTTAAAGAGTGGCCCTAAAAGTATCCCTGGAAAAATCTAGGGTTCTTCTTAGACATGTTTTTCCCCCAAAAGCCGAGGTGGGATCAGTGATTCAGTTAAGAATCATCTACTCTTAAAAAAAAAAAAGGGAGTTCCTGTTGTGGCTCAGTGGTTAACGAATCCGACTAGGAACGATGATATTGCAGGTTTGATCCCTGGCCTCGCTCAGTGGGTTAAGGATCCAGCATTGCCGTGAGCTGTGGTGTAGGTCGCAAATGGAGCTTGGGTCCCGAGTTGCTGTGGCTCTGGTGTAGGCTGGCAGCTACAGCTCCGATTCGACCCCTAGCCTGGGAACCTCCATATGCTGAGGGTGCGGCCCTAGGGGAAAAAAAAAAAAAAAAAAAGAATCATCTACTCTAAAACTTCAATGCAAGACAATTTTGGGAATTTCAAAGTGGATGTTAGCATGGGTTAGGAGGGAGAATTAAAGTAACCCAGAGCCTGAAGAGAGGGAAGGGGGTTGCACCACCTATGACCTTTAGAAGCCCTGGCTCTACAGCACAGACCACTGGGATGAAAGGAGAGGCAAGAAGGCAAGTCTGATAATAGGGCTTTGAGCACCAGGTAAAGCCATTGGCCATTTACTACAGAGGGCAGCAGCCTGCCATGGCTCAGCTGTACTCAGTGAAGACAGTGGAGAGCCCAGTAGTTAGAAACTAGTCTCGTGCTACCTAACAACTTGCTTTGCAAAAAGCTGCACTAGATATCTGTGTGCTACATGGCAACCAGCTTCACCCAGTGTCGTTCATGAAAGGGCTAAGCCAGTTTGCCCTGCTCAACTATCTTTAGTGAAAAGATTATTACTGTATCTAAACCAGCTATAGTGGAAAAAAAATTAAAATCATTATATAAAAGAAAAAGTTTATTACTGTATTTGCTTAAGGCTGAACTAAAACCCTTTACATGTCCTAAAAACAAGCAAGTCAGAAAAAAAAAAATTAAGAGGCTTAGTTAGGCTCCATCACATAACTCTTGGTAACTTAACTTTGTATATTGGGCAAAGAAAGAAATCCCTTGTTTTGAAGACCAGAATTTCAAGTGATAAACAACCTTGTTGATTTCCATTAATATTAATAGGTACATACTGATAAGACTAACTGAGCAGAGTTCAAATCTTGACCCCTAAAAAAAAAATACCTTTGACTCCTCCATCAGTCAGCTCTGTATGATCTAATTAATGTCTGCGCCTCGGTTTCCTGAGATAATAGCACCTACCCCATGAGGTAGTTCTGAGGACAGACTGTGCACAGCTCCATGCCTGATGCTTATTAAATGTTAGCTGTTAGCTCATAAGTTTGCAACAAACAGCATAGGGACTGAATGGCTCATAGTAAATATTGTCATTTTAGTTGTTACTACTTATCCCTATGAGGCCCCATTGTACAAGGTTGATGAGCACTCTTACTCACAGGCCAAGTACAGTGCTCCATGGTTGCTGCCCTTGGTTGTGGGATGGGGGCGGGTATTGATGCTGCAAGAGAGGTTCAAGCCACCATCACAGCCTTTTAATCCTTGGAAGACTGCAGACACTCTTACCCAGTGTGAAAATCCATAAAGCAAACTTCCAAGACAGTGCCAAATCATTTATGCTTATGCAACACAGTAAATATAAAAGCAAATAGCACATAGAGTTTCTAAAGAATGATTTTGTTTATTTATTTATTTTGCTTTTTAGGGCCACAGGTGCGGCATATGGAACTCCTAACTCACTCAGGTTAGGGGTCAAATCAGAGCTGCAGCTGCCAGCCTACACCACAGCCACAGCAACACGGATCCAAGCCCCGTCTGTGACCTACACCATAGCTCACGGCAATGCAGGATCCTTGTCCCACCAAGGGAGGCCAGGGATCAAACCCTCATCTTCATGGATACTAGTCGGGGTTGTTTCCACCAAGCCACAATGGGAACTCCCAAGAATGATTTTTTTGTAATCCAATATCTATGGTTTATGAAACCAGACTTTCATTTAGGTGGCGTCTACAACTTCTAGAGGACTGTTAAGTAGCTGCTTAGAGTTGACCTACCTTCTAATGGGAAGAATTAAGCTCCATTAGGTAAAGGAGAATATTTACCTGGGAAAGGAAAAGAGGGTAGTATGAGATCATGTTTATCAAGAAATTTGAGAAGTTCCCGTCGTGGCACAGTGGTTAACGAATCCGACTAGGAACCATGAGGTTGCAGTTTCGGTCCCAGGCCTCGCTCAGTGGGTTGGGGATCCGGAGTTGCCCTGAGCTGTGGTGTAGGTCAAAGACACAGCTCGATCTGACTTTGCTGTGGCCCTGGTGTAGGCCGGCGGCTACAGCTCCGATTAGATCCCTAGCCTGGGAACCTCCATATGCCGAATATGTGGCCCTCAAAAGACAAAAAAAAAAAAAAAAAAGAAGAAAGAAAGAGAAATTTGAACTGATCTCATAAAATGTCCCAGAAATTCCAATTCTGCAAGTTGACTGGAAGGCCTGGATGGAGTGGGGTTAGGGGGTGAGGGGTGGGATAGAAACCTCAGTGTGAATAATACATGAAAAGAGACCAAAATCTGAAGCCTGGGGTTGTTGGTCTGTTGTCTATTTGTTAATTGACTTCTGGACTAGCAGTTTTTTCCTCCCTCAAATATGAGAAACTATAATAAAATTCCTTATGAGAACCATTAGGGATTAATTTTTTTTAATGCACCTTGGTCAAACTAGTTTACTAGTGATCTTTTGATCTTCTCTCTTTCTTGCTGATTCCATTCACAACAAACAAAACAGTAAGACATGGGTTATTTGTAACTCAGATCAGAAGGGAAATGTCTATACTGTATCACTGCTAATAAATGAAAAGTGAAAGATTTGGTATAGCTTTTAAAAAGTGAATTCAGGAGTTCCCGTTGTGGCGCAGCAGAAACAAATCCAGCTGGGAACCATGAGGTTTCGGGTTCAATCCCTGATCTCGCTCAGCCGGTTAAGGATCTGGCTTTGGAATGAGCTGTGGTGTGGGTGGCAGACACGGCTCGGATCCCACGTTGCTGTGGCTTTGGCGTAGGCCGGCAGCAACAGCTCCGATTGGACCCCTAGCCTGGGAACCTCCATATGCCGGGGTGCAGCCCTAAAAAAAAGACAAAAGGAAAAAAAAAAAAGAATTCAATTCTATAGGACTGACTACTAGGAGAACGTGAGAAGATTGGTGATTTACCTAAATCCTAATACACATAGGAAGCTATGAAGAATTCAAAAGAAACTATGTGAGGCTTGGTTCAACTTTACCTTCAAAGAGAACTTGCAAAATGGTACATCAGTCATTCTCAGTGAATAGAAGCCCAGTTCCAGCCTAGAGGTCATTTCTCCATTGATACCCTAGCATGATGGGTCAACTCAGTCTCAAAGCAGAGACAATGCTACTGAGGAACCAGGGTGGAGGTGGGGAAATCACCATTTAGCACAAAAGAAATCTCTTTCTGAAGTGAGAAATATTCTGCAGTGATTTTCATTGTAATTTATAGAGCACATCTCTAAATATTGGCCATTCTACAGAAAGCAGGCTTATCTCATTCTATTATATAGCATCTTATATAATGCTATTACAGATGCTATTATATATTTTGCATGCCCTGTAGGTTTTGGGTTTTTGTTTTCCTCTTCAATGGACACTAAAACAATAAGGAATTTGAAAAGCGAAGTCATCTTGCAGAAGGTAGCTTCCGGTTTAAGTAATCACAGCTCTCCTTGTTTAACTGTATTTTGATGCACGCCAGCATTCTAATTACAGCCCAGCCTCTCGTTTGGTTAAAAGTGCCAGTCATCGCTATTATGCTATTACCTTTGGACGTGGAATAAGTACCCCCTGGTGGCGGCTGCAGTCACCATCCCTGTGTTCCACTCACACTCCAGCCACGTCAGCGCTCTGGTCTCCGTGGGCAGGAGCAGCTGTACTCGCTGTACTCATTAACCCAGCTGTCCTTGACATTTGTTCCTTTCTTTCCTTTTCCTTTTTTTTTTTTTTTTTTTTTTACTAATGTTACAAATTCTCTACTAGAGGAAACATTTCCAGCCTGTGATTTTTTTTTTTTTAAGGGTTGATTATTTCAGCTGTCTCTTTATGCAGGATCCACACTTTCAGCTAAAATAGCTCTCTTCCAATTTCACACCGTGGGCTTCAAAAACGCCAAGCAGAAGCCCTACGTTTTTTTATGATTTGCTGTGTAGAATGGCCAATGGGAGGAAGTAAGCTGAACACAGCCAGACATCACTCCCTGATCTGAAAGCCTGGCTTTAAAATTTGTTTCTTCTTGAATTTTCCAATTGTCTTAAAAAAAAAAAAAAAAAAGGTTATCAGTCAGGTAGGGCTATTTTATACTCAGTGAATCTCATTTCAGAAAAATCTTAGTTTTAATGCATTCCTACCCTACTCTGCCTCCCCTTCAACTCTGCAAACCTCTGTTCTTGGCAAGGTAGTGTCCATTAATTTGACACATCCTCAGCTTTCCCTGCGTGCAGTGGGACCCCGATGTCATTACATAAAATCAGGTATTATGGTTAGGATACCAGAATTTCAAGTTCACCACATGGACCTGTGTGGTTACTCCTAGAGGGACGAAGAAAGATGAGGCCTGCTGGTGGACAGATTTTGGCAGGAAGATGCTGCAACATCCCCAGGTGGCTTCCTTGCCAGTGGGTCTGAGGACATGCCCACTGAGCCAGCCTTCAGCCATGGTCCTGGGCAATCGAAATTTACCTGTCCTTAGTGGTCATGGCCAGTCCCCATTATTGGTATTCTTAGCTGTTCTCATATGTCTTCAGCTGGTGTTTTCCATTAGGCTAAATTAGTTGGATTTTTGCAGGCAGAAAAAAAAATTCTTCCCGTATCTTTTGTAACATTCCCATATGCCTATTACATTCTGTACCCAGTGGGTTCTGAGTAAATGTTGACTAACCCATTAATATAATGATGTTAATCAAACAGCAGGTTCTTTTTTCCCACTTTTGAAGTGCATTTCTTTTCCTTGCTGGCATGCGGTTGTATTCAAGGCTCCGTGAATTTGATTTAAAATTTTGGAATGAAAGAACATAGAAAAAAATAATACAAAACAGTTCATTTGTATCCCAGGTGCTCAGGTATCACACCCACTCAAAGAACTTGGCACATATATGTCAAGACCCAATTAGCTCAGGCAAAAATCCAAGCTGTCCACTCAGCAGCAGAAGCTCCCACCAGTGAGATTTCTTGTAAGGGAATTAAAACTGAGACTAGGGAGTTCCCGTTGTGGTTCAATGGGTTAAGAACCCAACTGGTATCCATGAGGATGTGGGTTTAATCCCTGGCCTTGCTCAGTGCGTTTAAGGATCCGGCATTGCGTAAGCTCTGGTGTAGGTCGAAGATGAAGCTCAGATCCTGCGTTGCTGTGTCTGTGGTGTAGGCCGGCAGCTTCAGCTCTGATTTGATCCCTAGCCTGGGAACCTCCATATGCTGCAGGTCCAGCCCTAAAAACAAAACAAAACAAAAACAAAAAACAAAATACAAAAAGCCTGAAAACTTAAAGCACAGGCTTTTTAACTTCCCTTTTCTCATCTCCTTGAATTTCCTGAAAATTAATACAGGAAGGCTCCCTGTGTTCTTCCTTTTTTTTTTTCCTTGTCTTTTCTAGGGCCCCGCCCACGGCATATGGAGGTTCCCAGGCTAGGGGTCTAATCGAAGCTGTAGCCACCAGCCTATGCCACAGCCATAGCAACGTGGGTTCCAAGCCGAGCCTGTGACCTACACCACAGCTCACGGTAAAGCCGGATCCTTAACCCACTGAGAGAGGCGAAGGATCGAACCCGCAACCTCATGGTTCCTAGTTGGATTCGTTAAGCACTGAGCCGCAATGGGAAGTCCTCCCTGTGTTCTTTCTTGACCACAACATCCAGTGAAGGGGGCCCAGCTCTGAGGGGCCTGAGGGATTGAGGGTGGCAGAACTAGGAGGGAACAGCCTGGTCGATGAGAGGACCCACAGCCCATCACAGTGGACACAAGCTCCACTTTGTGCAGAATTGGCGGCACCAAAGGAGGAAAAATTTCCTTCACTCTTCCCTCATCATCCCTTTGTCCCCTTCTCCCTGGCATCCACCCCCCCACATCCCCACCTCAGTGCAGCCAAACCCATTTCCCTTCTCATAGAGAGAAGAGGGGAGTTTGGCTGGGGTTTGAGGAGTGGCCCACATTGTGTCCTGTGTCATTGTGTCTTGTTTCATTTCTACTTGTTACCCCCTGGCCTCTGTTACCCCGCAGACCTACAGGTGGAGACACAATTCCTTTGAAAAAGACCCCAAACTCTTCAAATAGCCTGTCTCAACCTCCTAAGGAAGACTGTATGGCCGCTAATGAAACTCTTCGAGCATCACAAGTCACATTTTAGACTCTTGTTTTACAACTCGTTCCAGAAAAGGCATATCCAGTGACATCCCTGTAATGCCACTTGGTAGCCGTGTCATTCATAGAATGAGTGAGCACAGGCCATGAGAGAGAGGTTAGAGAGGGAAAACGGAGCCTGTAAAAATATGGTCAAACAAGTAGAGGCCCAAGTCCCCGGACTCTTGCTCTTTTTCAAAGACTTTATGAAAACTGAGAATTAGGCAACTGAGAATTGGAGTTGGGAGAAAAGAAAAGAAATGGACTTTGCCCGTTCCTCCCTATTTCCTTTGTTTGGTTTTCTGAGAAATGCATTTTGTGTCATGATCTTGGTCTGTTTGCTATTGGCAGAAGCTTGCAGAATAATTCCTTCCTTCATGTGCGGGACTTGATTCAACAATTCATTTTGAAGTCAGAACTTCATTGTCTGTGCTGGAATCACATAGGCTATATTGAATTATTGTCTAGAGTATCAAAGAAAAGATTCTGTTGAAAGAAAGAAAAAGAAAGAAGGAAAAAAAGAAAGAGGGAGGGAGGAAGAAGGGAAGAAAGAAAAGGGAAAGGAAGGAAGAACAGATTTTAAAAAGAGCTAGAGGAGTTCCCGTCGTGGCGCAGTGGTTAACGAATCCGACTAGGAACCATGAGGTTGCGGGTTCGGTCCCTGCCCTTGCTCAGTGGGTTAACGATCCGGCATTGCCATGAGCTGTGGTGTAGGTTGCAGACGAGGCTCGGATCCCACGTTGCTGTGGCTCTGGTGTAGGCTGGTGGCTACAGCTCTGATCGGACCCCTGGTCTGGGAACCTCCATATGCCGCGGGAGCGGCCCAAGAAATAGCAACAACAACAACAATAACAACAACAAAAAAAAGACAAAAAAAAAATTAAAAAGAGCTAGAGAAGTTCTTATTGTGGCTGAGCAGAAATAAACCCAACTAGTATCCGCAAGGATGTGGGTTCGATCCTCGGCCTCACTCAGTGGGTTAAGGATCCGGTGTTGCCGTGAGCTGTGGTGTAGGTCACAGATGCAGCTCAGATCCCACGTTGCTCTGGCCGTGGTGTAGGCCGGTGGCTGCAGCTCCAATTTGACCCCTAGCCTGGGAACTTCCACTTGCTGCAGGTGCAGCCCTAAAAAGACAAAAAGTGGGGGGGGCTAGAAAAAAGATGACAAATCTGAAATAGAACAAACCGTTTGATTCCTGCTAAAGTGAGGCCCAGTCCCAGTTACTTGTGTGGTGACCTGGGCCATGTTAACAAGGTGTTCATTGGGGTGCAGGGGAGTAAATGGGAGATGTCTGGTGCTCCCCTACATCTTTAGGTCTTCGTCCATTCATCTTCTAGGACCACCTACACACTAGCTGTAATGAGGAGCAGAGAACAAAGGCACTCCCACAACAGAGACCATGGAGTATAGCTTGCTTGGAAGAAGCAGCAGCTCCCTTACATCTACCTGCCCCCTAGGACTTATGCTCCCATCTCATCACAGCTGGGATTTGGAAGCACATCCAAAATGGAGGAGAAGGAGTTCCCATCGTGGCGCAGCAGAAATGAATCCGACTAGGAACCATGACGTTGCAGGTTCGATCCCTGGCCTCGATCAGTGGGTTAAGGATCCGGCATTGCTGTGAGCTCTGGTATAGGTCGCAGACACGACTCAGATCTGGCATTGCTGTGGTTCTGGCATATGTTAGCAGCTACAGCTCTGATTAGACCCCTAGCTTGGGAACTTCCATATGCCTCGGGTGTAGCCCTAAAAAGCAAAAGAAAAGAAAATGGTAATAGGAAGTATGGTTGCAGTCTCTTGGGGGAGATGGAGGATTACTGGTTTTCTTTTGGGTTTTTTGTTTGTTTGTTTCATTTCTTTTTTTTGTTGCTATTGTTTTGTTTTGGTTTTGCCACACCCACAGCAAATGAAAGTTCCCAGGTCAAGGATCGAATCCAAGCGGGCAGCCTCAACATATTTCAGATACCTTAACTCAATGCTCTGGCCCGGGGATGGAGTCAGTGCCTCTGCAGCAACCTGAGTTGAGGTCAGATTCTTCACCCACTGCCCCACAGCAGGAACTCCAAGTGAAGGCTTACTGTTTGAGGAGAGTTTTTACTCTTCCTCAAAGACCCTGTTGGGCTCCACTTGCTAGGTTTGTAATGGGGGGCACAGAAGGGACAGGGTAATTAGAAAAATGGGACCCAATTCAAAGTCTACTCCTCAACCCCCTAAAAAGACACAGGCAATCAAATTCTTTTTTTTTTTTTGTCTTTTTAGGGCTGCACCCGAGGCATATGGATGTTCCCAGGCTAGGGGTCTAATCAGAGCTGTAGCCGCCGGCCTACACCACAGCCACAGCAACGCAGGATCTTAGCGGGGTCTTCAACCTACACCATAGCTCACGGCAATGCCGGATCCTTAACCCACTGAGCGAGGCCAGGGATCGAACCCAAAACCTCATGGTTCCTAGTCGGATTTATTAACTACTGAGCCACGACGAGAACTCCGCAATCAAATTCTTACTCCCTCTCTCATGCTCTCTCTCTGGGGCATAATGATCCCATCAGGCAAACTAGTCCCAAGCTGACCTCAAGACAACCCCCCTTATCAAACCCAAAGCAGCCTGGGGAGGCCAGAACCCCCTCCAGTGCCCTCTGTGCTCAGAGGTTGAAAAAAACATCATTTTGACCTACAGAGCCCAATACTTGAACTTTCATTCAGATTATAAATGTGTGTTCCAGAGTTCCTGTCGTGGCTCAGTGGGAACAAATTCGACTAGTATCCATAAGGACTCAGATTTAATCCCTGGCTTTGTTCAGTGGGTTAAGGATCCAGTGTTGCCACAGCTGTGGCATAGGTTGAAGATTTGGCTCAGATCTGGTATTGCTGTGGCTGTGGCATAGGCTGGCAGCTACAGCTCCAGTTCGACCCCTAGCCTAGGAGCCTCCATATGCTATGGGTGCAGCCCTAAAAAGACAAAAATCAATTAATCAATTTAAAAAATAAAGATAAATAAATGTGTTCTTTCTACTTATTCTTATATTCAACCAACACTTGCGCATTGGCCTTGTCCCAGACATTGTTCTAGAAGCTTATGACTACAGCTGTGAGCAAAATAAAGTCCCTGTTCTCATGGGGCTTGGATTGCTGTGGGTAGCTTTATAAGTCATCATGAAAAAGGGCAAACTATGAAACACTACCTCAGGACTTCCCCAGTGGCTCAGCGGGTTAAAGATTCAGTAGATTGCTGCCGGCTCGCTGGTTCGATCCCTGGCCTGGGAGCTTCCATGGGTGTGGCCAAAGAAGGAAAACTACCACAACTGAAACAAATAAAAGAAGTATTTGATGAGATCTGAGTGCCCACTTTTGTTCCGCCTCTCTCCCAAGTCACATGTGCCTCTGCCCCTCTATCACATGTGATAGAGGGCCAAAGAAGACTTGCACGGAAAGGAGTTTCATTCTCTGAGTATTTGTAAACTCAAGTGACCTTTGGGGCTAAAAGTCCTTAACAATGCAGACTTTGGTGCAAATGGGCTGAGAGCAATTTGGATCTGACTGCTGAGCCAGCGGCACCTGTGGTGACAACAGAGAAAGGAAGCACAAAGCTTGGAGGAGTGGAAAAAAAGCCAGCTATGTCTCTGAGGACTCTTCCAGTGAAGGGGAGGGGTCTTATCGCTGGTGGTCCTCTGAGAGGGGTAAAGGAAAATCCTGGGAAGATCAGCAGGAGAGGGTGTTTATTGTCCCACAGACACTGACGCCTCATTTGTTTTGTATTCGTCCCTTGAGGAAGTGGGCCTTGGAGTGCATGCATACTGTTCATTTACTGATTCATCCAAAAACTACTGAGTGCCTACTGTGTGTCAGGATTTAGTCTAAGCACTTGGGATGTATATCAGTGAACAAAGCAGGCCCAAACATCCCTGCCAGCATGGAGCTTACAGCCTCAGATGAAGAGAGAAAATAAAAGCAGCATGGAGATTAGAGGACTGGAGAAAGTGGCTGTCAAATTCTATAGTCAGGAGCTCCCGTCGTGGCTCAGTTGTTAAGGAATGCGGCTAGGAACCACGAGGTTGCCGGTTTGATCCCTGGCCTCGCTCAGTGGGTTAAGGATCTGGCGTTGCCGTGAGCTGTGCTGTAGGTCACAGATGCAGCTCAGATCTGGCATTGCTGCTGCGGCTGTGGGGTAGGCCGTCAGCAATAGCTCCGATTGGACCCCTAGCCTGGGAACCTCCATATGTCACAGGTGCAGCCCTAGAAAAGACAGAAAGATCAAAAAAAAAAAAATCTATAGTCTATCAGTCGGTGATAAGCCTGGTAAGGAAATATAAAGGGTAGGGGCCTGGTAGGAAGTGGGTCAGAGTGAGGCCCAGAGCAAAGAGTAGGTGTCGGCACTCTATCATCTTGAGCCAAAACCTGATATTACTCTTGGTCACCATCATCGTCATCAAGAAATGCAGCGTCTGAAGTTCCCGCTGTGGCTCAGTAGTAATGCACCCCACTAGTATCCATGGGGACATAGGTTCCATCCCTGGCCTCACTCGGTGGGTTAAGGATCTGACATTGCTGTGAGCTGTGGCATAGGTCACAGACTCAGCTCCGATCCCGAGTTGCTGTGGCTGTGGTGCAGGCTGGCAGCTGCAGCTCCGATTGGATCCCTAGCCTGGGAACTTCCATAGGCCCCAGATACGGCCCTAAAAAAAAAAAAGAAAGAAAGAAAGAAAAGAAAAGAAAAAGAAATGCAGCATCTATAACAGTATCTATGCATTCTTTGATTCTTCTGTCTTTATCATTGGAGTGGTACAATCCCAACAGAAACCAAACACCTACCACTACCACACACCATACTGTATATTTGTCATGGTGTGCTTTTGAACGAACATTTTAATGACACACTCTGAAGTTTTGGCTTTATTTAATTGATCCTTAAACTGATTAATTATGGAATATGGTTTGTCGCTTACTACCTTTTTTTTTAATTTTTTTAGGGCTGAATATAGAAATTCCCAGGCTAGGAGTCGAATCAGATCTACAGCTGCTGACCTACACCACAGCCACAGCAATGTGGGATCCGAGCCACGTCTGAAACCTACACCACAGCTCATGGCAACGCCTGATCCTTAACCCACTGAGTGAGGCCAGGGATCGAACTTGTGTCCTCATGAACACTAGTCAGATTTGTTTCCACTGAGCCACAATGGGAACTCCCCCTACTACTTCTTAAAATAAGGTACTTTCTCTACTCTAAACTAGTACAAAAAAAAAAAAAGAGAGAGAGAGAGACAACGTATTGCTACCACTAAGAAATAATCTTCACTCTACAAGTACTCTAACCCCTGAGCTATGGAGACCTCACTTTCACCCCACTTTATTTATTTATTTATTTTGTCTTTTTGCTATTTCTTGGGCCGCTCCCGCGGCATATGGAGGTTCCCAGGCTAGGGGTCCAATCGGAGCTGTAGCTGCCAGCCTACGCCAGAGCCACAGCAACGCAGGATCCGAGCCACGTCTGCCACCTACACCACAGCTCACGGCAACGCCAGATCCTTAACCCACTGAGCAAGGGCAGGGATCGAACCCGCAACCTCATGGTTCCTAGTCGGATCCGTTAACCACCGCGCCACGACGGGAACTCCTCACCCCACTTTAAACGTGTGTGAAGCAAATAGTGCTTAAGAGTTACTGGAAGACATAGCAAAGCAAGTAACAATTAACCAAAGGTTCACTGCATTTGACAAAGAGATTATACGGAAAGAGAATGAATATCCTCCACCTCCTCTCCAGGCCATGGGAAACCACTGTCCAGCATTTTGTATCTTTGCCAAAAGTTTTCTCTGCTTGCACGGAAACATTATACAGTACACAGATTCTTTTTGGTTGTCAGGGGAGAGGAGAAACAAAACTTGGATTATATTTATGTGTAATTTGAATTTTTTTCCCCTTACTAACATATTGTGGGCATCCTCTCAGGTCAGTATATACAGAAATACTTTATTTCTCTTATTAGATGCTTAGTATTCCATTAACAAATTTCTTTCAAAATGGTCATTTCTATCATTTGTATTCCTACAAATAATACTGTGTGCAGGCACGTATATGTATGTATTTTTATTCATATATCTTTATGTCTGTAGAATAGAGTTTAAGAAATGGAATCGCTGGGAGTTCCCGTTGTGGCGCAGTGGTTAACGAATCTGACTAGGAACATGAGGTTGCGGGTTCGGTCCCTGGCCTTGCTCAGTGGGTTAAGGATCTGGCATTGCCGTGAGCTGTGGTGTAGGTCGCAGACGCGGCTTGGATCCTGCGTTGCTGTGGCTCTGGCGTAGGCCAGTGGCTACAGCTCTGATTAGACCCCTAGCCTAGGAACCTCCAGATGCTGCGGGAGCGGCCCTAGAAAAGGCAAAAAAAGACCAAAAAACAAAAGGAAATGGGATGGCTGGAGTTCCCCTTGTGGCTCAGCAGTTACAAAACCAACTAGTCTCCATGCGGATGGGGGTTTGATCCCTGACCCCCACTCAGCGGGTTAAGGATCCAGCATTGCTGTGAGCTGTGGTGTAGGTCGCAGACTCGGCTCAGATCCTGTGTTGCTATGACTGTGGCGTAGGCCGGCAGCAACATCTCCGAGTGGATCCCTAGCCTGGGAACTTCCATATGCCGCGGGTGCAGCACTAAAAAGCATTAAAAAAAAAAAAAGTGAGTCAGAGTAATTGTTTTTATTGTAATTTTGATAATTATACTTGTGACAATGATTGCGAATTGCTGTATAGTCACTATTAGTAAAATTAAAACATGGTCTTTACCCTCCAAATTATTGCAAAAGGCAAGCACAACAAAGTTCTGTTTCTGTTGAAAAGAGAACCGAATAAAAAAAACAGCACGGAAACCAAAAACAAAACCACGAAATAATATGACAGTGGTCGTAACAATTATGACAATTAAAAACTCTTATGAAAAGGTTTGTGGGAATATAAATTGGTACAACCACCTTGTAGAACTATGTAACAGTGTCTTGTAAAAATAAAAAATGCAAATCCTGTGACCCTACAATTCTACCCCAGGGCGTGTTTCAGCCAAAACACATATGAGGTTCACGCCTAAGAGTGTTCAGAGCAGCACCATTTCAGATCGTCCTAAACAAGACAATGCCCCGAAGAACCTCAACAATAAATGCAAAACCATGGAGTTCCTGTCGGGGATCAGCGGTTACCAACCCGACTAGTATCCATGAGGACATGGGTTCAATCCCTGGACTCACTCAGTGGTTTAAGGATCTGACATTGCCATGAGCTGTGGTGTAGGTCACAGATGCAGCTCAGATCCCACCTTGCAGTGGCTGTGGTGCAGGCCAGAAGCTGAAGCTCAGATTGGACCCCCAGCCTGGGAACTTCCATATGCCACCCCTTTGGCCCTAAGAAGACTAAACAAATAAATAAATAAATAATAAAAAGCAATAAATGCAAAAACAAATTGTGGTTAGAGTCATGCAATGGAATATTATTCAGCAATAAGAATGAACAGTTACAGCTGCACCTGCCATATGGGTAAATCATAGAGACATAAGGTTGAGAAAAAGAGCCCGACATAAAGGTGCACACACTGGATGAATCCATAACATAAAACTCAAAACTATGTGGAACTGTGCTGTTAGAAGTGGTTCCCTTGGTGAGGCAAGTGGCTGGAAAATGCCTAGAGGAGAGTTTCTGGGTGTTCTTGACCTGAAGGCTAGATCCACAGATTTGTTCACTTTATGAATATTCATTCACTTATAATCTGTACACTTTTTTTTTTTTGTCTTTTCTAGGGCTGCTCCTGTGGCATATGGAGGTTCCCAGGCTAGGGGTCTAATCGGAGCTGTAGCCACCGGCCTACACCAGAGCCTCAGCAACAAGAGATCCAAGCCGTGTCTGCGACCTACACCACAGCTCACGGCAACATCGAATCCTTAATCTACCAAGCGAGGCCAGGGATCGAACTCTCAACCTCATGGTTCCTAGTCGGATTCGTTAACCACTGCGCCATGACGGGAACTCCCTATTTTCAATAAAAGCCCATTTTAAAAACAACATTCAGGAGTTCCATTGTAGCATAGCAGAAACGAATCCAACTAGGAACCATGAGGTTTCAGGTTCGATTCCTGGCCTCACTCGGTGGGTTAAGGATCCGGCGGTGAGCTGTAGTGTAGGACACAGACATGCCTCGGATCCCTCGTTGCTGTGGCTGTGGTGTAGGCCAGCAGCTGTAGCACTGATTGGACCCCTAGTCTGGGAACCTCTATATGCCGCAGGTGTGGCCCTAAAAAGCTAAATAAATAAATAATAAAAACAATATTCAGGGACTGGCTGTTTACAAGAGAACACAAACTCACACAAAAATAAAATAAAAACCACTAAAAATAAGAGAATTTAAAAGATCAGGTTTCATTTATTGGACACTTGTTATGTGCCATTGTCCTGCTGTACATGATTTCCTTATTTTATTTTAGAGTTGAGCCTTGAACAATGCAAGTTTCAGCTGCACAGGTCTGCTTACACGTGGAATTCTTTAAATAAATATGTTCAGTAATGAACAATCCATGGTTGGTTGAATATACAATTCTGCCTCTGTGGACACGGAGGGCCAACTTTGGAACCTGAGCATCTGTAAATTTTGGTTTCCAGAGCAGGTCTGGAAACCAGTGCTCCTCGGATACTGAAGGGTGACTGTATTTACTTTTCCAACAATTCACACTTTATACAATAGGATAAGTGTGGTTATTTATATTTCTAATGGATGTAATCAATAGAGAATTAATAAAAGCATTGAACATTTGTTCATCAAATAAATACAGCACCAAAAATACATAAAGAAAAATTTGAGATAAAAATGAGCCATAGAAATAGAATTGTCATGTAATATAAAAACAGTCCCCTCACAAAATCTGTACCAGATCGATTAGGCAAAAACAAGAAAAGTCATGGAAATTTGAGCCATATTCCTTCTTAACACATGTCCAAAAAACACTTTATTGAACATTTATTATACATTAGGGCAAAGAAAATCTATAAGGAAAAAAAATTTAAGTAGCAATAATTCAAAAGATCACACTCTGATTAAAGATAAAATTAGAAATTCATAAAACACATTTAATCTACAATAACACTTTAAAAAACTCATATAATTTTTTTATGCTAAAAATAGAGGTCACAGGAGTTCCCGTCATGGCTCCGCAGTTAACAAATCTGACTGACTAGCATCCAGGAGAGTGCAGGTCCGATCCTGGCTTCCCTCAGTGGGTTAAGGATCTGGTGTTGCTGTGAGCTGTGGTGTAGGCCGGCAGCTACAGCTCTGATTATACCCCTAGCCTGGGAACCTCCATATCCTGCGAGTGTGGCCCTAAAAAAACAAAAAACAAAAAAGATCCAGCGCTGCTGCAGCTGTGGTGTAGGTCACAGTGGTGGCTCAGATCTGATCCCTGGTCCAGCAACTCCATATGTCATGGAGTGGCCAAAAAAAAAAAAAAAAAACCCACAAAATTAATATAGAAAAATCCTTTAAACCACTATTAAACAGTTAAAACTGAAATAGAGATAGGATCCCATTAACAAGAGCAAAACGATAAAAATGGAAGCATATACTTAAAAACAAGTGTTCAGGAACTAAAAGTTATAAAACTATACAGAACATCTTAAAAATATGAACTCATTGAGAGACACATGCTTGTGAATGTGAAGACTAAAAAGTTGTCAAATCTCTCCAAATTAATTTATAGGTATCACGTAATTCTGATTGAATTGCCAATTGAAATTTTCAATTAAGTCATTCAAACATTTATCTTGGAGTATAAACAACTGAGACTATTTAAGAAAATTAGAATATTAAGATTAATGAGAAAAAAAGATTAATGAGAACAGAAATTATCAGTGTCGGATATATCAGGGACTTAAGTTCTGGTAATAGAAGATAATGGCAGACTAAGAATTTCAAATAAAACACTCTCCCTTAGAGAAACTAGAAAAATCTGGATAGAATACTTAAAGGATCACGTACTTAAAGGTAAAAGAGAACAGACAAGAGAATGAGACATCACTGGGCCACTATCGGGGAAGTGCCAAGGGAGGGGAAGCACGGATATGTTTGTCCCTTACGGAGGGGCTGCTGAGGGACTAGGACCCTGAAGAGCCACCTCCTAGGAGAAATAATGAATTGAAATCCAGAGGCCCTCGCTGGGAACTATATGTCACTTTCTAATCATCTCAGCTCCTCGATTTGATTAGCGTTAGTGTCCCCCAGACCCTAGAAATGTAAATCCTCCCAGAAGGAAGATGTCATCTTCCAAGTGCTGCCAATTATTTCTATAGTTCGGCAAATAAAATGTCTGCCACGTAATAAAAAAAATGACCATGCACCTAAGCAGATGAGACGACTGAACACCCAACAGCAAAGACAAAGGATAATATATTTCTTTGTTTTTGTCTTTTCTAGGGCTGCACCTGTGGCATAAGGAGGTTCCCAGGCTAGGGGTCTAATCGGAGCTGTTGCTGCCGGCCTACAGCAGAGCCTCAGCAACAAGGGATCCGAGCCAAGTCTGCGACCACAGCTCACTGCAACGCTGAATCCTTAACCCACTGAGCAAGGCCGGGAATCAAACCCTCAACTGCATGGTTCCTAGTCGGATTTGCTAACCACTGTGCCACGACGGGAACTCCCAAAGGATAATATAAAGAGAACACATAGGGCCTCAGGAATCAGAGTTTTCAGGCACAAATTTTAAAATAACTTTGTAAACCATCTTCACAGAAATAAAAGATAGGACTGAGAATGTGGGCTGAGAACTCAAAGCTTTACAAAATGAAAATGAGCAAATTGAGAAACTCAATAACTGAAAGTAAGGAGTCAACAGAGTGAGTTTAAACGCTGATTAAAAACATGAGAGGGGGTTCCCTGGTGGCCCATCAGTTAAGGACCTGGCATTGTCACTGCTGTGGCTTGAATCACTGTTGTGTTGAGGGTTTGATTCCCAGCCCAGGAACTTCCACATGCTTTGGGGGCAGTCAAAAAGAAAAAACAAACTTACCAAACAAAAAACACAACAGGAGTTCCCGTCGTGGCACAGCAGAAACGAATCCAACTAGGAACCATGAGTTTGCAGGTTTGATCCCTGGCCTCGCTCAGTGGCTTAAGGATCTGACATTGCCATGAGCTGTGGTGTAGGTCACAGACATGGCTCGGATCTTGCATTGCTGTGGTTCTGGTATAAGCCGGCGGCTACAGCTCCGATTAGACCCCAAGCCTGGAAACCTCCATATGCCTTGGGTGCGGGCTTAAAAAAAGAGACAAAAAGACAAAAAAAACAAAACAAAATAAAACAAAAAAACAACACCACAACAGGGGAGCGATTTAGTGTCCTAGAAGATAGATTAGAAGAAAATTCTAGAATAAAGTACAGAGAGAGGCCAAAAGATGGAAAATACAGATAAGAAGAAAAGAGACATTTATTTATTTATTTTTGTCATTTCTTGGGCCGCTCCTGCGGCACATGGAGGTTCTCAGGCTAGGGGTCTAATCGGAGCTGTAGCTGCCAGTCTACGCCAGAGCCACAGCAATACAGGATCCGAGCCATGTCTGCAACCTACACCACAGCTCACAGCAACGCCGGAACTTTGACCCACTGAGCAAGGGCAGGGACCGAACCCGCAACCTCGTGGTTCCTAGTCGGATTCGTTAACCACTGCGCCACGATGGGAACTCCTATTTATTTATTTATTTTTGGTCTTTTTAGGGCCAGGGCATATGGAGATTGTTAGGCTAGTTAGTGGTCAAATCAGAGCTGTAGCCACTGGCCTACACCACAGCTGCAGCCACGCCAGATCTGAGCTGCGTCTGTGACCTACACCACAGCTCAGGATCCTTAACCCACTGAGTGAGGCCAGGGATCGAACGTGCATCCTCATGGATACTAGCCAGATTTGTTTCCGCTGCGCCACAACGGGAACTCCAAGAAGGAAAGAGACTTAGTGAATCCCGTAATGACCAAAATATGTACAACTAAAGTCCCAAAATGTGAGAATAGGGACAAGGGGGATGAAGACATCTTTGAAGAGATAATGGCTAGAGACTAATACAAATGAAAGATTCAGAGACCTATGAAAGTTCCAGACAGGATTCACCAAAGAGAAGAGGAGGGGGAATTGGAGGAGAAGGAAGGATAAAGAAAACAAAACAAAAAGAGGAGTTCCCATCATGGCTCAGTGGTTAACAAATCCGACTAAGAACCATGAGGTTGCAGGTTTGATCCCTGGCCTCGCTCAGTGGGTTAAGGATCAAGCATTGCCGTGAGCTGTGGTGTATGTTGCTGATGCAGCTCGGATCCCCCGTTTCTGTGATCCGGCGGCTACAGCTCCAATTGGACCCCTAGCCTGGGAACATCCATATGCCTCGGGTGCGGCCATAGAAAAAACAACAACAACAACAAAAAAAAAACGAAAGAAAATAAGTATCTAGGCAAATCATAATGAAAACAAGATAAAACTTTAAAAACGAGACAGAGGGGAGATGACAAAGGGGGATATAATGTACAGAGAAGCCTGGATATAGAAGCAACCAACCAGTGCATGTTAAAATCACCAAGAATTAGGAAGTTCCTATTGTGGCGCAAGGGAAAGAATCCGACTAGTATCCATGAAGATGCTAAGGATCTGGCGTTGCCATGTGCTGTGGTGTGCTGTGGTGTAGGTTGCAAATGCGGCTCGGATCCCTAGCTGCCGTGGCTGTGATAGGCCAGTACCTGTAACTCTGATTTGACCCCTAGCCTGGGAACTTCCATATACCACATGTGCAGCCCTAAAAAATAAAATAAAATAAAAAATAATTTAAAAAGCACCGAGGATTAAGAGACAGGTGAAACTGGAGAGGCTTACAGTGAGCTAGGAGCTGCAGTTACTGAACCAGGAAGGGAGTCACCCTGGGTCAGTTGATGGTGCAGCCGTAAGGCGTTGTGGCTGGAGAGTGACACAGCTGATGACATGGGGAGAGCCTGGGGCATCCAGGGAGGACAAGGGGAATGGAGGACAGCCCCAAGCCCAGCGGTTCCTGGTACGCGGTGCAAGGGTTGGGAAGAGGCCGACAGAGGGAGCAGTGACCTCAGGGAAGGGCCTCCTCTAGTTTAGCGTGAGAAGCTGGGGTGTGGTGGGGGGGCTTTCAGAACCAGGTAGAGAGTGCAGGGGGGTCGATAATGGCCAAGGGCTGGAGGTAAGGGTTTCAGGGGTTGAGGAGGGATGGGAGATGCCCACAGGGTAAGGGAGGTGTGATGCCAAGTGGAGATGAGGAGGGAAGGAGCGGAGGAGGGACCTGGAAGTGCAGGCAGTGCCTGAGCACAGCTAAAGGCCTAATGAGATTAGTCCTGATGGACTGAAAGGAGATTCTGGTGGGGAGGCTGCCAGGGGTTCTTTATTCGTAGTTAAATTATCTTCTGTTTAGTGGGTTGGTTTTCTTAATGCTAGTTTGTTTCTTGTGCTTCGGAAATTTTGTTTTGTTTATTTTTTTTTTTGTTTCGTGGTGTGTGTGTGTGTGTGTGTGTGTGTGTGTGTGTGTGTGTGTGTGTGTGTGTTTGGCTGTTATTTCCTTCTGCGCTCACTCTCCCGAGGTAGGTCTGTTGCTGCCTGCATCAAGGACCCTCTAATCCAGAACCATGTTTTTCCATTCAAGGAAATGAAGGCGGAGGTGGGGGCCTGGGAGGGGCATGGGGAAGGGGCACCAGGCAGCTTGGACTTGGTTCTGTCCACGCTGCTCTCTGCTGCATCCTGCCAGTGGGAACAGAAACCATGGTCCCAGCTGCAGCCCATGCGGTGGCCCCAGCTTTCGTAGACTCCTTCCACACCACGGAAGTCCATCTCTGCCCCAGGTTCACCTGCTGAGACCCCCTGGTCCCTGGCCCCCAACCTTGAGGAAGAAAAGCTTCAAGGGAGGCTTGGAAGCATAATTGCAGCGCTACCAGACTCCTTATGCCCAACTGGACCAAATTTCAGCTGAATCGAGGATTTGGAGGTACAAAGAGAACCTAATTTTTAAAAAGTAATCTGATCTGGGATAGTTTTTTAGCAGAAGGCTTTTTTAAAAAATCAGAAAACGGGGAGTTCCTGTTATGGCTTAGAAGTAACGAAGCTGACCAGTATCCATGAGGATGTGGGTTTGATCCCTGCCCTTAGTGGGTTAAGGATCCGGCATTGCTGTGAGCTGTGGTGTAGGTTGCAGACTCTGCTCAGATCCTGTGTTGCTGTGGCTGTGGTGTAGGCTGGGAGCTACAGCTCTGATTAGACCCCTAGCCTGGGGACCTCCATATGCCACAGGCAAGGCCCTAAAAAGACAAAATAACAATAATAATAATTTTTAAAAGATAAGTCATCATATAATGAATGAGGAGCTCTTACAAATCAATTTTTTATGGAATTTTTTTGTGTGTGTGTCTTTTTAGGGCCGCACCCACGGCACATGAAGGTTCCCAGGTTAGGGGTCCAATTGGAGCTGTAGCCACCAGCCTATGACAGTCACAGCAACTCGGGATCCAAGCCATGTCTGCAGCCTACACCACAGCTCACAGCTACACTGGATCCTTAACCCACTGAGCGAGACCAGGGATCAAACCCGAATCCTCATGGGTGCTAATCGGGTTCATTAACTGTTGAGCCATGATGGGAACTCCCAAATCAATTTTTTAAATTGATATATATTAGTGGAAGGCGTACAACATAATGACTCAGTATTTTGCAAAATGATCACCACAACAAGTCTCGTTAATATCCGTCACCACACATAGACACAGATTTTTTTTTTCTTCTGATAACTTTTTAAGATCTATTCTTTCAGCACCGTTCAAGCATAGGACCCAGCATCATTAACCATAGTCACTATGCGGCATGTTATCTCCCCATGACTTGGTTTATAACTGGAACTCTGTACCTTTTGACCACATTCACCCATTTTGCCCACTCCCACTCCACCCCCCCCACCCCATCCCCCACCCTACCCCCCTGCCAGGCACCGCAAAGCTGTTCTCTGTGTCTGTGAATTCAGGGTGTTTTTATTTTTGTTATTTTTGTTTTTGTTTTAGACTCCACATATAAGTGAGATCATCCAGTCCTTTTCTCTGTTTCACTTGACTTAACAAGTTACATCCATGTTGTCACAAGGGACAAGATTTCCTTCTTTTTTTTATGATTTTTAATTTTCCAGTGTGTGTGTCTGTGTGTATATCACAATTTCTTTATCCATTCCTCCACTGATGGACTCTTGGGTTTGTCAATACCTTGACTATTGTCAATAATGCTACAATGGGAGTTCCCGTCGTGGCGCAGTGGTTAACGAATCCGACTAGGAACCATGAGGTTGCGGGTTCGGCCCCTGCCCTTGCTCAGTGGGTTAACGATCCGGCGTTGCCGTGAGCTGTGGTGTAGGTTGCAGACGCGGCTCGGATCCTGCGTTGCTGTGGCTCTGGCGTAGGCCAGTGGCTACAGCTCTGATTCGCCCCCTAGCCTGGGAACCTCCATATGCTGCGGGAGCGGCCCAAAGAAATAGCAAAAAGACAAAAAATAAAATAAAATAAAAAATAATGCTAAAATGTACATAGGTGCAAGTGTCTTTTCAAATTACTGTTTTTGTTTCCTTACAAAATTAATTTTTGAATGGCCAAAATAGCCAACAGGGAAATCAATAAAAGATTTTGTACATCACAGAAAAAAATCCCAAATGTATATATTTAAATATAGAAAGCATCTAAAAACATCATTATGAAAGGCAAATTAAAGTTAATGATAAATACTATTTTCACTCATCTACTATCCCACAAGGTAAATTATCAGCTTCTCCATCTTTTTGTGGTGTTGACGTATCACAAAAACGGATGGGTCAAAGAAAACCTTAACATATTTTTGATATGTTTAGTGTCCATATGTGTTTAAACATGCTATTCTTTCTGAATCGAACACTTTTTTTTTTTTGGTCTTTTTGCCATTTCTTGGGCCGCTCCCGTGGCATATGGAGGTTCCCAGGCTAGGGGTCCAATCAGAACTGTAGCTGCCAGCCTACACCACAGCCACAGCAACACGGGATCCGAGCCGCGTCTGCAACCTGCACCACAGCTCACGGCAACACCGGATCCTTAACCCACTGAGCGAGGCCAGGGATTGAACCTCATGGTTCCTAGTCGGATTCGTTAACCACTGAGCCATGACAGGAATTCCCTAGAACATCTTAAATCACATAGATTTGGAAGTTCCAGGTGCGGCTCACCAGTAACAAGCCTGACTAGTATCCATGAGAATGTGGATTCAATCCCTGGCCCTGCTTGGAGGGTTGTGGATCTGGTGTTGCCATGAGTTGTGTGTGCAGGTCACAGACATGGCTCGGATCTGGTACATTTTATATATATATATAATGACAACCCATCTTTTAAAACTTGGCTCATCTCACCCTCTCCACAAAGCCTCCCTTGCTTATCACCACCACCCTAGTGTGATTAATCTCTCTCTCCTGGGTTTCTGTGTCCTCTTTTTTTTTTTGTAATTTGATCATATTCTTGTCTCATTGATTTCAGTCCTTGATTTACTTGTTCCTTTTCTCAACTATTCTACGAATGCACCAAGTCTAATTTGATTTGGCCTTCCCAAGTCCTCACTCGTTGGAAGCACTCAAAGATTCTTTGTTGGGTGTATGAATGAGGAACTTGTTACTGTTGATTTAGTGATGCTAGGGTATGTATCACGCACACGCCACTTGGAGGCAGTGTTGTGCAGTGAAAAAGCTCTCAGCGCTGCCCGACAAATGCCCAGGCTCCCACATCACCCCTGTTGCCTTCTACCTACCTGTTCCTGGGCCATGTAAAATCTTCCCAAGACACTGGCCAACAGGAAGAAGAAGAAGAGTATTTTTCTTACAAGATCGTCGTGAGGATTAAAGATACTTTAGGTAGATTTAGGTATACTGTAGGGGTATTTATTGTAATGTAGCTCTTGATTGCTTGCTTAGACAATAATGGGCCCAACTGCAAGTAAAGGTCTAGTTCAAAGAAGTGTTCTCTGCAATTATGCTGCAAATTATGGTCTCTCTAAAAGCTGTCAACCCACTTCTAACCCTGCTCAGAGGGCCCAGGGTTGCAAGCCCACGGTTCAGAGCTCCTGGGGCTTCTATGAGACTGGGAGTCCCACTGGGCCTTTGGCAAGTCAAAGGCTTGAGGGACCATCATTGCCAGGCTCGGGTTCAGCTGCACGTGCATTAAATAGATTTTCTATGCCCTGGCCTGGGAAACAAGCCACCATCTATAATTCTGTTTCTGTGGGGAAAGGCTTTCCGTGTTCCAAACAACCAACTTACTAATGCACTCCTGGAACACAACCTATTGGTCGATGGGGACCAGCTGACTGGGTTTACAGGGCTGAGACAGCAGCATAAGTGACTCTGCTATGTTGATCTAATTATCATGAATTCTCTCCGGTGACTAATCTAGCTGTGGTCTCCACAATGGAAGAGGAATTTTGAAAAATTGGAGAGGGCTCTACAAAGAACCACAAGGATGATTAAAGGGCTGTAGAAAAATCTAGTCTGGTCTCTATAGTCTTCAGAGGATTGTCAAAATGACCCATGTGGCATTCACTCCCAAATGAAAAAAGTGTTTGATTCTGTACTGTGTCAAGTGCCTTTATCATTTGCTCATGGATTATGAATTTGTAGAGAAGGGAACCAGTGTTTGTTGAGAACCCACATCAGAGGATCAGATAAATTTTTTACATACCATTTGTTGTCATTTATTTATGTGTTTATTTTATTGAAGTATGGTTGATTTATAATGTTGTGTTGATTTCTGGTGTAAATATGCTTTTCCACTATGGTTTATCACTATGAATATCATTCCCTGTGCTATACAGTAGGATCTTGTTGTTTATCCATCCTATATATACTAGTTTGCATCTATTAACCTCAAAATCCCACTCTATTCCTCCCCCACTTCCCTCCCCATTGGTAACCACAAGTCTCTTTTCTATGTTATGAGTCTGTTTCTGCTTTGTAGATAAGTTTATTTGTGTCATATTTTAAGTTCCACATATAAATGATATATGGTATTTGTCTTTCTCTTTCTTTCTTCACTTAGTATGAGAATCTCTAGTTCATCCATGTTGCTGCAAATGTCATTATTCCTTTCTTTTTTATGGCTGAGTAGTATTCCCTTGTATGCATATGCACATCTTCATAATCCATTTATCTGTCAGTAGACATTTAGGTTGTTTCCATGTCTTGGCTATTGTGAATAATGCTGCTATGAACATACAAGTGCATGTATCTTTTTGACTTATGTTTTTTTTCCAGATATATGCCCAGGAGTGGGATTGTTGGATCATATGGTAGTTCTATCTCTAGTTTTTTGAAGAAATGCCATATTATTTTCCATAAGGGCTGCACCAACTTACTTTCCAAACAACAGTGTAGAAGCACTCCCTTTTCTCTGCACACCCTCCAGCATTTGTTATTTGTAGACTTTTTAGTGATGGCCACTCTGACTGGTGTGAGGTGGTACCTCATTGTAGTTTTGATTTGCTTTTATCTAATAATTAGCGATGTTGAGCATCTTTTCATGTACCCATTGGCCATCTGTAAGATACACTATTTAAGTTTGTCCTCAGAGCCACCCTGCCAGATAGGATGTCTCTTTTACAGATGAGGAAACTGAGATTCAGAGATGAATTTGTTGAAAATCTTATAGCTAATAACATAGAACATTGATTCAAATCCAGGCCAGATTAATTTCAAAGCTTCTCTAATCAATTTTCTGCATGACAGCCAGAGTGATCTTTCTGAAATGGAAGCTTAATCATATACTTCCTCTGCTCAACACAGTCCTCTGGCCCCACTGAGCTCCCAGGATAGAACTCAAGGTTCTCAACATGGCAGATGGGGAGTTCCCATTGTGGCTCAATGGTAAGGAAACTGACTAGAACCCTGGAAGACACAGGCTTGATCCCTGGCCTTGCTCAGTGGGTTAAGGATCCAGTGTTGCCATGAGCTGTGGTGTAGATCGAGGATGCAGTTTGGATTTGGCGTTGCTGTGACTGTGGTATAAGCCAATAGCTGCAACTCAGATTTGCCCCCTAGCCTGGGAACTTCCGTATGCCACAGGGGCAGCCCTGAGCGGGGGGGGGGGGACAAAAAATAAAAAAACATGGCAAATGGGACCCCAGGTGTCCTGCCTCCTGCATACCAGCCTTGTCTCCTGTCATTACCCATTCCCATCAGCCCCAGTTCTCTATTCCTCCAGATGCTTCTAGCCTTCAAGCCTTCACATGCTCACAGCTCTCCTGCTTTCTCGCCT
Source organism: Phacochoerus africanus (assembly GCF_016906955.1). Lineage (NCBI taxonomy): Eukaryota > Metazoa > Chordata > Mammalia > Artiodactyla > Suidae > Phacochoerus > Phacochoerus africanus. The sequence continues at coordinate 65,076,077 of NC_062549.1, forward strand.
TTCCTTCTCTATTGACCGACTTTCTTCTACTCATCCTGTGGACCTCAGCATGTACCTGCCTTCCTTTGGAGGCCTTCCTGGGCCTTCAAGTCTGGGCTAATCAGCCCTTCCCCATGGTCTCACAGCAGGTCACATTTCCAACATAATAGCATGTATTGCACTGACGATAGTTGCATGATGATTAAGCCTTGGACATCCCCCGCCCAGTACACACAAGCATCTTTCTCAATAAACGTTTGTTAAATTAATGTTGAACAGTCATGTCACAAGTTATTTTTGCAGGCAAGAGTTCATTTTTTTTTTTTTTTAAGGGCCATACCTGCACCATATGGGAGTTCCCAGGCTAGGGGTCAAATCAGAGCTGCAGCTGCAGGCCTACACCACAGCCACAGCAACGTCGGATCTGAGCCGTGTCTGAGACCTACATCACAGCTCATGGCAAAGCTGGATCTTTAACCCACTGAGCGAGGCCAGGAATCAAACCTGCATCCTCATGGATACCAGTCAGGTTCTTAACCTGCTGAGCCACAGTGGGAACTCTCTGATATTCCTTGAGAGGAAGGAAAAGAATGCGGCTGTCAGGAGCATCCTGGGAGTTGTGCAAAATGTCAGAGTCCTATGGAAGCATGTCCCACGGTGGACGTCATCCATCAGCTGGGTCATGACAGAAAAGAGACTGAGAACCTTCTATCCCTTAGCTTTTCAAGAAGGGCCCAGTGAATCCATTCCATTCAAAAGAACACTGATCTTTGTAAAGTCCTCAGGAGAGAAATCTCCCATCCTATCAGGTGTCAAACAACCCTTGGGGTCAGGACCTTCTTCCTTTTGTTTAACTTTAATAAGCTCATTCTTTTTGTGTTCTTGGCAAAAGAGAAAAAAACAGCCAGCATCCCCCATGCAGTGGCTCTTCTGAAGTTAAGGTTCAGTGCTGATGCTTCTTAAGTGACCCTGAGGCCTCTTCTCTCCAGGCTAAGTAATCCCAGGTCTTCAGCCCTTCTTTGCTGGTCACTAAATGACTATCCACCTTTTGCTCTGAACTCTCCCCATTCTCTCAATCCTACTGAACGATGGAGACCAGAGCCGGCCCAGCTCCGTTCCAGTTCTGATCTGTGCAGAGCGGCGTAGCAATTACCTCATGATACAGACATGCTTTTCATTTGCCACAGTTCTCTGCTTGCATTTTTTTCAATCAACAGAACTGCAGGGTTGTGACAATTCCTCCCGGTCAACTGGCTATCCACTAAAGCTATACTTTTAATTTTCCAGCCAACTGCCTTTGAGTGGTTGGCACCTTGCCTTTGAACATGTTCACTTTTCAACTCCAAGTGCATAACCCTGAATTTTTCTCTGCTGAACTCCATCCGGTCTATGTCCCATTATTCCAGTTGACCAGCATTGCCTTCTACAACTGCTGTAGTCTGGAGAGCACTTTGCCTTTTGTGACACCTCAGGGTTTGTATTTTAGATGCCTGCTTCTTTTGCACATTTACAATTGATCAGCGCATGAATCAGATTGTGCTAAATCATGCTGCTATAAACAAACTATCCCAAATCTCAGTGGCTTAAAACAGAAGTTGCGGGGAGTTCCCATCGTGGCACAGTGGTTAACGAATCTGACTAGGAACCATGAGGTTGCGGGTTCGATCCCTGGCCTTGCTAGTGGGTTGGGGATCTGGCGTTGCCAAGAGCTGTGGTGTAGGTTGCAGACGCAGCTCGGATCCCGAGTTGCTGTGGCTCTGGCATGGGCTGGCAGCTACAGCTCTGATTCGACCCCTAGCCTGGGAACCTCCATATGCCACAGAAGTGGCCCTAGAAAAGTCAAAAAACAAAAACAAAAAACAGAAGTTGTGACTTTTGTTTTACTCACACTACATTCCCTACTCTGGTCATTAGAGGGACTCTGCTCTGCGTTGTTACTCATGGTCCAGGTTGGCAGAAGCTCTGCCATCTTGCGATGCCACTGTCTCAACACAAGGCTTCAGGGTTTGCTGGGACTGAGACGTAACGCATGGAGAATGGAGAGTGTCGCATGTTTATTCCATCTAGGAGTGATTCCCGTTGCTTAGGCTAACATTTCTTGGGCTAAAGCAGGTCACGTTATTGTGACTCCTTGCAATAGGGGGTATGTGCTCCAAGGAGAGAGGAACTGGAGAGGAATCCTGATATTCATGTTAAGTTTCCCCTGCAACCAATGAGATCCTAATCTTTCCTTTGTCTTTTTAGAGCCGCACCTGAGCCATATGGAGGTTCCCAGGCTAGGAGTCAAATCGGAGCTGCAGCTGCTGGCCTACACCACAGCCATAGCCATGCGGAATCCAAGCCACATCTGCAACCTACACCACAGCTCACGGTAACTCCGGATCCTTAACCCACTGAATGAGGCCAGGGATCAAACCCGCTTCCTCATTGATACTAGTCAGGTTCATTAACCACTGAGCCATGACAGGAACTCCGAGAGCCTAATGTTTCTAAACATAGCGACCTTGTCTTTCATTTCTGCGTCACCCCACATTTGTTTTTTGTTTTAATCCCTAAATTCTTTTTTTTTATTGTTAGTATGTTTTTTTTATTTAATTATTTGTTATTTCATTTTTTGGCCACCCTAAGCATATAGAGTTCCTGGGCCAGGGAGCCTATCCAGGCTACAGCTGCCACCTAGGCTACAGCTGCCTCCTAGGCCACAGCTGTGGCAATGTCAGATCCTTAAATCACTGTACCGGGCTGGGGACTGAACCTGCATCCTAGCACTCCCAAGATGCCGCCGATCGCCTTGCACCACAGCAGGAACTCCTATCTACTATCTATTTATATATTTATTTATTCTTTTTTTTTTTTTCTTTTTTAGACTACTCCTGCAGCATATGGAAGTTCCCAGGCTAGGGCTTATACTGGAGCTGCAGCTGCTGGCCTACACCACAGCCATAGCAATGCCAGATCCGAGCCACCATTACAACCTAGGCCACGGTTTGCAGCACCATGTGAGGCTGCTGAGCAAGGTCAGGGGTCAAACCCACATTCTCGCAGATACCAGTCAGATTCTTAACCCACCGAGCCACAATGGGAACTCCTATTTTTTTAACATATATTTTTATCGAAGTATAGTTGACTTATAAGTCTGTGATAATTTCTGCTGTCCAACAAAGTGATTCAGTCACACATGTACCACATCCGTTCTCTTTCAGATTCCTGCCCCCCACATAGATTATCACAGAATATTGGGCAGAGTTCCCTAGACTGTACAGCAGCCCCCATTGGCCAGTCATTCCACATAGCTCAGTGTGCATATACCAGTCCCAACACCCAGTCCACCCCTCCACCTCATCCTGTCCCCTTTGGTAACCATAAATGTATAAATGTTTCAAAGTCTGTGAGTCTGTTTCTGTTCTGAAAAGAAGTCCTTTTTTTTTTTTCCTTTCTTTCTTTCTTAGGCCTGTACCCACAGCATATGGAAGTTGCCAGGCTAGGGGTCAAATCAGAGCTATAGCCCGCCAGCCTACACCACAACCACAGCAACATCAGATCTGAACTGCATCTGCGACCTACACCACAGCTCACAGCAACACTGTTTCCTTAACCCACTAAGCGAGGCCAGGGGTCGAACCTGCATCCTCATGGATGCCTGTTAGGTTCATTTCCGCTGAGCCATGACGGTAACTCCCAGTTTATTTTTTAAATCCCTAAATTCTTAAAGACTTGTAGATTCTGGACTTTTTTTTTTTTGTTTACTCTGACATCTCCCACAAAAAATAGAGCCATTTTTCTCTTGCATGGTCTAGATGATATACCAAGATGTTAGATCCAAGACAAAATTGTGCAAAAGGCTGCTAGCTGAATGTTAAGCGAATTCACTGACAATATGTTTTCTCTCTACAAACGAGAGTGCTACACACGACGGAATTGTTAGGAAACCAGTGGAGTTAACTGGTGAAAGACCTTGTCCCTCAGTCTCCTACATCCTCCACTCAGGCAGCCTCGCTGTTAGAACTGATCGTGTTTTGCAAACAGAAGATGGACATGCAGACTCTCCCCAGCAGTTTTAAAATCTAAATGAGACAAAGAAAATAAAATCTAAATGGAGGAAGTTCCCTTTGCGGCTCAGTGGTAACAAGCCGGACTAGTATCCTTGAGGATGTGGGTTTGATTTCTGGCCTTGCTCAGTGGGGTAGGGATCTGGCATTGCCGTGAGCTGTGGTGCAGGTTGCAGACTAGGCTCAGATCCCGCGTTGCTCTGGCTGTGGTGTAGACCAGCAGCTGTAGCTCCAATTCCACCGTTAGTCATGAAACTTCCATATGCTGTAGGTGTGGCCCTAAAAAGCAAAAAAAAAAAAAAAAAAAATTACATATATATGTAATTTACTTATATATAAATATACTTATATACTTCTCATATATGTGTATAAATAGAGAAGACTTGCAGACAAAGGAGTGTGGGTTGGGAATTGAACCTCCCTCAGCCTCCCAGGAACTCCATGACTTTGAGGAAATCCTTCCACCCCACTGGACCCTCAGGTTCCAGCTCTTTCTTGAAATAGGGTGGGACTTGATCTGTGGTTCTCAGCTCTAACTATTTACTAGACTACCACAAGGAGCTTTTTATTTTTATTTTTTATTTATTTATTTTTGTCCTTTTGCCTTTTCTAGGGCCGCTCCTGCGGCATAGGGAGGTTCCCAGGTCTAATCGCAGCTGTAGTCACCGGCCTATGCCAGAGCCACAGCAACTCGGGACCCCAGCTGAGTTTGCTACCTACACCACTGCTCACGGCAATGCTGGATCTGAAACCCACTGAGCAAGGCCAGGGACCAAACCCGCAACCTCATGGTTCCTAGTCGGATTCATTAACCACTGTGCCAAGATGGGAACTCCCATGAGGAGCTTTTTAAAAACAGTTCTTAAACCTCACCTAGACCTTCTAAATCCTCCAGGGTAGGACCTGGAATCTCCTAGTTGAGAAGATCATCGCTAATCTCTTTTTTTTTTTTTTTTTTTTTGCTTTTTAGGGCCACACCCAAGGCATATGGAGGTTCCCAGGCTAGGGGTTGAACAGGAGCTACAGCTCCCTGTCTACACCACAGCCACAGCCACAGCCACGTGGAATCCGAGCTGTGTCCGTGACCTTTACCACAGCTCAAGGCCAGATCTTTAACCCACTGAGCACAGTCAGGGATGGAACACGCATCCTCATGGATCCTAGTCGGGTTCATTAACTGCTGAGCCACAAAGGGAACTCCTATCTCTAATCTTTTAAGTGTGAAGGATCCCACTATTCTGCCCTTGACCTTTTAGACTTCTCTCACATCAGTTGTCTTTCATATTTTCAGGATTCCATGTTTTCATTCCGTATCTCAGAAGCATAAAACTTAATTCATCACCTCATGCAGCTCTAGACTGCTCTGAAAATATCTAGATTTCATATAGGTGAATGGTACAAGCTTCTAGCCAATCAGTGGTGCCAGAAAATCTTGGATTTCATTTTATAATCCTCCCTCTCTCACCCAGTTATTCTTTCAGTTCTAACATCTCTCCCCTTGATGCCCTGGCTCAGGCCTTCATTCTTGTTGCTGAACCATTGCATAAGCCTCTTCCCAGCATTCCCTGACTTGAATCTCACTGATTTTGCCTCCTACCCTGTCCATACTCCCTTCGTTCCAAAATGAACATTCTAACATAAAACATCTGCAAAAAAAAACTTCAATGATTTTCCCATTGCTCCTAGTTTAACATCGAAATTCTCTTGCCTTTAGACCTAAACATTCAAGGACCTTCAAGATGTTATCTCAGCATTTGAGGGCCATTGGCATTGGCTTACCTGCCCATGACATACTCTAAGCAATACTCAGCCACCCGTGGTCCCTCAGCTTCTCCGTGTCTTTGTGCACATTGTTCTCTAATGGAAATATGATTCCTCCACCTGTTTTCTGAATATGATCTGCTGGCTGCCAGACCTGGGAAGCCTTCATGATCTTCTCCAGACAGACTGACAAACTATTTCTCCTTTGCTCCCACTGTACTCTGCTTGTTACCAAGTCCAAGCTCATACTGCTTACCGCACAACAGGCCAATAAATCGAGAGATGAGTTTTTGGAGCAAGGAATAGGACTTTGTTCGGAAAGCCCAGCAGACCAAGAAGATGGCAGGCTAATATCCCAAAGAACCATCTTACCTGAGTTAGAGTTCAGGCTTGTTTTATCCTAAAAGGGAAGGGGACATGGTTGGTTGGTGCAAACTTCTTGGAGTCTTTTGTTCTTGTAGCTATCCGTGTACATCAGCTCATGATGTTCCTGTAAACCTCCAACAAGACGTCTGCAAGGTTGTATCCCTATATGAATGGAAAAGTGTTATACCTTTAAAGGTCCGAGCCTTGAGAATGGGCTAAAAATGTATTTTTAGGCTGTAGGCAACCTTCTTAACTTGTAGCAAAAACAAGAGAATACAAAGGTTAAAGCAAAAGTAACAGATCCAACATGGAGGCAGATTTGCTCTTTTATTTTTTTAGGGCCACACCTGCATCATATGCATATGGAGGTTCCCAGGCTAGGAGTCAAATCAGAGCTGTAGCTGCTGGCTTACATCATAGCCACAGCAACACCAGATCTGAGCCTCGTCTGCAGTCTACTCCACAGCTCACGGCAATGCCAGATCCTGAACCCACTGAGCAAGGCCAAGGATTGAACCTGCATCCTCATGGATACTAGTCAGATACATTACTGCTGAGCCATGACAGCAACTCCCAGGTTTGTTCTTCTCTATTATATATTCACACCTCTATAATAGCTTTTATTTGATTAGATAATAAAAACTTCTCTGCATATCCATTCCCTCTGCTGGAATGGAAGCTAGCAAGGGTCTGGGGCAATGCCTGGCATGAAGCACAAATACGTGAAGACTATGAATGAATGAATGAATGAAGGACCCTGTCAGCTCTAAACATCTTATGCATGGAGAAATGCTTCAGGACAAAATAGGTAAAATATTACACTCATGATTAAATTCACACCTGAACAATAATTTGCAGCAAGACGGGATTGGACAGAGATCTCAGTGGGGAGTGGGCAGCTAAGGTGGGGAAAAGAAGGCTCATACAATAATGGCAAGCAGCATAGAAAAGCCATGTCCTGACCCCAGCTCTGCCCAGTACTGTCCTTAAGGATGAAGTTGTTTTACATGATGGAATTAGAGGCGAAGTGGCTAGAAAATTAAGATCATCCTGATTGAAAGGCACTGAATAGCAAGATTTCACAGAAGAACTGGTTAAGTGCTTAAAGCAAATCATTTTCACTTCCAGCTGCTTTTCTCCTCTTCTCAAGTATTGACATGTGCTCAGCCTAAAAAAGCTGAAACTATCCTTAAAAAAACTAAAAGATGCAGAACTTCCAGAGTGGAGAATTCTCCCCATTGGCTCTTTCCTGGATGTGAGCTTCACTGACAGGCTCCTGAATGCTTTTGCAATGACCGCGACTCAAATATGTGATTTCTGTGGTCAAGGCCATCATCACTGTGAAAAATGTCCCTCTTTTAATATGTTTCTTGTTTAAACAAACCTTAGAGGACTGTTTGGTGCCAGGTTCTTAGAACTGGCGGTACAATGAGCTTTTTTTTTTTTTTTTTTTTTTCCCCCTTAGCTGTTTATACTGCCCAGCCCGTAGAATTTAACTTAACAAAGAACGTTTAGTATAAGGTAGCAATATGGATGAATCGTTTTTTGTGGGCTTAACTAAAAATGGGGGCTTCAAAGAACAAAAACCCATTAGGAATAATTCTGCTTTACCCAATGATGGACAGAAATCATACAGGGAAAAGGGAGGAAATTATAAAGGACCTTATGCTACAGAAGCAACAGAGTCAAATGTTCGTCAAAGAACTGTTGAATGAAAACCAGAAAAGCCCACAGCTCAGCGGTAGGAAGAAGCCACCACAACCAGCCCTCTGTGTCTCTCCTTCTGTATCTCTTTGTTTCTGTCTCTGTCACACACATGCACACATATCACAAATGGAATTGACTCAAACAGAACTGTGTCAGAGCAGGAGTTCCCCTTGTGGCATGGTGGGTTAAGGACCCAACATAGTCTCCCATGAGGATGCAGGTTCGATCCCGCCTCCGCTCCTCAGTAGGTTAAGGATCTGGCATTGCTGTGGCGTAGGTTGCAGATGCAGCTCCGATTGAGCCCCTACCTGAGAACTTCCATGTGTCCCATGTGCAGCCGTAAAAAAATTTTTTTTAATTAAAAAAGAAGAGCCATGTCAGGCTCTTTTGTCTTGACACTTAAGCTTCCCAGTACTTACTGGTATGAAATTCTTTGGCAGCAAAGGACAATAAGCAATGTTAGGAATATTCTGTCATGTAATCTAAGTCTTACTTTCAAAAGTGGCAGGTAAGGTCTTAACACATGCCATATAATGGTTTTAGGCCACCTCTCCTTTCTGGACAAAAAGCATATAATCCACCGCTTTTTCGCTCTGTACCTACTGCAGGGTATAGCCACAGCAAGGAAGAAGAAAAACAGAATCCAAATAACAAGATCATGCAAACTCTTTTGCAAGTCAGCTTCAGTTTGCAGCCTCTGCCAGGCAAAGGGAAATGGATTGGGTCGGGTCGACAGGTGGAAAAAATCTCCTTTGACCTCAACCTTTTTCTTGCTCAGAGACAAGCCAGGCTTTGGATGGAGGCTGGGGTCCCAGGTGTCACTCCAACCATAGCTCCATCATGTAGCAGAAACAGTGGAATATGTGGGTTTAACAGTGGTTGATGCTCCTGCAATTCCCTTACTTTACTATGAACTCGTAATTTTTTTTTTCAAGATTGCTTATTGTACTAAAACATAGACTCTGTGGGAAAGGCTGGTGCTCACTTTGGGAACTTCAAGTGCAGAATAGTACCTGAGTTGTCTGAAGTGTGTTCTTCTAAGGAGATGCCCAAATGCTATCAGCCTACCCCTTTCTCCCATCAATTTCCCTCCCATCTTCTCTCTCTCCCACAGCCTCCTCCCCTCCACACAGATCTGCTCAGGCTGCTGCAACAAAATACCATAGACTGGATGGCCAATGAACAACAGAAATTTGTTTCTCACAGTTGCGGAGGTTGGAAAGTCCAAGATCAAGGTATTGACAAGGTAAGCTGCATTCTGAGACCTCTCCTCTTGGCGCTCGAGTCACTTGCTCCCTGTGTGTGTACAACCTCTTCTCTGGGTTAAGTGTTTGGGGGAGGGGGAGGGGGGAGGAAAAAGGGGATGAAGAGAGAGAGGAGATGGGGAACCTCTCCAGTGGCTCCTCCTCCTCTTATAAAAAGGACACTAATCAGAGTTCCCATCGTGCTTCAGTGGTAATGAATACTTGACCAGGATCCCTGAGGATGCCGGTTTGATCCCTGGCCTCCCTCAGTGGGTTAAGTATCCAGCGTTGCTCAGGCTGTGATATAGGCTGGCAGCTGTAGCTCCAGTTGGACCCCTAGCCTAGGAACTTCCATATGCTGCAGGTGTGACCAAAAAAAAAAAAAAAGAAAGAGACATTCTCTGGTGGCCTAGCAGTTAAGGATCCAGCATTGTCACTGTTGGGGCTTGGGTCGATGCTATAGTGCAGGTTCAGTTCCTGGCCTAGGAATTTCCACATGCTGCAGGCGTGGCCTAAGTAAATAAATAAATGTGCATTCATAATTAAATAGAACAAATAACAGAATAAAATAAAAAAACCTCTACGGAGTTCCCGTCGTGGCGCAGTGGTTAACGAATCCGACTAGGAACCATGAGGTTGCAGGTTCGGTCCCTGCCCTTGCTCAGTGGGTTGACGATCCGGCATTGCCATGAGCTGTGGTGTAGGTTGCAGACGCAGCTCGGATCTTGCACTGCTGTGGCTCTGGCGTAGGCCAGTGGCTACAGCTCCGATTCAACCCCTAGCCTGGGAATCTCCATATGCCGCGGGAGCGGCCCAAGAAATAGCAACAACAACAACAACAACAACAACAGACAAAAAGACAAAAAAGACAAAAGACAAAAAAAAAAAAAAACCTCTGCATTCCCCATTCAACCTCTAGCTCAGGAACTTCCACATGCTGCAAATGCCACCCTAAAAAGAAAAAGAAAATTTTTAAAAATGAAAGCAAATCAGAAACATTCAAGACCTCTGAAATTCTAGATGTGGGGTGGCACAGTGACATTTCTGTTTATGACACTGACTGAAGCTCCCTAGTCAAGCCCAAAGTCTACCCAAAGTGAGTCCTTGGCACCAGCATGGGTGCAAAAAGGGTGAAAAACTCAATATACCTCTTCTTTCTCTTCCGTATTTACTTCTCATGGCTGACACATTACAGTGGCTAATTGTTTTTAATATCAAAATCTCCCAAATATGTGTGATTCTTGCCCTCCCTGCATCCACGCCCTCATCTAAACTGTCCTGTTCCACCTGGGCCCTGCAGGAGCTTCCTGATTGGTCTCTGTTTATCCAATCTTGAACTTGACCCCCGAGTGATATTTACATTCACAGACGCCTCACGTCATTTCCTGTGACTCTTTTTATTCTGAAGATAAAGACCAAAGTTTCTTATAATCACCTAAGGCACAACATAACCTAGCAGCCACTAGCCCTTCCATGTCACCTTATAACCCACTTGCTCTCACTCTCTGTATTTCAGCCCCACTAGCTTTTTGTCTATTTGTTTGTTTTTGTTTTTTGTCTTTTGTCTTTTTTTTAGGGCCTCGCCCTCGGCATAAGAAGGCTCCCAGGCTAGGGGTCCAATCAGAGCTGTAGCCACTGGCCTACGCCACAGCCACAGCAACAGCAGATCCAAGCCACATCTGTGACTTACACCACAGCTCACGGCAACAAAGGATCCTTAACCCACTGATCAAGGCCAGGGATCAAACCCGCCACCTCATGGTTCCTACTCAGATTCGTTTCTGCTTCGCCGTGATGGGAACTCCCCCACCAGCTTTATTTCAGGCCTTTATAATTGTGGGGCTCACTGACACTTTAGGGCCTTTAAAATGCTGTTTCTTTGCCTGGAACCCTGTCCTCTGTCCCCACACTCTTAATTCTAAGTTATCCTTCTCATCTTAATTTGAGCATCTCTTCTTCAAGAAAGCCCTGTGGCGCAATGGGATTGTCAGTGCCTTGGGAGCGCTGGGACAGAGGTTCAATCCCCAGCCTGGCACAGTGGGTTAAGGATCCAGGGTTTCCACAGTTGTGGCTTAGGTCTTGACCTCGCCTCAGATCTGATCCCTGGCCGGGGAACTCCATATGCCGAGGGGCAAAGTTCCCGGGCCAGGGATCAAATCTGTGCCACAGCAGCAGCCCGAGTCCACTACAGTGACAATGCCAGATGCTTAATGTGCTGCGCCCGCGCCACAAGAGAAATACAAGAAAGCCTTCCCTGATGCCCAGGCCAGATCAGCTTGGTTTTAGAAAGTCTCGTGTCATCGTATAGCTTTACTTCATGCCAATTTTTGCATTGTGTCATGATACAATATTTGTGAAATTAATTAATTAATTACCGCCCTAGCAGTAAGCTCTAGAAAAGTAGGCACCATTTTTAGATTTGTTAAACATTACATCTCAATGCCTGGCATGGTACTTGGTACAGGTAGGGACTCAATGCTTTTTTGTTAAGTGAATGAATAAACAAACTGGTCCAAACAATCAAGAAAATAAAACTCTTTCCATTCTCTTTGCAAAGAAATGGAAGATATCCACACATTTTTTTTGTCTTTTTTTGCCATTTCTTAGGCCGCTCCTGCGACATATGGGAGGTTCCCAGGCTAGGGGTCTAATCAGAGCTGTAGCCACCGGCCTACGCCAGAGCCACAGCAACGCGGGATCCCAGCTGTGTCTGCGACCTACACCACAGCTCACGGCAACGCCGGATCCTTAACCCACTGAGCAAGGCCAGGGATCGAACCCGCAACCTCATGGCTCCTAATCAGATTCGTTAACCACTGCGCCACGATGGGAACTCCCGATATCCACACATTTTTAATTAAGATTTAACACAGGAGTTCCCGTTGTGGTGCAGTGGTTAACGAATCCGACTAGGAGCCATGTGCTTCTGTTCTTGCACTTCTGCCATGCTATGAGATCAAGCCCAGGCTAGCCTGCTGGATGGTGAGAGACCATGTGGAGCAATGTCAGGTTATCATAGCCAAGGCAATTCTAGATCAGCCCCCTGCCAACTTCCAGGCAAGAGTAATAGAGATTGCTTTAGATTAGCAGAACTGCTCAGCCAACCTAGAGATTCCTGAGTTAAATGAATACTATTGTTTAAGTTTGGCATCATTTGTTAGGCAGCAATAACTAACTGAGACAACTAAGCCTAACTATCACTAGGCTTCTAAAATAAATTATTCCTACTGAATTCCCTTTGCACCTGCTCCAATAGCATAGAACTTTCAGATAGTTAGATCTAGTTATGTCTTCCCTGAGATATACATTAACCAGATGAATTTGGACAAGTTAATTAATAGCTCCAAGTCTTAGATTTCTTATCTATAAAGTAGAGCTAATAATAACGTCACAGAGAAAGAATCTAGTTGTCCTCTATTTTCTTCCTTTTTCTACGTTTTAGATCCATTCCCCCCCCCCTCCCACCCTGCCTTTCTTTTTGCCTCACCTGCAGCCTAACAAAGTTCTGGGGCCAGGAACTGAACCTATGCCACAGCAGCGACCCAAGCTACTGCAGTGACAATGCTGGATCTTTAACCCACTGTGCCACAAGAGAACTACAGAGCCCCCAATTTTTAGCTGGGCACATGACACCCACCTAGGTATGTTTATGTGACTAAGTTCTGGCCAATGAGCTCTAAGTGAAATATCATGTCGTAAAAATCTTCCTAAGGAAACTGGTCTATTTCCTTTGCCCCCCTTTTCTTCCTTCTTTTCCTCTCCGTTGACATTGAAGCTAGTGGCCACTTAGGGAGAAAGAGTTTGTGTCCCTGAAGACTTTGTGGAGCAGCATTGTGAAGTCCGTCCTAGACTGCCTATACCTCTGGACTTTTCTGCAAGAGAAATAAAATTCTCCCTGTTTAAGACATGGTTATTTTAGATTTCTGTTACCCAGAACTGAACCTAATCCTAGCTAATATAAACATCTTCCTTGCTGCTTTGTTATGAGTTAGGTGATAACATAAATGTCTGACATCATTTCTAGCAACAGTAAGTAACAAGAAATGAATGTAGCCTTGTTATTTTTTGATTGGTAATAATAGGAGAGACAATACCAACATGCATCCACAGCCAATGTCGAGATAAAACTGGCAATATTGTTGGAGTCAGCTAGAGATACGGCTGTAGTTACATTTACATAATAGTACAGATCCAGGGACCGGTTTGTTGATAATATTATCTTAAAGAGTTTCCTTCATAACTCACTCCTCACTAAAGAAAAATTTTATCTTAATGAAGTTTAGGAAAGAGATATACATTAGCAACTGATAGTACAGTACTCATTTTGTCATACACTTTAACTCACTCGTGTCGCAATCCCCTCAAGATATGGCCAAACAGGAGAAGGTTTTTAGCATTTTTCATCCCTCATAAACACTTCAAAACTATACTAAGAAAATGCAATCTTCATATGTACTTCAAAAGCAATGTTTTATGTATATATAAACGTATACTAGGGCCATGCAGTTTCTTAACAAAAAATTATCCTGCAGCTTTAAAATACTAAAAAACTTTATTTTCACTATTGGGAGAAGAAATCATTTTTAGAAAACGATCACCATTGTAACTCTGCCATTAGCTTCTTTGGTATTCCCTACTGTGAAGATCATTATTTTGAGACTTGGAAAGTCAGCAAAAAGGCATGCAGAACCTCCCCAGTTCTGAATCAATTTTTAAAGACAAATTTTCCCCAGAAATATGGCGAAACACAGAGAAGTCATTCATAATGAGTTCCTCAAGCAAAAATTCTTTTTAATTATTCGAACATTGGAAAAAGAACTCACAGAGAAATACTGTTGCCAGTGGATTCCATATAGCATTTGAAAACTAATTGTCACCACCGAAATTAACTAACAAGTTCCAGTCTAACTGGAATGGGGCTTTCCCCATTAAGGTGCCTTTTAAAATTAATTAATTATGGAAACCTATTACAAAGATTTTCATAAGTCCTATACTTTGGAGATCATGGGATTTTTTTTTTTTTAACAGCTATTAGGTGTTGGTTAGAATAGTCCAAGAAAACCCAAACTAATTTTACAGAAGGGTCAAGAAAAGGTTTCAAGGTGTGAGTAGATTTGAGATGGCTTAAGGAAGAATGGCACAAGTGTGTGACTAGTGAGATACACAAGTACGTGAGCAGCACAAGTCAAGACAAGAAGTGGGACAGGAGTTCCCGTTGTGACTGAGTGTTAAATGAGCCCATGAAGATGCAGGTTCGATCCCTGGCCAAGCTCAGTGGGTTAAGGATCTGGCATTGCCATGAGCTGTGGTGTAGGTGCAGATGCGGCTCAGATTTGGTGTTGCTGTGGCTGTGGTGTCGGCTCTGATTCCACCCCTAGCCTGGGAAACTCCATATGCCTCAGGTGTAGCCCTAAAAAGACCAAAGACAAATAAATAAATAAATAAATAAATAAATAAAACTGGACTGGGAGTTCCCTGGTGGCACAAATGGGTTAAGGATCCAGCATGGTCACTGCTGTGGTTTGGGTTGCTGCTGTGGTGCAGGTTTGACCCTTGGCCCCAAAATTTCCAGTGCTGAGGGCACGGCCAAAAAAAAGTTGGCCAAAGACCTGAATAGATATGTCTCCAAGGAGGATATACAGATTGCCAATAAGCTCGTGAAAAAAATGTTCAACATCATTAGCCATAAGGGAAATGCAAATCAGAAACCACAAAGGATACCCCTCACATCCACTAGTTTAGCCATAACAGAAAGGACAGGCAGTACTGAGTATTGGTGAAAGTTTGCAGAAATTGGAACCCCCACAAGCTCCTGGGAATGTAAAATAATGCCAGCCATTTTGGAAAAAAAGTGGCAGTTTCTTTAAAGAGTTAAACATAGGGTTATCTTATGTCCTAGCAATTCCCTAAGTTTACACCCAAGGAAAATGAAAACATATGCTGACATTAAAACTTGTACGTGAATAACTATAGTCATCAAAAGGTAGAAATAGAAGTTCCTGTCGTAGCGCAGCAGGTTAATATCCATGAGGATGCAGATTAAATCCCTGGCCTTGCTCAGTGGGTTAAAGATCTGGCATTGCAGCAATCTGCAGCGTAGGTGTAACAGATATGGCTCAGATCCAGTGTTGGCCTGGCTGTGGTGTATGCCTGCAGCTGCAGCTCTGATTCCACCCCTAGACTGTGAACTTCCATATGCCACAGTTGCTGTCATAAAAAGGGGGAGGGGAAAAGGTAGACACAATCCACATGTCTACCAATTGATGAACGGATAAACAAAATATGGTATCTCTACATACTGAAACGCGGATGATCCTTGGGAACAATATGCTATGGGGAAGAAGATGAAATTTATATGAAATGTGCAGAATGGGGAAATCTATAGAGACAGAAAGGAGATTTGCAGTTGTCTAGTGTTGGATGAAGAGACAGGAGGATCAGCACTCGGCAGTTAAGGGATAGGTGTTTCTTTGGAAAATGATAATAAATAAGTCCTACAGTTGACTGTGGTGATGATCACACAACTCTGTGGGCATACTAAAAACCACTGAACTGGTTAAAAAAAAATCAGTCCCATGTTGGAGGGAGATCACTCTGATGGGAGTGGAGAGACAGAAAGCACAGAGACCAGTTATGAAGTGATTAATTTTCTAATCTAGGTTCAGAAAGAAGACATCTCTGGGCTTTTTTCCCTTCACTCACCAAGTCTGTTCCCTTCAAATGCAATTAGTACATTCTCAGTTATCAAGTCTGTATTTGATAAATATGCTACAGGATGGGACTCTGGAAGAGGAGACCATAAAAAGAGCACTTAACTCCTCTAGTGGTCATTTTATTTAGTAACCAAGGGAAAAGTCTATAAATAGTAAATGCTAGTTAAGGATCCAGCATGGCTGTGGCTGTGGCTGTGGCCGGCAGCTATAGCTCCCATTGCACCCCTAGCCTGGGAACTTCCATATGCTCTGGGTGCGCGCCCCCCCGCCCCCAGAAAAAGGGGAAATGCTGAAGAGAATAGAGAAAAAAGGGACCCTCCTACACTATTCGTAGGAGTGTAAATTGGTATAGCCATTAAGGAGAACAGGATGGTCCTTAAAAAGCAAATAATAGAGATACCATATGATCCTGTAGTCCTATGGGCATACATCCAGAGAAAACCATAATTTGAAAGGACAAGGTAAACTGGTGCAACCACTATGGAAAACAGTATGGAGGTTCATCAAAAAGCTAAAAATAGAACTACCATATAATCCAACAATCACACTCCTGAGCATATACCCAGAACAAATTATAATTTGAAAGGATACAGGCACCGCTATGTTCTTAGCAGCACTATTTACAATAGCCAAGACATGGAAACAACCTAAGTGTCCATCGACAGATGAATGGATATAGATATGGCATATATACACAATGGAATATTACTCAGCCATAAAAAAGAATGAAATAATGCCTTCTGCAGCAACAGGGATGGACCTAAAGATTATCCATCCATGTAAAGTAAGCCAAAGAGAGAAAGACAAATATCAAATGATATCACTTATATGAAGAATCTAAAAAAAAAAAAAAGACACAAATGAACTTATTTCCAAAACATACACTCACAGACATATAGAAAACAAATTTATGGTTACCAAAAGGAAAAAGGGGGTAGGGGAGGGTAAATTAAGAATTTGGGATTAGAGTTCCCATCATGGCTCAGCAGAAACGAATCTAGTATCCATGAGGACACAGGTTCGGTCCTTGGTCTTGCTCAGTGGGTTAAGGATCCAGTGTTGCTGTGAGCTATGGTATAGGTTGCAGATGTGATTTGGATCCCACGTTGCTGTGGCTGTGGTGCAGGCTGGCAGATACATCTCCAATTCAATCCCTAGCCTGGGGAGTTCCCGTCGTGGCGCAGTGGTTAACGAATCCGACTAGGAACCATGAGGTTGCGGGTTCGGTCCCTGCCCTTGCTCAGTGGGTTAACGATCCGGCGTTGCCGTGAGCTGTGGTGTAGGTTGCAGACGCGGCTCGGATCCTGCGTTGCTGTGGCTCTGGCGTAGGCCGGTGGCTACAGCTCCGATTCGACCCCTAGCCTGGGAACCTCCATATGCCGCGGGAGCGGCCCAAGAAATAGCAACAACAACAACAACAACAATAACAACAACAAAAAAAACACAAAAGTCAATCCCTAGCCTGGGAACCTCCATATACCACAGGTGTGGCACTAAAAAAATAAAAAGAAAGAGTTTGGGATTAACATATATACATATATGTTATATATATGTATGTAATAACCAAGGACCTACTGTATAGCATACTCAGTATTTTATAATAACCTATATGAGAAAAGAACCTGAAAAAAGAATATCTGTGTGTATATGTAACTGAACGCTGTGCTATATACCTGAAAACCTAACATGATATTGTAAATCAACAATACTTCAATTAATTAGTTAACTAATTTTTTAAAAAATAACCAAGGGAGGAGTTCCCGTCATGGCTCAGTGGTTAACAAATCTGAATAGAAACCATGAGGTTGCAGGTTCGATCCCTGGCCTTGCTCAGTGGGTTAAGGATCCGGCATTGCCGTGAGCTGTGGTGTAGGTCACAGATGCTGCTCGGATCCTGAGTTGCTGTGGCTCTGGTGTAGGCTGGCAGCTACAGCTCCATTAGACCCCTAGCCTGGGAAGCTCCATGCGCTGAGAGTGTGGCCCTGGAAAAAGACAAAAAAAAAAAAGAAAAAGTAACCAAGGGAAAGGGCCCATTTCTCAATTGTTTACCTAAAGGCCAGGAATTTAAAGTTAGATTCTAGGCAAGCATTTTTTTTTTTGTCTTTTTTGTCTTTTTGCTATTTCTTTGGGCTGCTCCCGAGGCATATGGAGGTTCCCAGGCTAGGGGTCTAATCGGAGCTGTAGCCCCTGGCCTATGCCCAAGCCACAGCAAGGCGGGATCCGAGCCTCGTCTGCAACCTACACCACAGCTCACAGCAATGCCGGATCGTTAACCTGCTGAGCAAGGGCAGGGACCGAACCCACAACCTCATGATGTCACTACTGTGGCTAAGGTTCAGTCCCAGGCCTAGGAACTTCCAACTTCCCCAAGCTGAGAGCACAGCCATATACAAACAAACAAATAAAAACAACAACAATAAATATGTCATGAGTTCTTTACATCCCTTTCAGGGAAAAAAAAATTGAAAGGAAAAAGAAATAATAATTTGCAGAGTTAGGAGCTTCCCTTGTGGCTCAGCAGTTAGCGAACCCGATTGGGATCCATGAGGATTCGGGTTCAATCCCTGGCCTTGCTCAGTGGGTTGAGGATTCAGCATTGCCATAAGCTGTGGTGTAGGTTGCAGAGGCAGCTCAGATCCTGTGCTGCTGTGGCTGTGCTGTAGGCTGGCAGCTGTAACTCCAGTTCGACCCCTAGCCTGGGAACCTCCATATGCCACAGGTGCGGCCCTAAAAAGCAAAAAAAAAAAAAAAGAAAAAGAAAAAAAAAGAATATAAATAGTCAAAGGTCAATTAACGTAAAGCATCATATCAACAGTCCAAAGGAGAAAAATTATGTGATTATATTGATAGATGCATAAAAAGCATTGGATCAAATCCAATGCTGATTCAAAATAAAAGCTCTCAGCAAAGAAGGAAGGAAGGGGAATTTTCTCAACTTGAGAAAGAATTAAAAAAAGGAGTTAATGGAGTTCCCGTCGTGGTGCAGTGGTTAATGAATCTGACTAGGGACAACAAGGTTGCGGGTTCAATCCCTGCCCTTGCACAGTGGGTTAAGGATCCGTAGTTGCTGTGAGCTGTGGTGTGGGTCGCAGACTTGGCTTGGATCCCGAGTTGCTGTGGCTCTGGTTTAGGCCGGTGGCTGCAGCTCCAATTAGACCCCTAGCCTGGGAACCTTCATATGCTGAGGGAGCAGCTCAAGAAAATGCAAAAAGACCAAAAAAAAAAAAAAAAGGAGTTAAGAGTTCCCGTTTTGGCAGAGCGGAAGCAATCTGACTAGGAACCATGAGGATTCAGGTTCTATCCCTGGCCTCGCTTAGTGGGTTAACGATCCTATGTTGCTGTGGCTGTGGTGTAGGCTGGCAGCTATAGCTCTGATTCGACCCCTAGCCTGGGAAGTTCCTTATGCTGAGGGTTCAGCCCTAAAAAGAAAAAGAAAAAGAAAGAAAGAAACACCATTCTATGAATATCATGTTCTCCCCAACCAGTTCTAGCCAGATAATCTGGTTTGTCATATCTAAAGAGCTACCGTTCTTTGTTCTAAGGAATAATTATGAAATTGGTGAGAAATAAGCCCAAGATTCAGGGATTACTAACTACCATCTCACAAGAATGATGATTAAAACATCTTGATTAAGAATCAAGGACCTTCAGCCCCTTGGAGTGCTGATTACAAAGTGATTAGTTGGGATTACTGGGCGATTAACAGTGTTTGCAAGGAAGATGATTCGATTCATTCCAGGCGTTAGGGACAGAGGGAGCAGATGGTTTAGTTATACCAAGAGAAACTAAAATGTACAGAATAAAAGACTGTTGGATTTTTATCCTGTATGGTTTGAAAAAGAAAAAAAATAACAACTCTTTCGGGAAAGAGAACATGTTTCGAGTTGCATGGGCTGATAGCATACCTTTTCCATTTGTTGAGAGTGTGAAAATGATGTGATTAGTGTCTGCCTGGGAGGATTGGAGAGATCCAGATAATGAAAATATGGAGGGTAGGTTGTCCATTCAGTCCTTTATGTATTGAGTAAAAACCCTTTGATGAGAAGGTATGATGTGAACGAACTTGCTTGTTTTACAGTTTAGACAGGTGTGGAAGGAGTACCGTAGTTTAGATGCTCAGACTGGTACTTGCATATGCAGATGACATGTTAATGATTGTTATCAACTGATGTGTCTGTAAAAACACATCCCTTGAATATCACAGCATATGGGTAAAACAGCTGGTTCTAAAGTAAGTTTAAGACCGGCTCTTTGCTTGACAGTTGCTGACAAATATGAACAGGTGATCATCTTGGAAGAAGCTCTCGTTTTAAAATGAACCAATTGGGAGTTTAGGAGGGTTTTTAGAGAGTCAAAACAATGAGAAGAAAAAAAAAAACCAAACAGAAAAGAAATGTAGCAGATGAGTGAGTGTGTCTCTAGCAGATTTGGGGAGTTATTTTGTTGTACTGAATGTGTTATTAATCAAAAATATTTCTCTTTGCCTTGAGCCATATGGAAGTGATTTGCCATGTTTTTCTTGCTGTCCATTTGCAAAGTTATGCTTGAGGGAGCTGGCAAAGTGCCTTTAAAAAAACACTATCTTTACAAAGGTACTTTAACGAGCTGATTGAAGACAAGATTCTTTGCATGGCAACCATGAGTGATGTGGCTGTCTTAACTTGTAAGAAAAGCCTATGTAAGAAAAAACTTGACAAAAAAATTCTTTCGCAAATACTTCTGCTATTCTACGACATATTTAGGAAGTATGTGCACTAAATATACTGACGATATAGAGTTATCTACAGAAGGGCCTTTCCAGTTAGTACAGTTTGGAAGCCTTATTTTATAATCTTTTGAAAGCCTTTAGTATGATGAAGAGACACTGATGTAGGACTAATAAAGGGCTACTGAATCCTCTCCTTTTTTGCGTGTGTGGTATCCTTTTCTTTCTTTCTTTCTTCTTGGTCTTTTTGTTCTTGTTTCTGGTTGGAATGAACTGTTTTTGTAACTGTGGTTGGGTGAGGTTTGTCCACCAGCCATGTATACTCATTAACCTTGGTAGAGGCACTATTTTCTCTTAGTATCGTAGGGAAATAGCTATAAGGAGCCATTGATTAATAGGACTTAGTTATGAGCCATGACAGGCACTCTTAATGACAAGTGGATAGAGGCCAAGGATGTGCTGAATATCTCACAATGCCCTGCAAAGCCCCCACAACAATCGGATGTGTTTATAAAAGAAGCCCAAAGAGAGAAGAGATTCTTCAAGATACAGTTTTTACCTGGTTGAAATTATCATATGGCAAGGATGATAAAGAAGGAAAAGCATTTATTTGAGGCATCTGAAAATTCTCTTTTCAATGCATCAGGACTCATAACTAAGTCCTTTTAAACAGTGGCTCCTTATATCTATTTCCCTATGATACTAAGAGAAAATAGTGCCTCTCTACCAAGGCTAATGAGTATACATGGCTGATGGGCCAAACTCACCCAACCTCAGGTTACAAAAACAGTTCATTTGAATAACTTTCATTTATTTTTTCCTTTTCTTTTTTTACAGTTGCACTGCAGCATGTGCAAATTCCCAGGCCAGGGGGTTGGAGCTGTGGCTGAGGCCTATGCCACAGCCACAGAAACACCAGATCCAAGGTGCAACTTGAAGCAATACTAGATCCTTAAACCACTGAACAAGGCAAGGGATCAAACCCTCAACCTCAGCCAACCATAGGTTACAGAAACACTTCATTCTGTTACAACCAGAAGTAGAAAGAAGGAAGGAAGGAAGGAAGGAAGGAAGGAAGGAAGGAAGGAAGGAAGGAAGGAAGGAAAGAAAGAAAGAGAAAGAAAGAAAGAAAGAAAGAAAGAAAGAAAGAAAGAAAGAAAGAAAGAGAAGAAAGAAGAAAGAAAAGAAAGAAGAAGAAGAAAGAAAGAAAGAAAGAAAAGAAAGAAAGAAAGAAAGAAAGAAAGAAAGAGAAAGAAAAAAAAAGAAAGAAAGAAGGAAAGAAAGAAAAAGTTAGGAGTTCCCGTTGAGGCTCAGTGAGTTAAGAACTCAATGTAGTTTCTGTGAGGATGAGGGTTTGATCCCTTGCCTTGTTCAGTGGGTTAAGGATCCAGTATTGCTTCAAGTTGCACCTTGGATCTGGTGTTGCTGCGGTATAGGCCTCAGATACAGCTCTGACCCCTGGCCTGGGAACTTGCACATGCTGTGGTGCAGCTATAAAAAAAAGAAAAGAAAAGAAAAAATAAATAAAAGTTATTCAAATAGGAGTTCCCGTCGTGGCTTGGTGGTTAACGAATCCGACTAGGAACCATGAGGACACAGGTTCGATCCCTGGCCTTGCTCAGTGGGTTAAGGATCTGGCGTTGTTGTGGCTATGGCATAGGCCAGCGGCTACAGCTCCGATTAGTTCCCTAGTCTGGGAACCTCCATATGTTGCGGGGGCATGGCCCTAAAAAGACAAAAAAAAAAAAAAAAAACTTGTCATTATTCACTGATATAATTGTGTATATAGAAATATAAAAGAATCTTCAGTCAAGGTAGCAAGATCACTGGACACAAGGTCAATATAAAAAGTCTATACTATTTTTATAGACTGACAAGAGTTAAAAATGAAAATTTTGGGGAGATCTTGTCGTGGATCAGTGGTTAACTAATCCTACTAGGAACCATGAGGTTGCGGGTTCAATCCCTGGCCTTGCTCAGTGGGTTAAGGATCCAGCATTGCCGTGAGCTGTGGTGTAGGTCTCAGACTCAGGTCGGATCTGGCATTGCTGTGGCTGTGGGGTAGGCCAGCAGCTACAGCTCCGATTGGACCCCTAGCCTGGGAACTTCCATATGCCGCAGGAGCGGCCTAGAAAAAGGCAAAAAGACCAAAAAAAAGAAGAAGAAGAAGAAGAAGAAAATGAAAAATTTTAAATAATGACTTACAAACAACAAGTGTTTGCAAGGATGTGGAGAAAAGGAAACACTTGTACTTTGTGGGTGGGAATGTGAATTGGTGCAGCCGCTATGGGGAATAGTATGGAGGTTCCTCAAAAACTTAAAAATAGAACTACCATCTGATCCAGAAATTCTACTTCTGGGTATTTATTTACCCAAAGAAATGAAAACATTGACTCAAAAAGAAATAAACACCCCTATATTCATCACAGCATTATTTACAATAGCTGAGACATGGAAACAAACTTAATGTCCATTGATGGATGAATGGATAAAGAAAATGTGATATATATAGATATATACACACACACACACATACACACACACTGCAGCAATCCCTGGCCTCCCTCAGTGGGTTAAGGATCTGGCATTGCCGTGAGCTTTGGTGGATGTTGCAGACGATGCTCGGATCCTGCGTGACTGTGGATGTGGCATAGGCCAGCAGCTACAACTCCAATTCAATCCCTAGCCCAGGAACTTCCATATGCCATAGCTGTGGCCCTAAAAAGCAAAAATAAAATGAAAATTTTAAAAATTGGATCATTGCATTGTACATCTGGAACTAATATGTTATACATAAATTATACATCAATAAAAAATATCACAGCATTGAAAAAAATCATGCTACCTAGGAATAATCTAATGAAATATACAGGATACTACAGAACTGTATTGAAAGGAAAATAAATAAAATCTAAATACACAGAGAAATATGCCATATTCGTGGATTGAATATTATAAAGATATCACTTCTTCCCAAGTGGATCTAGAGTTTCTATGTAAATCAAATACAAATCCCAAAAGGTTTTTTTTGTTTTGGGGGGGGTTTGTTTTTGTTTTTTTGTTTATTTCTTTGTCTTTTTAGGGCCGCACTGCAGCATACGGAAGTTCCCGGGGTTGAATTGGAGCTGTACCACAGTCACAGCAATGTGGAATCTGAGTCTATGACCTATACCATAGCTCATGGCAACGCCAGATCCTTAACCCAATAAGCAAGGCCAGGGATCAAACCTGCGTCCACATGGATTCTAGTCAGATTCGCTTCTGCTAAGCCATGTCGGGAACTACCCCAGCAGGTTTTTTTTTTAATGGAAATTTATTACTTGATTCTAAAATTTATTTGGAGATTCAAAGGACCAAGAATAGCAGATATAATTATGAAGAAGAACAGTTAATGAACTTATAAAACTGTAATAATTGATTAGTGTGTCATTGGTACAAAAATAGACAAATAGACTAGTGGAACAGAACGGAGAGTTTAGAAACAGAACCACTGCAGTACCATGGGGAAAGAAGTAGTCGTTTCAAATAATGCTGAGTTAACTGATATCCATATGGGGGAAAAAAAGTGAAAATTGAATTTATCTGTCACCATGCACAAAAAAAATAGCAGATAAATTTTAATTCCAAATATGAAACAATAATACTCATAGGAAGAAGATGGATGAGAATATTCATGAGTTTGAGGTAGGCAACAATTTCTTAAACAGGATATAAAAAGCATTAACCATAAAGATCAAGATCTATGAGTTGGACTATATTAAAATAAGAATTTATGTTCATCAAGAAATATTAAAAGAAAACTACCAAGTGGGAGAAGGTATATATCTATATATCTCTATAAACATATAGATCACCTGAACCACTGCAGTGACAATGCCAGTTCTTTAACCCTCTGAGCCACACAGGAACTCTGGGAAAAGACATTTTTAATACAAACATTCAACCAAAGAATCATATCTGTATAAATGAAGCCTTCCTACTAGTCAATAGAAAAAATCAGACTACTCAATAAAACAACAGGCAAAAGACTTAAATTGGCATTTCATAAAAAGTATACCAAAACAGTCAATAAAAGTACTCAACTTAATCACCAGGAAAATGCAAATTAAAACCATATCCACCAAAACAGTTAAAACTAATGTGGCAAGAATGTGAAGCAATTTGAACTGTCATACACTACTGATGAAAGTATAAATGTATATATGATAATTTTTGAAAAACTGATAGTATCTACTAAAGGAGAACCTACTCAACTCTTCCATTTTTCACTAAACAGCCAAGGAGAATTTACATGTATGTGTACAAAGAGTCACATACACAGATATTTATAGCAGAAATATTCACAGTAGCTCAAAAATCAAAACAACGCAAGCGTTCATCAATATTTCCAAGGGATAGTAACTTCCCTTGTGACACAGCAAGTTAAGGATCTGGCATTGTCACTGCAGCAGCTTGCTTCACTATTGCAGCACAAGTTTGATCTCTGACCTGGGGACTTCCACATGCTGTGGGTGTGTCTCCCCCAAAATTCACTGGGTAGATATATTATGAATGGATAAGTATATTATGATGTTTTCATACAACGGAATACTGTACAGAAATGCAAATGGACACACAACAATGTAACTGATTTTCATCAAATATGAATGCAGACTGAAAATCAGATTCAAAATAATACATACATTTGATTATATTTTCACAAAGATCAAAAAGAAGCAAAATTATGATGAAAGAAGTCAGAATAGTAATTAGTTTCGGAGTGAAGAATGACTACCTGGGGACTCCAGGGCTTTCCATGGTGTTGCTTATAGTCCATTTCTTCCTTTTTTATTTATTTATTTTGTCTTTTTAGGGCACACCTGTGGCATATGGAGGTTCCCAGGCTAGGGGTCCAATTGGAGCTGTAGCCACTGGCCTACGCCACAGCCACAGCAACACAGGATCCAAGCGTGTCCTTGACCCATAGCACAGCTCAACGGCAATGCCAGATCCTTAACCCACTGAGCACGGTCAGGAATCGAACCTGCATCCTCATGGATGCTAATCAGATTGTTTAAGAGCTGAGCCACTATGGGAATGCCTACAGTCTATTTCTCGCTCAGAGTAGCTGTCATGTGGGTGGTTCACTTTGCAAAAATTATTCCACTGAACCCTTTTCAAGATATAACACTTCAGTAAAACATTTACTGAAAAAGAGGTTCACTTCCAAGTTCACAGATCTATAAAATTTATGGGCAGGTACAAACAGAGGATATGAACATAATTAACTGTTCTTCAAGCAATGCTTTAGGACTCTGTTCAAATGATGACTATGTTTGGGCTCAATTACAAGCACTAAGAGAAAAAAAGATCCATGGGGTTTGAATTTTTTCTTTTTAATTAATATGTGAGATCAGAACTTTATTTTACTACCATGAAAAAGAATAGTGTTTATTGTTAATTTTACTAAGAAAATATATCTACTCCTATACCTTTTCTGCCTCTGAATATCTAAGTAATTCTCCCTTTTAAAATTTATTTCCAGCTAAAAGCATCTATTTTCAAATTTCTAACGCTCGCGTCACAAATATTCATTGAACTTTATATGTATTACTTTTGTTTTTCTTTTTACGGCTGAACCTGAGGCATTTGGAAGTTCCTAGGCTAGGGGAGCTGCATCTGAGACCTATGCCACAGCTTGTGGCAATGCCTGATCCTTAACCCCCTGAGTGAGGCCAGAGATTGAACCTGTGTCCTCATCAGCACTATGTTGGGTTCTTAGCACGATGAGCCTCAACGGGAACTCCTATGTGTGTTACTTTTGATTGTCTTTCCCTTTTTTTTTTTTTTTTTTTTTTTGCTTTTTACGGCTGCACAAGAGCCATGTGGAGGTTCCCAGGCTAGGGGTCCAATTGGAGTTACAGCTGCCAGCCTACACCACAGCCACAGCAACACCAGATTCTTAACCCACTGAGCGAAGCCAGGGATCAAACCTGAAACCTCTTGGTGCCTAATTGGATTTGTTTCCACTGAGCCACGACAGGAACTCCATGATTGTCTTTTTAACCAACCAGTTCTCAGTGGTAAGTAGCAAGGTTCAGTCTCAAGGCAGCAGGTGTAAATTCCCTGAATACCAGGCTACTTACTGTAAACAGCAAGCTGCAGTTAAGCCTTTTTTTCTTTCATCACTTAGGAAAAATAGTTAAGTTGGAGTTCCCCTTGTGGCTCAGTGAGTTAAGAACATGATATAGTATCCATGAGGATTTAGGTTTGATCCCTGGCCTCGGTGGGTTAAGGATCCGACATCGCTGTGAGCTGTGGTGCATGTCGTAGACTTGGTTTGAATCTGGAATTGCTGTGGCTGTGATGTAGGCCAGCAGCTGCAACTCCGCTTTGACCCCTAGCCTGGGAACTTCCATATGCAGCAGGTTCTGCCCTGAAAAGAAAAAAAAAGGAAAAGAAAAATAGATAAGTTTAGGGCAGCATTCCAAATACATTTTCAGTAAACTATCACTGAAACTTAAAGAGTGGAAAGAAAAAGCTGATTAATAATCTGCTAAATAAAATCCAAAGACTTTATTCCTTTCAATAATCAAGGCAGAAACAGAACAGCAACAGTAAGTTGCAGGTTTACCCGGAACCCTGGTTTTACATTCTCCACATTAGAACTTCTGGATTCTTAGAAAGCTAATTCTAGAACAAAGCCATTTCTGTACCTTAGAGGGCACATCTATACCAAAGAACCGGGCTGTATGTTTCTGCTTTTAGAAAAATTTCTATATCCCAGGTTTCTGAGAGCCTTAGGAGTAAACTGCCTTTGGGCAACTTCAGAGCTGGTAAATAAACAACTCAGATTCTTCTTATAAGCACAGATAGCTAGAAGCAGAATTCTTTAGCCCTGGGTTGGAATGTCTCCAGGGAGAAATCAAAGTTTTTTTGCTTTTCAAAAATTGCCAGTGACCTGAGGCCAAAAAGTTTAGAGCCTGTTTTCATAGATACTAGGACCTGTGCTTCAATTACACCCCTTCCTACTCTCCTAAGCTTCCTTATCAAGAGGCTGATGTTAACAAGAAGGGAACAGATTGAAGCCCAAGGTCTTTGAAGTGGACATTCATCTTATCAAGAACAAATCTGTGACGTCAATATCGATAAGATGTTAAAAAACAAAAAACAAAAAACCCAAAACTACCATATTTAGGCCAAAAGAGAATTTGGCCTCATTTTCTTCCTTGTGTCATGCAGCTGACATCAAGAATGTTATCAGGCACACTCCTATAAGGTGGCCCAAACCAAGAAGAAAGGATTCTACGCAGCATTCTGAAGGCCAGAGTAGCATCATGAATTTGTATTTTTCAAATAGGGCTTACCTAACATCCCAAAGTCAGTTTAATCAAAAGAATAAGCCTTTCATTGCTTTCTCAGAGATGTAAACGTGTGTAGCATGCTTAAGCACCCGATGTACATTAAATGGGGTATAAACACTATAAAAAACTAAACATTCTATGTCAAACTTGAAATCAAAGCACACAGAGGAGAAAGGAGTTATGATGATCAGCTGTGAAAACAAGGGGTAGAAATTGTTCATTCTTTATTTTTTTCCCCCTTTATTTATTTATTTATTTATTTGCTTTTCAGAGCTGCCCCCTCGGTATATGGAGATTCCCAGGCTAGGGGTCCAATCGGAGCTGCAGCTGCTGGCCTATGCCACAGCCACAGGAAAGCAGGATCCTAAACCCACTGAGTGAGGCCAGGGATCAAACCCACAACCTCATGATGCCCAGTGGGATTTGTTTTAGCTGTGCCATAATGGGAACTCCCTTCATTCTTTATGTTTTATTTATTTGTATTTTTTTATTTTTATGGCTGCACCTGTTGCATATGGAAGTTCCCAAGCCACAACTGCAACCTATGCCAGATTCTTTAACCCAATGTGCCCAGCCAAGAATCGAACTTGTGCTTCACTGGTGACCTGAGCTGCTATGGTTAGATTCTTGTAGGAACTCCTTGTTCTTCATTCTGCATCTGCTCTGGGAGAGAAAAGTGAACCATTCCTGTGTGTGTGTGTGTGTGTGTGTGTGTGTGTGTGTGTGTGTGTGTGTGTGTGTGTGTGTGTGTGTGTGTGTGTGTGTGTGTGTGTCTTTTTAGGGCCACACCCTTGGCATATGGAAGTTCCCAGGTCAGGGGTTGAATAAAAGCTGCAGCCACCAGCCTGTGCCACAGCCACAGCATCTCTAGATCTGAGCTGCATCTGTGACCTACACTGAAGGTCATGTCAACACCAGCTGCTTAACCCACTGAACAAGACCAGGGATTGAACCTGAGTCCTCATGGATACTAATTGGGTTCGTTAACCACTGAGCCATGATGGGAACTCGGGAAGTGAACCATTCTTACCTAGGGGACTTTCTACACCTCCTATCTGCCTTTCCCACACCCCATTTTGAAATAAAAAATGGCATGTGAACTCTCTGTGTTCCAACTGCCAAGTTTCACTGATGTTAAGACATGGTTTCCCCATTTTTATATCTCTGAAATTGGAATATATTTTACAACTGGTGGCATCTGACAATTAAAATTGTCAGCATTTCAAATTTCTTAGTGGTACAAAAAATAATAATGCATTTTACAATCCATCCTGCTTTAGAATAAATCAAGAATGGTATATATAAGTGAAATTCCTCCACCAAATGCCAGAGAATTCTTCCACGGGCAGTTATTTAAAAAATAATTCTTTTGACAGAAGTTAGATTAAAGGAGATGTAAAGACATACTCTGCAAATTTGATGTGCGAATCTTGTTTGAATATGATATGAACAAACTAGCTGTAAAGGATATTTTGGGGATTATCAGAAAAATTTGAACACTAACTGGATATTTGATGATACTAAGAAATCACTGTCAACTTTTTTTTTTTTCGCCTTTTTGTCTTTTTAGGGCTGCACCCGTGGCATCTGGAAGTTCCCAGGCTAGGGGTCTAATGTGAGCTGTAGCCGCCAGCCTACACCGCAGCCACAGCAATGCGGGATCCGAGCCTTGTCTGTGACCTACACCACAGCCACAGCAACGCCCGATCCTTAACCCACTGAGCAAGGCCAGGGATCAAACCCAAAACCTCATGGCTCCTAGTTGGATTCATTTCCACTGTGCCACAACGGGAACTCCAGAAATCACTGTTTACTTTTAAAATGTGTAATAATCCTGTGACATAAGGGAAAGGCTGAAATCTTTTAGAGATACATAGTGAACCATTATGAACGTAATAGTATAGCGTCTGGGATTTACTTTAAAATGATCCAATGAGGAGTTCCCGTTGTGGCACAGCAGAAACAAATCCATGAGGATGTGGGTTGGATCCCTGGCCTTGCTCAGTGGGTTGGGGATCACAGCTTGGCTGTAGCTGTGGCTGTGGTGTAGGCCGGCAGCTGTAGCTCCGATTCGACCCCTAACTAGCCTGGGATCTTCCATACGCTGCGAGGGCAGCCCTAAACAAAAAAAAACCAAAAATAATAATAATAATAATCCAAGATATAGCAGAAATTGTAAATCAACTATAATAGGAAAAATAAAAAACTTTAAAAAATTATCCAAGGAAGGAGTGGGGGAAGTAAAGAGTGGTGATAAAAGAAGACTGGCCATATGTTGATAATTGCTAAAGTGGAGTGATGGGTTCATTATACTCTTCTGTATATGTTTTAAAATTCCCATAATAAAAAAATTTTTTTTCCTTTTGTCATTTGTAATGATTTTTATTTTTTCTATTATAGCTGGTTTACAGTGTTCTGTCAATTTTCTACTGTACAGCAAGGTGACCAAGTTACACATACATGTATACATTCTTTTTTCTCACATTATTATGCTCCATCATAAGTGACTAGACATAGTTCCCAGTGCTATACAGCAGGAAAAAATTTTTTAAATGTCCTAAATTCTGACCTATTAGGTTTTGTTGAAATATATATACCAATATATATACCAATTATGTTATATTAGAAATGGATTTCAGGGAGTTCCCGTTGTGGCACAGTGGTTAACGAATCTGACTAGGAACCATGAGGTGGCAGGTTCGATCCCTGGCCTTGCTCAGTGGGTTAAGGATCCGGCATTGCCATGAGCTGTGGTGTAGGTCACAGATGCTGCTCAGATCCTGCATTGCTGTGGCTCTGACAAAGGCCGGTGGCTACAGCTCTGATTGGACCCCTAGCCTGTGATCCTCCATATGCCATGGAAGCAGCCCTAGAAAAGACCAAAAAATAAATAAATAAAAGGATTTCAGGAGTTCCCTGGTGGCTCAGCAGGTTAAGGATCTGGCATTATCACTGCTGTGGCAAAGGACACTGCTGTGGCTAAGGTTCAATCCCAGGCCTGGCAATGCGCAGCCAAAAAAAAAAACCAAACAAACAGATTTTAGTTCTCTTCAGCATTCCTGCAAATACATATATAAGTAGGTTTCCTTATCAAAATGTATTTACAACTTAGTATTTATTTTTGAAATGCCTCTCTAATCCACACATACTTGGAAGTATTTAAAATTGTAAAACCATGACATATACAACATTCTCTCCAGATAGTATACATACTTAGAAAAGAAATCAGGTAAAATCAGGTGCCTGGGGGTTCCAGTTCTAGCTCCACCACTAAAAAGCCACAAAGGAGTTCCTGTTGTGGCTCAGTGGTAACCAACCCTACTAGTACCTATAAGGACTCAGGTTTGATCCATGGCCTTGCTCAATGGGTTAAGGATCAGGTGTTGCTGTGAGCTGTTAGTGTAGGGATCCTGTCTTTGCTGTGGCTGTGGAGCAGGCTGGCAGCTGCAGCTCCAATTCAACCCCTAGCCTAGGAACTTCCATAAAGAAAAAAAAGCAAAAAAAAAAAAAAAAAGCCATGAGACCTAGAGCAAATAATCAAGTCCTCTGGCTTCAGTTTCACATTAGGATTATAGTGATGGCTCTATCAGCTGCAGAGTGTTTGAAGATTCAAATAAATAGTAAATATAACAGCCCCTTCATGGTTAAAAATATATATATATATATATATGTATGTATATATATATATATATCTTTAAGGGGTGCTCTTTGTAGAATGCCTTCAATAAAATGTTCCATCAGATTAGAATCTGAAGCAGTGTCAACATAGCAGTTGGAAGAAAAAATATCAGTCCTCTAACTGATCGTTCTGCTATGTTGCACCAAACAACCAGTTTGGCTGTGTTTCTCCCTGGCTTATCCAAACAAAGCAGATGTTTCAGTCCCATTGTCACAGCCCTTGAAAGCCAGCTCTGGGCCACACGTGAACTCAGGTACTGGCCTGGGGCTCCAACTGACTCAGAGTTAATGAGGATAAAGGGAGGGAGTACTTGGTAGAAAGATTCAGCACAAAGCTGATCAAACAGAGGTTCACAGGACCCTGTTTGAGACCTTAAAAGACAAGCAGTCTGACCTTGTATGAACAGCAAGCACACTAAGCCCCTACTTTGCCTGGGCCCTACACATATGTTGGTATAGTTCCAGGCAGTTTGAAAAGTTAGAGACTTTCTGAAATATCTGTCCTCAAAGCCTCTTTCTTTTGTTCTGTGTTTCTTTCACTCCTATTGGTAATGCATTCAGCCCATTCTTGGCAGGATGGCTTCCCTGGTGTGTGTTGGGAGAACTGTCCAAGTACATATACAGAGAAAGCAAGAGAACTGGAACTGAAAGATATGGGAATATCAAGCCCAATAATATTTTTCATCCCTTAAAGATGACAGTCATGTCTTTAAGTTATTAAAATGCTTACATCATTTCTTTGTGAAACCTTCACTGTTTCAGAAACAAATCTAGTCACTCTTTTCACTCTCCCATAAAATGAATGTTCCACTGGCAATGAGACAAGTCTTTCCCCTGATTTTCTCTTTCAGCCTCAACAGCTTGTTTATACCACTTGCTTGTACAACCAGTGTGCTGCCACTATTAAGCATTGTGATCTTGCACAAGACACCTAACTTCTCCATAAAATGAGTGGGTTTGATCAGCAGCTCATTTCAGATCTATAATTTCTGAACTTCCGGATTATTCACTATATACCAGAATGCTTACAAAAGAGATGCTTGGAGAGTTCCCTGTTGGTGCAGTGGGTTAAGGGTCCAGCGTTATTACTGCTATGACTTGGGTCACTGCTGCAGTCCAGGTTCAGTTCCTAGCCTGGGAACTTCAGCATGCTGCCAGCATGGGCAAAAAAAAAGAAAAGAAAAGAAAAGAAAAGAGAAGAAAAGAGATGCTTCCAATTGATAGTATTTTCTTGGGAGTTCCCGTCGTAGTGCAGTGGTTAACGAATCTGACTAGGAACCATGAGGGGCAGGTTCGATCCCTGCCCTTGCTCATTGGGTTAACAATCTGGTGTTGCCGTGAGCTGTGGTGTAGGTTGCAGACGTGGCTCGAATCCCGCGTTGCTGTGGCTCTGGCGTAGGCTGGTGGCTACGGCTCCAATTGGACCCCTCGCCTGGGAACCTCCACATGCTGCGGGAGCGGCCCTAGAAATAGCAAAAAGACAGAAAAAATAAATAAATAAAAATAAAAGATAGTATTTTCTTGCCAACTGAGGCTTAACCAACAAATAATTGTTCTTACAATTTTTTATATTTGAAAATTTTTCTAACTGCCCTATAATCCTTTTAGTAAATTCAAATGCTGTCATTAATATAACACTAGTAAATTAAATATGAGAGAAACTTAAAAATGTCATATATTAAATCCAAATAAAATTTATACCAGGAATGCAAGGATGGTTTGATATTGATAAGTATATTAATTCAGCACAAACAAGACTAAAGAGAAAGACTATATACACATATTGATTGATGGTAAAAGATATTTGATGATATTATTTTTATGTATAAACTAGCACTATAAGAAATCTTTATTAAGATAATTTAAAAAATCTTAAACCAGTAGCCAATCTAATACTTAATAATGAAATTCACAAAAAATTTCCATGTAGGAGTTCCCGTCGTGGCTCAGTGGTTAACGAATCCAACTAGGAACCATGAGGTTGCGGGTTCGATCCCTGGCCTTGCTCAGTGGGTTAAGGATCCGGTGTTGCCATGAGCTGTGGCGTAGGTCACAAACGCGGCTCAGATCCCATGTTGCTGTGGCTCTGGTGGAGGCCGGCGGCAACAGCTCTGATTAGATCCCTAGCCTGGAAACCTCTGTATGCCTCGGGAGCAGCCCTAGAAAAGGCAAAAAGACAAAAAAAAAAAAAAATTTCCATGTAGTGCATGATCCTTGAACTTCCTAAAACTGTAAAAAAAAAATGTAGGTACACGCATTTTTCTAAAGTTAACTTTTATCAGATTCTCAAAGGGAGAGAGCATACCAAAAATGCTCCAGAGGGATTGCCATGAATATCAGGAATAAGAAAAGTATTCTCGGAGTTCCTGTTGTGGCGCAGCGGAAACGAATCCAGTTAGGAATCACGAGGTTTCAGGTTCGATCCCTGGCCTCACTCAGTGGGTTAAGGATCCTCCACTGCCATGAGCTGTGGTGCAGGTTGCAGACGCAGCTCAGATCTGGCATTGCTGTGGCTGTGGTGTAGGCCAGCAGCTGTAGCTCCGATTAGACCCCTAGCCTGGAAACCTCCATATGCCATGGGAGTGGCCCTAAAAAGACACAAAGACAAAAAAAGAAAGAAAGATAGAAAAAGGATTCTTGCTATTACCAATACTATTTAATAAAAGTCTGACATTTCTGGTTAATGCCTTAAGACAAGAAGTAGAACCAAGATGGGGAGTTCCCATTGTGGCTCAGTGTTTAACAAACCCGATTAGCAACCATGAGGGTGCAGGTTCGATCCCTGGCCTCACTCAGTGGGTTAAGGATCTGATTCGACCCTTAGCCTGGGGACCTCCATATGCTGAGGGTTCGGCCCTAAAAAGACAAGAAAGAAAAAAAAATAATGATAACAAAGAAGCATAGCTATTAGAAACGAGAAAGAAAAATCCTCCTTATTTAAGGATAATATAATTGTATTAAGATCTTTTGATTGTGAAACATAGAAGCATGATCAAGTTATATGACATATCAATTGATTATGATTGAAATAACTAATATCACAAGCAAGTCAAGAGGAGAGGAGTCAGCCACACTGAGTGGGATGTTGCTCAGGACAAAAAAATATAATCATCTGAGGACAGATGTCCCTTGTTCTTCAGCCCTGTTCTCCACCACAGTGACCGATCTCCCATGTTTGCTATAATTTACTTAATGTCAGAATCTATATGTCTCTTTTTTGTAAACAAACTTGCCCCTTTCAAGTTCCTGTTCAACAGGGCAAACTGAAGTGTTCTTAAATCATGATTTTCTTTTTTTTTTTTTTTTTTTTTTTGGTTTTTAGGGCGGCACGCCCGGCATATGGAATTTCCCAGGCTAGGGGCCGAATTGGAGCTACAACTGCTGGCCTACACCACAGCCACATCAATACAGGATCTGAGCCAAGTCTGTGACCTATACCACAGCTCACGGCCAGATTTTTAACCACTGAGAGAGGCCAGGGATCGAACCTGCAACCTCATGGTCACTAGTCGGATTCGTTTCCAGTGCACCACAACAGGAACGCCCTGCCCTCCTTTTAAAATATACTTTTTTTTCTTTTTAGGGCCACACTGGCGGCATATGGAAGTTCCTGGGCTAGGGGTCCAATTGGCAGCTGCTGGCCTATGCCACAGCCACAGCAACACAGGATCTGAGCCACATCTGTGACCTACACCGCAGCTCATGGCAGCACCATATCCTTAATGCGTTGAGCGAGGCCAGGTATCAAACCTGCCTCTTCATGGATACTCGTTGGGTTCATAACCCTCTGAGACACTACAGGAACTCCCAACCCTTCTTTTAGTATGAAGGAAATGTAAAGGAGAAATCCTCATCCTCATTGTTGTTCAGGAAATCCACACTATTGTTCAGGATCTAGAAAGCTGAAATCAATTTTGGGATGTGCTGTAATACTGAATACAGCTATCTATCAACCAGATCTATATATAGTCTTTAGCTATCAATACTTCACTGGGAAAAAACACTTTCACCATTGGCTCTTGTTTTGAAAGGGACAGCAAAAATTTACATCAAACAGCTTGTTCATGAAACTGAAATATGACTGTCCTCTTACTGCACATGGCAGAGAACTTTGTAGGGCCTGAGAGTGATGAGGGGTGTCTTAGGACATAACTTAGATTCACCCAAGGGTTAGGGAAAGGTTAGTGTTACCAAGTGGGTTCGAATGGGAGTAGAGGGAAGAAATAGTTGTTCTTCTCGCACCCTATGGAATCTTGCTCTTTAAACAAAATGGTAGCAGTAATAACGGTAATGGCAATAACAACCCTTAATATTTATGTGGAGTTATTACATGCCATTTCAAGTTTAAGTACCTAATACATCCTTGTTCATTTCCTCCTCACAACAATCCTAGGATATAGACCTAGGGATTTTGTAAAACCCATTTACAGAAAAAGGAAACTGAAGCTTAAAGAAATTAAGTATCTGCTCATCATAACACCGCTAATAAGCAGCAGATTTGGAATCCATTCGATGTTCACACACTCAGAAACGGACCCTGGCAGATCACCCTCTCACCATGAGCAACTTGTGAGACCAGCTGCCAGCCAGAGGCTGTCTCCTAGGGACAAGAAGATGGCTTCCGGAGGCATGGGCTTGCTCCAGAATCTCCAGCGTCATCCAAGCAGATTCCAAACAGTACCCTGATCTACGAAATCCTCTCTAAACTCATGGAACCAGTGGGGAGCATTCCCAAGTAGGTCTCTTTGGGGGAGACTAGAAGGAGGATTGATGACATACAGTTGAGATTCGATAGCAGCTTTCCTAAAAGGTAACCAGCCTTTCCTTTTGTTAAGAATGCCCTAGGGGAGTTCTCTTCTTGGCTCAGTGGTTAACGAACCTGACTAGGATGGATGAGGATGTGGGTTCCATTCCCTAGCCTCACCCAGAAGGTTAAGGATCTGGCTTTGCCATGAGCTGTGGTGCAGGTTGCAGATGGAGCTCGGATATGAATTTTACTACATTTATAGTTGTACAATGATCATCACAACCTGATTTTATAGTATTTCCATTCCATTGGATCTGCAGGTATGGTGTAGGCCAGCAGCTGTAGCTCCAATTTGACCCCTAGCCTGGGAACTTCCACAGGCCTCGCTCGGGTGCCTTAAGGTGCAGCCCTTAAAAAAAAAAAAAAAAGAAAAGAAAAGAAAAAAGAATGCCTTGGATTATTTAATGAACTCAGGTCTGGGACTTGCCTGAGGGCCCGGTACTCCTTGCTCTGTTGCATTTGAATTGGGTGTAGGATCCTGTTTGTCAGGTCTGGACTTTTTCTTCTGATACAATCGAACAACCCTTTGCCTTACCTGACAGTTTCGTTCCTGTGGTCCCCATAATTGACAGGCTTGGGGGATTGGGCCTCTCTCATGGCCACTTGCATGCTTCACCATGGTAGCTCCCTGGGTGACACAGCCCACTTGGCCTCTGTCTTCTTACAGTCACCCTCCTGGGACCCCCCTGTCATAGTTCATCTCATCCCCACTATAAAGAGTGAACTGACTTTTGTGTCAAGCTCTTGGGGTGATACATGAGATGATAAACGAAGATACACTGGGTGTTGAGTTAAATCATGTTCAAAGTTTAAAAGATAATAAGAAATCAGCTGAACATTCAGTGGTTTAAAGTGGGATTCTCGAAATAGTATGAGTGTCAAAATTTTCCCACTACAAATGGTTGTATCCTAACATACTGTACCTTTATTACTATATCTGAAGATTTTATATATATATAAATATTTCCTGTTGTGGCTCAGTGGTAACAAGCCCGAGTATATCCATGAGGATGCAGTTTCAATCCCTGGCCTCACTCAGTGGGTTAAGGATCTGGGGGTGCTATGACCTGTGTTGTAGGTCACAGATGCGGCTGGGATCCCAAATTGCTGTGGCTGTGGTGTACGCTGGAGGCTGTAGCTCCGACTTGACCCCCAGCTTGGGAACTTCTATATGCCACAAGTACGGCCCTAAAAAGAAAAAAAAAAAAAAACATATATAGGGAATTCTATGGTGGCTCATGGTTAATGATCCAGCTTTGTCACTACTGTGACTTGAGGTTGATCGCTGGCCCTGGAACTTCCTCATGCCACAAATGCAGGGGGAAAAAAGAATCACAAAGACTATGTAAATATATATATTCATTACAGATTTTTATTTATTTATTTGCTCTTTTTTTTTTTTTGTCTGTCTTTTTGCCTTTTCCAGGGCCTCTCCCGCAGCATATGGAGGTTCCCAGGCTAGGGGTCGAGTCAGAGCTGTAGTCGCTGGCCTATGCCAGAACCACAGCAACACAGGATCCGAGCTGCATCTGCAACCTACACCACAGCTCACAGCAACACTAGATCCTTAACCCACTGAGCAAGGCCAGGGATCGAACCTGCAACCTCATGGTTCCTAGTCGGATTCATTAACCACTGCGTCATGATGGGAACTCCTATTTTTTGCTTTTTAGGACCACACCTGCAGCATATGGATATTCCCAGGCTAGGGGTCCAATCGGAGCTACAGCCATTGGCCTATGCAACATCCAGAGCAATGCAGGATCCAAGCTGTGCCTGCGACATACACCACAGCTCACTCAACACCAGATCCTTAACACACTGAGCAAGGCCGAATCTTCGTGGATCCTAGTTGGGTTCGTTAACCGCTAAGCCAGGAAGGGAACTCCCATTACAGTATTTTTAGTAACAAAATACTGGAAACAACCCACATGACTGTCAATAAAGAGCTAGTGAAATAAATTATGCAATGGAATACTATGCATTTGTTTAAAAGACTGAGCTATAGTATCATGAACTGATATGGAATTGCCTCTGCATTATATTGTCAAGTGAAAAAGGTAAGCCGTAGAAAAATGTGTACAGTATGCTCTAATTTTGGCTTTGATAGAAGAGGGCTATTTCTCCATATACATGCTTATATATGCACGTATGCTTTTTAAGGAAAACTCTCAATAGCATTTTGGAAGTAAAAATGATATAAACCATCTAAAGAGAAAGAACACTTTGATCCTTTATGTATTGGCAGAGGAATCAATCTACTCATCAATAAATTGTGATTAATTAAATTAAAAAAACCCCATGCATTTGAACTAAAAAATATATAAATAAATAAATAAATTGTGATTAAGGATACCCAGCTCCTTTTTTTTTTTTTCTTTTTTGGCTGTTCCTGCAGCACATGGAACTTCCCAGGCCAGAGATCAAATCTGTGCCACAGCAGTGATAATGCCAGATCCTTAACCCAGTGTGCCATAAGGGAACTCCCTCATACCCAGCTCTTTTCCTGAGGTTGTCATTAAAAATAAAAATTTTTTCAATTATAAACTTTCCTCTTCTGATTTCCTTTTTTCTTAAAAAAATGATAAAATAAATATTTCTTGGTTTTGTTACACAGTAAATTCCAGTTAACCACGGTTTGCTACTTAAGTTTGCTTAATTAGAAGTAGCATGAGAGGAGTTCTCATCGTGGCTCAGCGGTTAAGGAACCTGACTAGTATCCATGAGGACACCAGTTTGATTCCTGGCTTCAGACTCAGTGGGTTAAGGATCCAGCATTGCTGTGAGCTGTGGTGTAGGTTGCAGGTGCGGCTCATCCCTGTTGCTGTGGCTGTGGCCTAGGCCAGCGGCTACAGCTCCGATTCGACCCCTAGTCTGGGAACTTCCATATGCCTCAGGTGTAGCCCGAAAAAAAGCCCGGAAAAAAAAAAAAGAAGTATCATGAGAGGTGGGATGCAATTATACCAGTAGGTAAACAAACAAACAAAAATCTCCCAGCAGCCTCTGGGCTACATTTGCTTATTACAGTTTCCCATCAAGTTCTGGGAAGAGTATGAGTGACATCGGTCACCACTCCAGAATCTTGTGTCAGTAGACCAGGGCAAGACATCAGGAAACTGGAGTCAGCAGTGTTGAGGCTGGTGGCCTTAATGATGAAAAACCCCTATTTTACAATTTCTGCCAAGAAACCTTAAGTTAATAGAGGTATTGAGCAGCTAGAACGGCACTCCTTTCCCTGAGTTAGTTAAGTGGTGCCCATGTTAAATTTGAGCTGTTTTCCTGGATTATGTCTCAGACCTGTTATGACTGGCAAATGGAAATGAGAATAAACCAGTCTCTAGACACATTAATTTGATAGTTCTCATTACAATACATTTAGCAGCAATCAAAATAAGAAGAAAATATTTAATTCTCTATCAATCTTATTTTTTCCATGTGCATCTTCATACCTTACAAGACTTAATAAAAACATAATGGAATTATCTTGGTCTAAGGCTGTGGTTCTTAACCAGGTGCAATTTTCACCCCCAGGGGACATTTGGCAATGGTTGGACACATTTTTTTTTTTGTCTTTTTAGGGTTGTACCTGTGATATATGGAGGTTCCCAGGCTAGGGGTCTAATCAGAGCCACAGCTGCTGGCCTACACTACAGCCACAGCAACTTGGGATCCTTAACCCACTGAGTGAAGCCAGGGATCGAATCCGTGTCCTCATGGGTACTAGGCTGGTTCCTTAACTGCCGAGCCACAACTGGAACTCCTAGACACATTTTTGAGTGCCACAACCAGGAGGCTGCTTCTGGCATCTTCTGGCATCTCTGGGTAGAGACAAGGGAGGCTGCTAAACATCTTGAAATACACAGCACAGTCTACCACAAAAAAGAGTCATTGTAAAATGTCCACAGGCTGGAGTTCTCTTGAGGCGCGAGGGGTTAAGGCTCTGGCATTGTCACTACTGTGGTGCAGATTCAATCCCTGGCCCAGAAACTTCTTCATGCTATGTGTGCAGCAAAATAAAATAAAATAAAATAAAATAGGAATTCCGCTTGTGGGGCAGCAGAAACAAATCCAACCAGGAACCATGATGTTTTGGGTTTGGTCCCTGGCCTTGCTCAGTGGGTTAAGGATCTGGCGTTGCCAGGAGCTGTGGTGTAGGTTGCAGACTCGACTTGGATCCTGTGTTGCTGTGGCTCTGGTGTAGGCCGGCAACTGTAGCTCTGATTTGACCCCTAGCCTGGGAACCTCCATAAGCCTTGAACATGGCCCTAAAGAGCAAAAATAAAATAAAATAAAATAAAACAGTCCATAGGCAATTAAGGTGGAAGCCTTGGTTTCTTTTATTCTAGTATACTAGGTGATAAGTCCCTGCTTTAACTCAAGCTCCTGATCAAATCCAGCCTTCTTTTAAGATCAACTAATTATTTATGAACTTCATGCAGTACTAGAAACTATCAATTAGCTTTTGTTTATTTATTTATTTTCTTTCAACTAGCTTTTAAAGTACATCTTCTTGGAGTTCCTGTCGTGGCTCAGTGGTCAATGAATCCGACTAGGAACCATGAGTTTTCGGGTCCGATCCCTGGCCTCGCTCAGTGGGTTAAGGATCCGGCGTTGCCGTGAGCTGTGGTGTAGGTTGCAGACTCGGCTCGGATCCCGCATTGCTGTGGCTCTGGTGTAGGCCAGTGGCTACAGCTCTGATTGGGTCCCTAGCCTGGGAACCTCCATGTGCCGATGGTGGGGCCCTAGAAAAGACAAAAGGCAAATGATGATAATAATAATAATAAATAAAGTACATGTTCTTCCAGGAGTTCCCATTGTGGTTCAGCG
Source organism: Phacochoerus africanus (assembly GCF_016906955.1). Taxonomy (NCBI): domain Eukaryota; kingdom Metazoa; phylum Chordata; class Mammalia; order Artiodactyla; family Suidae; genus Phacochoerus; species Phacochoerus africanus. Next base: position 65,117,256 of record NC_062549.1, read on the forward strand.
GGTTAAGAATCTGACTACTAGGAGTTCCCGTCGTGGCGCAGTGGTTAGCGAATCCGACTAGGAACCATGAGGTTGTGGGTTCAATCCCTGGCCTTGCTCAGTGGGTTAAGGATCCAGCGTTGCCGTGAGCTGTGGTGTAGGTTGCAGACGCGGCTCGGATCCCGCGTTGCTGTGGCTCTTGCGTAGGCTGGCAGCTACAGCTCCGATTCGACCCCTAGCCTGGGAACCTCCATATGCCGCGGGAGCGGCCCAAAGAAATGGCAAAAAGACAAACAAAAAAAAAAAGAATCTGACTACTATCCATGAGGATTTGGGTTCAATCCCTGGCCTCACTCAGTGGGTTAAGGACCAGGCGTTGCTGCAAGCTGCAGCATAAATTGCAGATGTGGTTCAGATCCTGCAATGCTGTAGGCTGCCAGCTGCCAGGTTGATTTGACCCCTAGCCTGGGAGCTTCCAAATGCTGCAAGTGCACCCCTAAAAAGAAAAGAAAAAAAAGTACATCTTCCTATTTCCTCTCTCTCCTCTCTCCCCCACTTTCAGACTGAGTTACATATTCTTCTGAAATGCTTCCCCAAAACACTATAACTCTGCTCCCTTTAAAATAGCTAATCCCTAGTAATCCTTTATGATGAGTCAGGTGTGGGTTAAGTGCTTTAAATGCACTACTCTTTTTCTGCTCCACAGCCAGCCTCCAGGAGAGGTGTTATTTTCCTTCCTGATTCCAGAGTAAACCGGTGCCTACAGAGAAACACCTTCCTTATCACACCAGCTTGTGATCTCTGATTTTCCCAGCAGCCGGCCATCTTCCAATGGGGTCTTATTATTTCCATATCTTCAGAGCATCTCATGCAGAGCCTCATGAACAGTAAGAGAAATGACTGATGGCTGAATGAATAGATACATGTTATAGTGATATACACTGTCAAATTTGGAATCTTATCATATTTATAATACCCACATATGTATTTGCTGCCAGGTAAAGAAGACAATCTATTTCTATTTTGTGCATGCCAAATAAGAGGATTGAGAAATATTGTCATAGCTAGAGGCTTCTCTAAAAGCATTCTGCTAAGAATGTAGGTTTTCATTCTTTTTTTTTTTAAATGATTTTTATTTTTTCCATTACAGTTGATAGGTTTTCATTCCTGACTTGAGGTTTCACATCTTAATTCAATTACCACAACTTAAGAAAAGCAGCATTTTATTCAAGAAGTATTCTACTGGAAACATTTCCTAGGAACAGCTTATTTGGTTGATCTTTCAAATACTTTGTCACGTATAATAATAGCTGAAGTAAGTGTTAAAACGGTTTTACAGTTTTGGTGTAATCTGTCTGCAGCTTTTTCACGGGGAACGTGTAACCTTATTATGTCTGTACAGAGAAAGCTCAACAGGGAAATCACCATTTGGTTTGGACTTCGGAATGGACTTTGGCCTTTCCTTTCATGCCACAATCATAGAGCAGCTCTTGGGCACAGGGAAAAGAGCTCCAAAAAGAAGGAATGAGAAGCTCATCTATTCTTCTCCAGGGAGCAGGGCATACAGAAGTTTTTTGATGTTTTCTGTTGTTTGTTCTTTTTAATTATGAATGAATATTTATTTATTTGGATCGAGCCTGCAGCACATGGAAGTGCCCAGGCCAGGGCTAGAACTTACACTGCAGCATTCACCCAAGCCACCACAGTGACAACTTTGGATCCTTAACCACTAGGCCACCAGGGAATGCCTCTTCCTTACTTCCTCCCTTCCTCCCTCCCTCCCTTTCTTTCTTATTTTCTCACTTATGTATTTATACACATTGCAAAAATCTCAGAATTCTTCCATAAAAAGAAATCTCCAGCTCCTCATTCTTCATTGCCAATTTCTTTCCACAGGTAAACATTCCTTTTTAAGTCATATTTTAATTTGGAGGTAATTAACATTGGTGCAAACATCACAAACTACGAAAAGGTGAAGACCCCCTCCCGTTTTTCCATTTCTCTAAGGCAGGTAATTGTGGTTATTAGTCTTGTTTGCCCTTCCAGAAAGAACATAGTTTTAGAAAAGAATACATTTCCTCGCAGTCCGTGCTCTAAGATAAATATTTACGACATAAAATTCAGTAGAAAACTCAAGAACATTTTTTGGCCATTTCCCTTCTTTCTAGATGTAGTTTTGGAACAAAAGAAAAGAAAGGCACACAGGAGAGGAAGTCATTTCAAAGTCTGAATTAAGTAACTAAGTGTTTCCTTCAGGAATTCCCCTTGTGACTCAGCGGTAATGAACCAGACTGGTATCCATGAGCACGCAGGTTCAATCCCTGGCCTCGCTCAGTGGGTAAAGGATCTGGCGTGGCCATGAGCTGTGGTGTAGGCTGTCAGCTGTAGCTCTGAGTTGACCCCTAGCCTGGGAACTTCCATGTGCCTCTGGTGTGACCCTAAAGAAAAAAGACCAAAAAAAAATTTTTTTTTGTTTTTTTCAGAAGGTAGTTTATTGCTTTGATTTGTCAGCATCTTAGGGAGGAAAGATTTTTCCTAATAGTACAAATAGGAAAGTGCCTAATAGCTTAGACCTGGCACCTGTTGTCCTAAGCCAAAGTTGTACATTGGCTTCAGACCCTGTGTTGCTTATAAACCTGAACCACAAACATTTCTGTGTGATGCAACTGTCCCAGGCAAAGGCCAACGGTTTTCCAGGAAATGTCCTCAGTATTGTGTGTGTTCAAGAAGTGTGTTCTCTGTGCTTTTCCGAGATAAAATTGCACTATTTCTCCACGTGAGAACATCCTTGCCAGGGTGGACGTTTTAGTCACCTGATCAAATGCACCATTCCAAATCTATCAGAGGGGCATTCTCATGCTAGTTCCAGCAGAATGTGGGTCTGAGGCTTAACGTGACTGCCCAGACTTTTGTTCTCGGCTTTCTCACTCTTATTGTTTTACTTTGCCTCTATTTTCTTCCATATCTGTGCAGAAAGGAAAGAGAAATTGTGAAATAAATACAGCACTGGAGGAAACAATATGTACACGATATGAACCGTACAGATTTTTCTCGAAACAATAACTTCTATTTAATCAGGACCTGAAAATCTGAGAACATTAAAGGCTTCAGAAACATTTTCTTCCTATTTTCAATCTCATTAACTTGCTATTTTATCCTCACAGTGCCCATATAATGAAAGGAGAGAGAACAGAGTATTATTGCCTGTCTATGCATGAGAAAGCGGAGGCCACGGCAGTAGCCTAAGGGCTCAGGGACGCACACCAAGGCAGAGATACAATCAGGGAAAGAATTCTGAGCACCCGCGTCAACGTTAGCACTGCTGAGAATACGTGTTTGTGGCATTCTTTCCTCGGCCTTTCACTACGTAGCTCCCCAGCCTACAATATCACTCCGTTCATTTTGTCAACCGGAAACCCACGCACAGAGGAGCTGAGTGTTCCCCCAGGTCACCTGGGCCCAACAGAGGAGCTAAAAATAGTACGTGCCAATGCCAGGTCCTGATCCTTGCCTCGGTTCCTTTAACCTCATGTTCAGGGTCGCAGTATCAGAAGATATTAGAAGTCCATGCGTCTCCTGGAGTGATGGCTTCTCTCCTGCTGGGGAGCCTATTGCTACCGCCATCCAAGGCAGACTCATCAATGGCATTGCCCTTGACAAAGGGCAGGTGGCAGGAATCCTGGGCAGCTGTTCTGGAAATTTGTAAAATGCCGAATACTGGATTATTAGGATAATTCAGGGCTAGGCGGTGTGTATCTGGAAAAGACACAGGTCAGGGGACAGGGGTTAGAGGCCTTGGGGAACTGTCTCAATTTCCAGTTTACTTTGCTTCAGTGATACCGCCTCAAAGAATACCCACTCCCCCAGTCGCTGCGTGTCACTGCCTGTCCCGGTAAGGAAGCCACCGCATGCTGAATCCCTCAGAAGCCTATCGTCCCCAGCTATCTTGAGGCTGAAAAACCATTAAAATTAAGCAGAGGGAAAGAAAATCCTAGTAGTCTTAGGAACACTTCCATCAGCGAACAAATCCCTGGAGCAGTGAATTTTTCATTTTACCTGCTTTTTACTTGAAGGCACATTTGGGCTCCAGAGGCCTCAAAAAGTTACTCACCAGTGGTTTCGCCAGTAAAAGAGAACTTTCTTTAATTGAGAAGAAACAAAAGAAAGGGGGGAAAGTTAGAAAGAGAGGGAGAGAACAGGCTTATGTAATTAATTAGAACAAAAATGGATGCCATTTTCTATACAAATTAGTCAACTGTCACCTATAATAAGCACCTAATTTTGCCAGTTATAGTAAACTAATATATATATATTATATATATTAATATATAATATATATTAATATAGTAAACTAATTTCATTATAGAAGTAACAACAAAATGAGAAAAAAATGAGAAATTACATATGAACAAAAAAAAAAGGAAAAATCACCCACAGAATTTCCCATCGTGGGTCGGCGGTAATGAACCCAACAGGTATCCATGAGGATGTGGGTTCAATCTCTGACCTCGCTCAGTGGGTTAAGGATCCAGTGTTGCCATGAACTGTGGTGCAGTTCGAAGATGCAGCTCGGATCTGGTGTTCCTGTGGCTGTGGTTACAGCTGCAGCTCTGATTTGACCTCTAGCCTGGGAACCTCCATATGCCCCAAGTGCGGCCCTAAAAAGACAAAAGAAAAGAAAAGGAAAGAAAGCAAAAGAAATATCACCTACAATCACAGCACTAGAGATAACTATTACCATACAATGTATTCAATTTCTATCACGTTTTCTTCTGGAGTTTTTCCTTTATATATGTGTGTACGTATATTTACATAAAATAGAGACCATGATACACATCATTTGGTAAACTACTTTTGTCACTTCACTATATAATATAAATATATTTTATGGGAATACATATTTATCTACATAATTAATTTTAATGGCTGCATAGCCTTGAATTATATGGATATACCTAAACTTACTTTAATCAGCATTCTTATTGAATATAGAAGTTATTGTATTGAAAATACAGTTTTCAATGTGGTAAACTGTTCTGGAATAAACAGCCTGATACAACTGATCTTACATATCCATTTGCTTATTTCCTTAATACAGATTCCTGGAAGTGATGTTTCTAGGTCAAAGAAAAGCACAGTTTCAGGCTATTGACTCATTCAAACCATTTAAAAAATAGTAAGCAAAGAAAGTTGGAATAACTTTTCTTTTCTTTTTCTCTTGGCTATGCCTGCAGCATATGAAATTCCCCAGGCAGGGCTCAAACCCACACCTCTGCAGTGACAATGCCAAATCCTTAACTGCTAGGCCACCAGGGAACTTCAGGAAATAAAATCAGTTAGCCACAACATATCAGAGGAATAAATGAAAAAGTATAACAGACAATATAAAGTGTTTTAAAAAATTATTATAGCGAGTAACTTTTTTTTAAATTTATTTTTATTTATTTATTTTTTTGCCTTTAGGGCCTAACCTGCAGCATATGGATGTTCCCAGGCTAGGGGTCTAATCAGAGCTACAGCTGCCTACCTATACCACAGCTCACAGCAACACTGGATCCTTAACGCAATGAGTGAGGCCAGGAATTGAACCTGCAACCTCATGGTTCCTAGTCAGATTCATTTCCGATGTGCCACAACGGAAAAACCCCCTCAAGTAACTTTTTAAACTCTCATTTTATTTTATTTTATTTTTTTTTTGTCTTTCATCTTTTTAGGGCAGCACCCATGGCATATGGAGGTTCCCAGGCTAGGGGTCCAATTGGAGCTGTAGCCGCTGGCCTACGCCAGAACCACAGCAACTCAGCATCTGAGCCGTGTCTGCAACCTATACCACAGCTCACGGCAACGCCGGATCCTTAACCCACTGGGTGAGGCCAGGGATTGAACCTGCAACCTCATGGTTCCTAGTTAGATTAATTAACCACTGAGCCACACTGGGAACTCCGAAACTCTCACTGTAGCTTCCAAATCTTGGTGGAATTTGTGGGTGAAGGAGAGAAAGGAAATGTAGTGGGATTAAGGGATGCACCAAAAATCATCATCATCATCATCATCATCATCATCATCATCATCATCATCATCTATATAAACCAAACAAGGGAAAGAGAAAAGGGGACATGGAGGGAGAAACCCATACTTCCTACTTCAGACCTTCAGTGCTCTCCTCTCAGTTCCTCACTAGCTTTTAGGCAAAATTCTGGGCTCCCTGTTATCAGTAAATGGACTCAGGCCTGATGATTCAGGCCCCAAACTAATGAACAAATACCCATGCACCCACTAGCATTCCTATCCTTCTCACTGTGACCCTCACCAGCATATAGTCCTTCCCTTTTCTTAGTCTCAAACTTTTCAGCACAATTTTATTAACTTTCTATTTCACTTTCAAAATAGAAGGGAAAATAAATTTTTTTTTTTTGAGTTCCCATTGTGGCTTGGCAGGTTAAGGACCCACCTAGTCTCAGTGAGGACGTGGGTTCGATCCCTGGCCTTGCTCAGTGGGTTAAGGATCCAGTGTTCCCACAAGCTTTGGCATAGGTTGAAGATTCAGCATGGATGTGGCATTGCTGTGGCTGTGGCATAGGCCAGCAGCTGCAGCTCCGATTCGACCCCTAGCCTGGGAAATTCCATACGCCAAAGGCACAGCCATAAAAAGAAAATTTTTTTCTAAAATTTCTTAGAGTTATGAGGAGCAACGTTTCAAAGTATGTGATAAGGGCATTCCCATCATGGCTCAGCAGAAACGAATCTGACTAGTATTCATGAGGATGCAGTTTCGATCCCTGGCCTCACTCAGTGGTTAAGGATCCTGCATTGCCATAAGCTGTGGTGTAGGTCACAGATGCAGCCTCAATCCCTTGTTGCTGTGGCTGTGGTATAGGCAGGCTAGCAGCTGTAGTTCTAATTCACCCCCTGGCCTGGGAAATTCCATATGCCATGGGTGCAATGTTAAAAAGAAAAAAGAAAAAAGAAGTATGTGATAAATACAATTGGTTTTTTATTTTTTGGCTCCTGTGCCTGTGGCATGTGGAAGTTTCCCGACCAGGGATTGAACCCTCACTGCAGCAATGACAATGTGGGATCCTTAACTCACTGGCCACCAGAGAATTCCTACAATTGTTTTTTAAAAGAAATATTGCTTAGAATTCTAAGAAATTTAGGTCTTCAGAAAATTGCTGGTTAATGAGACCCAAATCCTTTTTGAATGCTCCAGAATAATCAAATCTTGCATACTAGGCTCTTTTTTTTTTTTTTTTTTGGTCTTTTTAGGGCCTTGCCTGAGGCATATAGAGTTTCCCAGGCTAGTGGTCCAATAGAAGCTGCAGCTGCTGTCCTACACCACAGCCATAGCAATGCGGGATCTAAGCCTCATCTGCAACCTACACCACAGCTCATGGCAATGCTGGATCCTTAACCCGCTGAACAAGCCCAGGAATTGAACCCGAAACCTCATCGTTCCTAGTTGTATTCATTTCTGCTGTGCCAGGACAGGAACTCTGGTGTAGCTCATTTTTGACTATAAATTCTGTTGAAATAAAGGGAAGTAATTTCTACGTAAACTGGAGTCCCTCTCTTTGGGACTTGTCCTAATCTTTTCAGATGGCTACAGCAAAATACCATAGACCAGGGGGCTTATAAACAACAGAAATGTATGTGTCAAGTTCTGAAAACTGGGAAGTCCAAGATCAAGGCACCAGCAGATTTGGTGTGTGGTGTAGGTGGCTTCCTGGTGCAGAGATGACCATCTTCTTGCTGTGTCTTCATAAGATGGAAGGAGTGAGGGAGCTCTCTGGGGGTCTCTTTTATAAGGGAACTAATTATATTCATGAGGGCTCCATCCTCATGACATAGTCACCTCCCAAAGGCCACACCCCAAAATACCATGACATTGAGAATCAGGTTTCAACATATGAACTTGGGGGGGAAAGAAACATTCACTCTGTAGCATTCACTCTTTATAACTTTGGACAAACAGGAATAAACAAATCTCTGACCAAGGAAAAACTAATTTGATTGGTCTCTCTCTCTCTTTTTTTTTTTTCTGGCTGCACCTGCATGCCATGTGGAAATTCCAGGGCCAGGGATTGAACCAGCACCACAGCAGCAACCAAAGCAGCTGCAGTGACAATGTGGGATCTTTAACCCATGGTGCCACAGAACTCCTCTCTCTTAACACATTGCACTGAAATCAGTGATCAAGCCACTAGCAAATATTATGTTATTGTCAGAATAGGGTAAGCCTACAGATTCTGACCTGAACAAGCTTAAATCTAGTTGAAAAAAGAAAATGAATATTGGAAGAATTAAAATGTATTGAGATGTTAAAACATAGGCATTCAGGGGAGGTTCAGTGGGAGTTCATAGATCATTTTAGAGAAAAGGAAGGGGTCTAATGTGGTAGGTGGGACTTTATCCATTTCATCAGTAAACCCTTTTAAATATTTATACTTAAAAAACCCAGATGCCAGATCAACTAAAATGTGCCCCTTGTCCCCAAATGGCTCTTTGCCTAATGGAGAGAGCCTGGAAATTAAATAAATAATTACAGCACAATGTTATAATACAGATATATACAAATTACTTGGGGAACAGAAGGTATTTGTGGGGGCACAGAGGAAGACCGACCCCACGACAGAGAAAATGAGAAGAAAGGATGTTTGTACTAAGGCTTAGAGAATGAGTCAGATCTGGAGTTCCTGCTGTGGCTCAGTGGGTTAAGAACCCAACACAGTGTCTGTGAGGATGCAGGATTGATCCCTGGTCTCACTCAGTGGGTTAAGGATCCAGAGTTGCTCTAAGCTGTGGTGTAGGTCAAAGCTGAGTCTCAGATCCTGCATTGCTATGGCTGTGGCATAGACTGGCAGTTAAAGTTCCAATTTCCCTAGCCCAGGAAATTCCATATGCCGCAGGTGTGGCTCTAAAAAGAAAAAAAAAAACAAAAGTGAATGAGTTGGGTCTTATTTTGGGCTTGGGCTCTAAATGCTGATGTTTAAAATGAACCCTTAAATCACCCATAAGGTAGAGTATCTGTGTATGTAGAATCCAGATATCCAGTGTCTAGGAAGCCCCAAACAGCCAGATTTTCCTCCAGCTCAGGAACAGATTGTTAGCTCTTCTTTGAGCACCAGATGAAGAGTTGGCTTGTGTTGATTGGCTCTGTTGTAGGAAAAACACTTATCTTTAAACACTGGGATTACACCCTCTGTGGTGAGATACTCATGTGAACATATGAGAGCCACGGTGGATCTGAGCGAGTGAGGAGGCAACCGATTCAAGCCTCCGGTCTCATGTTCATTCAGAAACGCCAACTCATGAAGCAGAATGGGCGGCCAGACTGTCCTCTTTCTCCCTGTCTCTCTGGAGAGCGTCTAGTTGAATTCTCAAACGCGAAACTCACAGATGATACAGTTGCTCACCCTGTGAAGAAAAGACAGAACAGTATTGTAGATAGACAGCCAAGATGTGGGGAAGACAGGGACATGGGACTGAATCTTAGCATGTTCAGAAACAATTAAGACATCCAGGATGGCAAAATTATGGGATAGGGTACAAAGAGATTGAATGAGACAGCTTGTCTTATTACTGGAGACTTTGTCCTTTTTTTTTTTTTTTGGGCTATACCTGCAGCACATGGAAGTTCTTAGGCTAGGAGTCAAATCCAAATCGGAGCTGCAGCTGCTGGCCTATGCCACAGCCACAGCAACACCAGATTCAAGCTGCATCTGTGATCTACACCACAGCTCATAGCAATGAGGGATCCTTAACCCACTGAGAGAGGCCAATGTCTTCGTGGATACTAGTCGGGTTCGTTACCACTGGGATGCCACAGGAACTTCCTCACTGGGGACTTTGGATTCCACTGATACTTTTAAATCAGGAGGTGACAGTGTGGGCCTTATTTTTGGAAAGTCCATTTTTGTAGCATGTTAAGGATGAAGTCAGCACATTTTTTTTCCATAAAGGGTCAGATCATCAAAATTTTAGGCTCTATGGGTCATATGTCCTAAGGCACATGTCTCTGTCACAAGTACCTATATCTGCCTTGTACACAAAAGCAGCCATAGATAACCTGTCACCAAATGGGCATGGTTGTGTTCCAATAAAACTATTTACAAAAACAAACTGCGGTCTGGATTGGGCCTGAGGGGCCAGAGTATGTTGATCCTCAGATTAGAAGATGGTGAGGCGACTGGTGGAGAGAGCAGTAGAAATCTAGGTCATAGCCTAGGTCACTGTTTTTCAAAGTCTAGTCCCTGGATGGACAGCATCATACATCATCAGGGGTCTCTCGGGCTGGGTTCCTGCACCCTGGGTGTGAACATGCCCTCCAGGTAATTCTGATGCCTGCTAAACTTTGAGACCCACTGGCCTAAGACGGATGGAAGCGAATGCATTTTACATTGGGAGAGGGTGGGAGCAAAGAAGAGGGAGGGATAGATTTAAGATGTTCTAACAAGAAGTTCCTGTTGTGGTCACTAGGAACCATGTTCCCACTAGGAACCATGAGGCGGCAGGTTCGATCCCTGGCCTTGATCAGTGAGTTAAGGATCTGGTGTTGCCACGAGCTGTGGTGTAGGCTGCAGAGGAGGCTCAGATCCCACACTGCTGTGGCTGTGGTGCAGCCTGGCAGCTGTACCTCCGATTGGACTCCTAGCCTGGGAACCTCCTTATACCACAAGTGCGGCCCTGAAAATCGCAAAACAAAGAACAAGATCTCACTTTCTTTTGTGTGTCTTTTATAGAGACACACCAACAGCATATGGAGGTTCCCAGGCTAAGGGGTCGAAGACGAGCTATACCTACCCGCCTACACCACAGCCATGCTGGATCTGAGCCAGATCCTTAACCCACTGAGGGAATATTGGGGATCGAACCTGTGTCCTCATGGATGTAAGATTCGTTTCCGCTGAGCCAAGATGGGAACTCCTGGGCTGGGTAATTTAATAGGCTAATAAGTGGAAGAATTATTCCACCTATTTTGGGGAAGGGGCGTGGTTTCCTGGAGGTGGGGGCATCGCGCGACTTTGGCCTTTCCTCCTCAGCTTCACAACCGTCATGGCGCCGGTGGGCGGGGCAGTCCCCATGCTAATATATTACAATGAGTGCATAATGAGGCTCGGGGTTGCGGGAAGTGGAGCTTTCCGCCATCTTGAGGCTAATCAGCTTTGTCATTCTCTCAAAGGCTCCGCCCTGCCCACTTCTCTCCTGTCTCACCTAGAAGACTACTGGGCTGGAGGTAAGTGCTTGGAAAGCATTTTTATTTTTACTTTTTTCATTTGTTAAAACTTTTTTTTATTACTCAATGAATTTATTACATTTATAGTTGTGCAATGATCATCACAACTCAATTTTATAGCAAGAAAGTATTTTTAGGAGTTCCCGTCGTGGCTCAGTGGTTAACGAATCCGACTAGGAACCATGAGGTTTCCTTGCTCAGTGGGTTAAGGATTAGGCTTTGCAATGAGCTGTGGTGTAGGTCGCAGACGCAGCTCGGATCCCGCGTTGCTGTGTTTCTGGTGTAGGCCGGTGGCTACAGCTCCGATTAGACCCCTAGCCTGGTAACCTCCATATGCCGTGGGAGCGGCCCAAGAAATGGCAAAAAGACAAAAAAAAAAAAAAGAAAAAAGTGTTTTTATAATGGATCCATGAATGATTCAAAGTTGACAGCTTAGGGGACTGACTAGATGGGGAATAGTATTAGTCAAGACGGAGAACACAGTTTATTATTTTGCTTGGATTATAGTTTTTGTTTTTGCTTTTTTTCTCACATCCACAGCATGTGGAGATTCCCGGGCCAGGGATCGAACCCGTCCAACACGTGCCACAGCAGCAACCCAAGCCGCTGAGGTGACAATGCCAGATCCTTACCCCTCTGCGCCACAGGGGAACTTCCTATTGTTTCTGAGCAATTATGAGGAAAGAGGATGAAGGGACGTTTATTGAGTGCCAGCCTTGCCTACAATGTGCCAGGCAGTATTTTACAGACATTGCTTCATTTGGTTTTTGAAACAGTTTTTAAGTTGTTATTATCATCACCGTTTTACAAACTAAACAAATTGAGGTTCCATTTGGAGTAAATAAGGCGGACAGTGAATGACAGCTACACCCAGGCTCTTGTCACTTTGCAGAACAGCTCTGTTTTGAATTTTGGCCAGACTTTGCAGGGTAGGAAAGCTTTTTTTTTTAGGATAGGAAAGCTTTAAAACACGATAGAACTTTACTTCTTACAAAGCAGCTTCACTGATGACTTCTTTTGAGGGGAACTACTTTGTGGAGCAGAAAACGCATAAAGTGCTAGGTTCAGATCCCAGTTTTGTCACTAACGCCTGGAGGTAGCCATCCAAGGAGAAAATGACAATATTTAATAGGGCTGCCATTAAATGGCAATGACAAATACAAAGTACCTGGCCTCAGACAAAGCTCCGTAAATGGTGGATAGTTTTATTTTACAATCATTGCTAAGCTCTTTCTTAAGGACAATAATGGGGCCCCCCATGGAGTCACTTGAGAGACCTTCTCTTAGCTGAAGTCTTACAAGTACCTCTTAATGAGTTTCGATATTTTGCTTCGAGGACTTATCTCCTGTTCTAGGTGTGTTGACATTTAAACAGGTTTTGAATTGGGCTGAGGCCTGTTCCATTGCAAGGCTGGCTTTAGCTCTCGGCTTTGCTCTTGGCAGCCACAGTGGTCAGGCCACTGCAAAGTTTCAAGCTCCATACATACTGGTTTTCCATCTTTCAACACTTCTTTCCCCCCTGCCCCCCCCCCCCCCAATCTGTAGTGTCTCCACAATTTTCCTGCGTTTATTCCCTTCATTTGTCAGGTCAAACCATGAATGGGTTTAAAGGGTCAGAAAAAAGGAGCCGCGGAGAAAGAAATCTTGAAAGAACTGCCTCCTTGTTTCAAAGGAATTCACTTACTGTTGTGAAGGCAGGACAGAAACAATCCAGAGAAAACTGGATTTGCTAAAGGGGCAAAACCGATCACCAATCCCTACTTCGCTTCCTTTTTTTTTTTTTTTTTTAATACTTAAAAGAGCCTAAGAGCCTGGTGGTTCTCCTCCATTGCTCCTACTCCACTTTCAGAACTTGAGAACACCACTTTTCTATATCTCCTGAAGGACAAGTTCTGGACCACACCAGCACCTTCACTCCACAAAGGTTAGTTTGTGACCTTCTTGCTTTCTAGTATGTTGTAGGTAATTTTAGAAAACAAGACTACTGCTTTGCAACATGCTAGGTAAACAGCAGTTTCCATTTCAAGGGGAAATCATACCTGACCATCTTGCCGCCTGGGTTCCACTAGATTAGAAAACAAGCAGAGATAAACACAGCTTTAGTGAGTTGGTCGCACACTAAGGGAAGGAATAACTGGGCCTTTTAAGATAAATGGAACTGACAAAGGGCAAGTTCTGCAAAGAGTAAACACAGCTCTAGGAAAGTTATTCTGAACGCTGATATCTGCAAATGATAGCTGTATAATGTTGATGCAAAGGTCTTTTTCCCAAGATTTGAAATAAAATCCCCGCTTCCACCTCCCACCCCACACCATTTAACCAAGCTGATAAAAATCATGTTGTCAGAAATGACGGAACTAATTTGTGACTTTTTCCCAAACCAATTTTGATGTAATACAAGATTAAATGAATAGTTTCTCTTATTTTCCTCTAGCACAAATTAGAACAAATTGTACTGTTCTGTGTCCTGTTACACAGACTGGCTTGACGTAAAATTCAGGATTTTAATCCAAGATTTGGAGAATTATTATCAGAGATCCATTTTTACCCTCGACATTGATTGGATTCTTAGAGGCTAACTGGTGATTTCTTATTGGGGAATAGTCGTTAAAGTGATGACATTTGGCGTGGTTTTGAGCTCTAGTCCAGAATTCTCAGGCCTTCTCAGGGTCTGCTTGTTTGGGGCCTGAGTTTATTCACTGGGGTTGTAACAACCAAAGTTTCCCGGTTAATGTTTCTTCCACGCAGTGATAAATTGGAGGGGGGCACATCAGGCAAGCGATCGTGCCGTGATTTGTACTTGTAGCAGTTCACACTTCCAGCCCTTTGCCAATTATACCTGCGATGCAACTCCTGACACTTAAACAGGCATCTTCTCACATGAACATATGTTATCTCCCCTTCGGAGGAAATGAATCCCAGCCTAAAGAACACTAGCAGGCCACGATTAGTTCTAATCTCTAGGTTTATGAAAGGAAAATTGACTATAAGAAAATATAAGAAAACCAGGGGAGAGATCCCATCATGGCACAGCGGAAATGAATCTGACTAGGAACCATGAGGTTGCGGGTTTGATCCCTGGCCTCGTGCAGTGGGTTAAGGACCTGGTGTTGCCGTGAACTGTGGTGTAGGTCACAGATGTGGCTTGGATCCTTCATTCCTGTGGCTGTGGTGTAGGTTGGCAGCTGTAGTTCCAATTGGACCCCTAGTCTGGGAACCTTCATTTGCCTCGGTGTGGCTCTCAAAAGCAAAAAGAAAAAACGAGGGAAGCGTAGAAAACTGAGTTCATTTTCTCTTTCCAAAATGGCATCGAATCACTGCCCCAAACGTTCCTTCAAGGTGCTTGTCAACATGTCCTCAGGAAAGTCTTCCTGAAGTCCATCAAACTAATAAACATACTCCGTAGAGTTGTTTTGCTTCGGTATAACATTTGGCAGGAAAACGTGGTCAGAGACTGCATCATATTAAATGGATTTTATGTTTATTGACTACTTGCAGCACTCCTTAATTGATTTATGTCTGCTTTAGAAGGCTTTATGCTATGAAACATAAAATACATCATTCATAGTTTACTAAGTCCTGCATTTGGTAAAAGTTGGCATAAGGCCCTAGGTCAGGAACTTTACCCTTCTGTTATATCACTGTTTCTGAGAGAAAATCATATTTGATACACTTTATTTCCACTTAGAGTAAATTTCCTAGGAATATAATCCACATGTCAAGGCTGCTTGTGTTTCCCAAGTGCTGCTACTGTCATATGCTCACTGCTTTCGAATTTTGTATTTTTTCTGTCTTTTGTGACTTTGAATTAAAATAATAAATAAGAGAAAATAGTAAAAAAAAAAAAAAGTCTATCTTAGGATCTAAAATTTTTCTTCGAGTTTTTAGAACTAGCAGGAGAAGCCTAAGACCATATAGGAAAAAAATACCACAATACTGCTAAGATTTTGAAAGCTATCTTATGATAAGTATATATATAATCTATATCCCCCCAGCTGCAGCATGCAGTGGCTTGATGTGAGATCTCAGTTCTACGCAGCGACTGAACCTGGGCTGTAGGGGTGAAAGTATCGAGTCCTAACTACTAGACCACTAAGGAACTCCTGTCTTTTTTTATTTTTAATTGAAGTATAGGGTTTTTTTTTTTAATTAAAGTATAGTTCATTCACTATATTGTGCCAGTTTCTGATGAAAAGCACAGTGGCTCTGTCATGCATATATACTTTATTTTTTTGTATTATTATTTCCCATCTTGGTCTATCCCAAGAGATTGATTATTCCATGTACTATTCAGTAGGACCTTGTTATTTCTCCATGCATCTATTAACCCCAAACTCCCCGTCCATCTCACTCCTTCCCCCCAATTGAAGTATAGTTGATTTACATTGCTGTGTAAGTTTCAGGTGTATAATACAGTGATTCAGATATATATATATATGTATATAAAACTGAATATATATACTTTTTCAGATTCTTTTCCCTACAGATTATTACAAAATACTAAGTCTCATTCCTTGTGCTATATAAGTCAATACAGTTACCACAGCTGTGTGGGTAGACTAGATGGGTGCTGACATCAAGAACTAGAACCTGGTCTTAAGTCACCAAAGTGCCACGTAAAAGGGGTACCACTAGTGCCAAACTGGTTGTCCCAGCCCACTCCAGTGCCATCATCCCATCCTTCCTGCCAACTTTTTCTCCTTAAATTTCCCTCCAGAACAAGTTCACAAGTCTTATTTCTCCTGTTCCCTGAATACCACCAGTGCAATTTACTGAACTCATCCCAGTCCTGTGAGCAAGAACCTACAAATAAGTAACATGGGAAATGAAACTCCAGAGTTCCCAATGTGGCTCAGTGGGGTAATGATCCAGTTCGTCTCTGTGGTTTTAGTGGTTCGATCCTCAGCCCGGCACAAGTGGATTAAGATCCGGCATTGCTGCAGCTGTGGTATAGGTCACAGCTATGGCTCAGATTCGATCCCTGGCCCCAGAACTTCCATATGCCACCAGTGCAGCTGAAAAAAGAAAACAAACAAAACCCAGAAAAACTCAGCACCTCTATTTGAAGATACAGGAGAGATTGGGAGCAGAGGTACTGTTCTCTGCTAGAACGTCTTCGAGTTGTCAATCCAGGGCCACTTCTCTTTTGAAATATAGCAAGGGCAAGAACTATGAAGTGGTATGTTTTTGTTTGCATTCTAAGCACTAACCCACATTCAGTTAATAGCATTAATGGATGAGAACGCTGCCTGAGTCATGTAAAATGGTGGCTGATGTAAACACTACTTAGATTTGGCTTTAAAATGTACTTTTGTTAAGACATATTTAGATATGGGCAGATCTGATCTCAAAGTTGAAACAAAATTAAATGGAGGCATAACTCAAGAGACTTGGGAACATGAAATACATTAATGTAAGCAATGAGTTGTCCAGTGTAGAAATTAGCGAAAGCTTTGGATCAACCCTAACCTCTCTGGAAACTTCTCTGAAGAATCCAATTCAGTCCAAGCCTGCCTAGCCCTCAATTACTATTATATTCTTTTTTTTTTTGGCTTTTTAGGGCTGCTCCCTTGGCACATGGAGGTTCCCAGGTTAGGGGTCCAGTGGGAGCTACAGCTGCCGGCCTATGCCACAGCCACAGCAATGCAGGATCTGAGCCACGTTTGTGACCTACACCACAGCTCATGGCAACACTGGATCCTCAACCCACAGATCGAGGCCAGGGATCGAACCCACAACCTCATGATTCCTAGTTGGATTTGTTTCTGCTGCGCCACGACGGGAACTCCAATTCCTATTATATTTACTCTAACCAAGCAATTTAGGCTTACACTATACTTTCCTGTTGGTCTCTGATTATTTTACTTATCTTAAAAGGCCACAAATAGATTACAAACATCTTGAGAGCAGGGACTATGAATGAGATAAATGAGAGTGTTTGTGAAAGCTCCAAGAGAGTCTGGTCAAATGGAAGAATGGTTGCGTTTCAGCATTTTTTAGTGCTTACCACATAATTTGACACATGGAAAGAACTCGACATATACTTGTTATGGGACTAACCTCAGGTATTCATAGAGGAGAAGTGTCTGCTTAGGTGGCTAGGCCTTTGGGGTCAATGTCTGTCTTTTTTATTCTTCAATAACATGGAAGAGTATACTTCTAAGAGCGTGGGAATGACTGTGGCTTCAGCATATTCAATGATATATGAGGGGAACCAAGATGGAAAAGAAAACCGATCCTAGTAACACACAAAGTGAGTGTGTAAGTCCCATTCCACCACTGACACATGGAGATGGCACCTCTAGCCTTGGTCGGGCTGCAGGCCAACAAGACCTAGGTCTGGGTTGCCTGGCAGAAATGATCCCCACAGCTGAGAAAACAAATCAGATAATTGATGAACTGGTGATGCGCTCATCCAGCCATCTCCTAATACTATCTAGATTTCTTTTTCTTTTCTTTTCTTTTTTTTGTCTTTTTGTCTTTTTGCCATTTCTTAGGCTGCTCTCGCGGCATATGGAGTTTCCTAGGCTAGGGGTCTAACTGAAGCTGTAGCTGCCAGCCTACGCCAGAGCCACAGCAATGTGGGATCTGAGCCAATCCTAGTCGGATTCATTAACCACTGCGCCACGACGGGAACTCCTAGATTTCTTTTCCTGTTTTGTCTTTTTAGGGCCGCACCAAAGGCATATGGAAGTTCCCAGGCTAGAGGTCAAATCAGAGCTGCAGCTGCTGGCCTATCCCACAGCCACAGCAGCGCAGGATCCAAGCCATGTCTATGACCTACACCACAGCTCTCGGCAACATCGGATCCTTAACCCACTGAGTGAGGCCAGGGATCGAACCCACATCGTCATGGGTACTAGTCGGATGCATTTCTGCTGAGCCCCAGTGGACACTCCGAGATTTCTTTAAGTAGATTGACTAGGAGACATGATGCTTATAATTGTGCCTCCAAGAAATGTTGCCATAGTTTTGCAGGCCCCAGAGCTGTACAGTAGAATGATATCAACCTGGAGAATCTTTATTAGTAAACCCGAGTCATTTTTTCAGTGAAAAGATACTGAACACGTACTACGTGCCAGACCAATTTAGGTGCTGGGATATGCGCAAAATGAACAGAATTCCTTTTCTCATGAAGGTTATAAACAGGTAGCCGAGAGAGAAAATCCATAAACAGAAGTATATTGGGGGAGGGGCAGTATAAGCATGGGGGAGGGGGAGGTACAATGTCTCCAGCATAAGATAAGCGTCAGGGATGTATTGTACAATACAGGGAATAGAGCCAATATTTTATAATGACTGTAAAAGGGGTGGAACCTTTAAGAATTGTATTTTTTTTTTTTTTTGGTCTTTTTGCTATTTCTTTGGGCCGCTCCCACGGCATATGGAGGTTCCCAGGCTAGGGGTCGAAACGGAGCTGTAGCCACTGGCCTACGCCAGAGCCACAGCAAGGCGGGATCCGAGCCGCATCTGCAACCTACACCACAGCTCACGGCAACGCTGGATTGTTAACCCACTGAGCAAGGGCAGGGATTGAACCCGCAACCTCATGGTTCCTAGTCGGATTCGTTAACCACTGCACCACAACGGGAACTCCAAGAATTGTATTTAAAAGTCATCTTCATCATATGCTAAACCCTATATACACATAGGTCAATTTGTGATTCTGTTCTACACTATTACACTATTCTGAAATAAGTACACATTGCATTTTTCTTAAAGTTTTATCTTGTTTTGTCAAATTCAGAAAGGTAGCTGGAATTTTGGCTGGGACTGCTTTAAATTTATAGATTCATGTGGGGTAGAAATATCATGATATTGAACATTCCTATCCAAGAATATCCAGGAATGAAGAAATAGATAGCTCCATTTATTTGTGTAGCCTTTAATGTCTTTAAATAAAGCTTTATAAGTTCTTACCAAAAAAAAAAGTGTATCTAATATAAATTTAGACAGCAGAAAGTATCATGAAGCAAATAATGAATGAAGCAGATCGGGGTATTGAGTGACAAGGGGCAGGCAACCTCATTTAGAAGACACAGCCTGGGAGTTCCCTGGTGGCTTAGCAGTTAAGGATCTGGCATTGTCACTCCTGTGGCATGGGTTCAGTTCCTGGCCTGGAAACCTCACATGCCAAGGGTGCAGCTGCTCCTCCCCCCAATAAGAAAAGAAAACACAGCTAGGAAGTTCTCTCTGAGGAGGTGACGCTGAAGAGACCTGAGACATATGACTCTACAAGGCAAGAAGCTTCCAGGCAGAAGATACAGTGGTTCCAGGAGTCCTGGACACACTTTGCCTTTTTATATTCAGAACCCTGAGAAGGTCATGTGGCTGGTGAGAGAGAGGAAGAGCAATAAGTGGCATGGAGATCACACCAGGTCCAGAGTTCAGTTTGTATTCTGGATATTTTGGAAAGCTTTTGGAGTCTTTGGGGCAGAAAAGTAACATGACGAGGGTTTTTGTTTGTTTATTTGCTTTTTTGGTTTTTTTTGGCCATGCATGTGAAAGTTCCCAGGATCAAACCATAGCAGTGTACTGGGCACTGCAGTGTAAATACCAGATCCTTAACCTGCAGCAAAGCAAGGGAACTCTTACATTTTTATCTCTTGCATTTTTATTTTTTAATTTTAAAAAAAAATTTTCTTTTTTTTTTTTTTTGTCTTTTTGCTCTTTCTTTGGGCCGCTCCCATGGCATATGGAGGTTCCCAGGCTAGGGGTCGAAACGGAGGTGTAGCCCCTGGCCTACGCCAGAGCCACAACAACGCAGGATCCGAGCCATGTCTGCTACCTACACCATAGCTCACGGCAACGCCGGATCGTTAACCCACTGAGCAAGGGCAGGGACCGAACCCGCAACCTCATGGTTCCTAGTCAGATTGGCTAACCACTGCGCCACGATGGGAACTCCATCTCTTGCATTTTTAAAAGATCATTCTGGCATCTGGCAGGAAAGAGACCCTATCGGAGACAAAACTCGAAGGACAGAGACCAGAGGTGATTATGACAGTCCAGACAAGTGATGACAGTAGCCTAGGCTAAGGGGGACGTCGTGGAAATGGTGAGAAGTGTTTAGATTCAGAATATATTTTGAAGGTAGTGCTGTAAGATTTGCTTATGGATCGGATGAGGGAAGTGAGAGAAACAGAGGACTCTGACCTTTCTCATCAGGGCTAGATATCAGAAAATAGTCACTAAAATTCAGCTGCATAAGAGTATGTGCACCACTCCTGTGATAAACCATTAATGGGGGAGTTCCTTGGTGGCTCAGTGGATTAAGGAGCCGGCATTGCCGGGAGCTGCAGTCCGGCATTGCTGAGGCCGTGGTGTAGGCCAGCAGCTGCAGCTCTGATTCGACCCTTAGCCCGGGAACTTCCATGGGTGTGGCTGTAAAAAGAAAAAATTTTAAAAAATTAAAAAAGAATGTTTCACCACGATGTGACTACACCAGTTCTAAGGTGAAAGAGTTAAGTTTGTCAAACGCCTTCTTAACCTTAAAGCAACCAATCAATGACTGAATTTAACCACCAATTGCCAAATAAACACTTGAAATGATTCTACCATTTCTTTGAACGGTTTTTGCATATATGTTCACATCTCTATTTTTATGTTTATATATACAACCTATATATAGGTCGTAGTAATCTACAGTTAAAGGACACTGGGTCAAAAGTCTAAAGTTAAAAAAAAAAAAAAGGTCTAAGGTTACTGTTTTTACAGCCTAGAACTCTAGTACTTTGGATGAAAGAATATGACTATCTAGAGATTTCCAAATAGATAGCTTAGCTAAATAGCTATAATTTCTCATTTTTCTCCAAAGATTTGCTATCAAATAAAACATAGCAATTGTGTGAGGATATCAACCCAGAATAACAGTGGCATATCCCTTCCTTAATGATTGCTCCACTCAGAACTGTTCAGACCCCAGAAAACTACCCAGGATATAAAGTTGTAAGTAATTTGCCATTGGGCAAGACACCAAGCATAGCATGACAGTCAAGAAATCCCAAGAAAATATTCACAAGAACAAATATCCAGAGATGCAGATACTAAAACTGAAAATGAGATCACAATGCCTCGTAAGAAGTGAAAACATTGGTCCACAAATGTGGGGTGGTTTATACATTTTTTGAAAAATTGAAAACTTGTATCGACCTGGTTTTCAATGCAGTTTCTTCAGACAAACTGAGTTACTCAATAGTAACATTTAATAATTATGATGTCTTTACAAATTATTTCACAAGACCTACCCATGTGGGAACGTCTTTATTTTTTGGGGGGGGGGGGTGAAGGATGAAGAACCCGAGGCAAAGCCCTGGCTAATGTCCTGCCTGTGGCAGCTAAGCTGGTGACAGAGCCAGGACAGCCGAGGGGACAAGACAAGCAGTGCTGTGTGGGTGAGAGGCAAGGCGCCAGCTCAGTTCATGGTACTCATTGACTTAGGCACTGCATTATTCAGCTACACTGCACTCTGGCATAACTTGGATATTTTTTTTTATGTTTCCTGCCTATTTCAGCAATAGAAATAGAAATATTTTCATGCTAATAGCCATGTAATAGACATAATCAAAGTCACACTAACGAAAAGAAAACCAGATAGGATGGAAGATGAAAGACAGCTATACTTTAGAATGTCAAGAAGTAGCAAAATACACTAAGGATCGTAATTTCCAAGATAATTATAAATACATATTCAAGGACCTAAAATTTTGCATGACCCAATTGTGGATGACACTGAACTTCATTGAACTTAAATAAAGGATGCCTTCACCAATCACAAAAGGGCATACGTATGAAAATAGAGACACTAATAGAGAACTAAAAAGAGGACTCTGACCCAAGGAACAAGATGATTAGGAAATCATAAAAATATCTTTTGGAGAAATCTTAATGTATTTTAAGTGAGGCTCTTGTCAGGGATAATGGCATGTTAACATGACTTTTAAATATTCACAGCAATCTCTTAATAAAATTATCAGCCAGAAAGAACTGTCTTCATTATAGCTGAAAAGACAAAACAAATCCCCCACCAGGATACAAACCCTCAAGACCAAGACTTGGGTGAAATGGCAAGTTGACACTAAGCTCTCAAGGTCAACAAACAGTCAAATCGGCTGAGAAATGACTAAAATTATAGATAGCAGACTCTTTTCATCATAAGTGGAAGTTTCCTAAAATATGTATATTCTTTCTTTGTGCTGCTGATTCATTATGAAAAAATGAAAAAGTTCCCCATGTACACATGAGCTATACTTTGAAACTCTTTTGACCCAAAGCGTATAATAAATGCCTCTCTGTTGCCAAAGGGCCAGTCAGTTCAGAGAGTTTGCCTACATAATGCCAGACATCTGTGCAAAAGCTGCAAATTTTGGTCAAGGATTTTCATGTTTTGTCGACCTGGTGCCAAACATCTGGGTATTTGAAAATATCCAGATAATTGATTGATTTTTTTAACTTTTCATCTAGATGTCTGGCATCAGAATTAAATACCATCTTACTATGTAAATGTATTTGTGATGTGCCAATAAATGCTCACAACATACCCTGACTAGAAAAGAGGGGTTCCAGGGTTGATTGGTTGGTTTGTTTTTGCCTTTATTTTATTTTTTTTTTAGGACCGCACTCGAAGCATATGGAGGTTCCCAGGCTAGGGATTAAATCAAACCTGCAGCCGCTGGCCTATATCACAGCCACAGCAACAGCAATGCAAGATCCGAGCTGAGTCTTTGACCTACACTGCAGCTCAAGGTAACGCCAGATCCTAAACCCACTGAGCGAGGCCATGGATTGAACCCGTGTCCTCATGGATGCCAGTCGGGTTCTTTAACCCCTGAGCCACGATGGGAACTCCTGTGATCCCAGTTTTAAAAACAAATATTATAGATATGCCCACAGAAGAGGGACACGTACTGAAATGTTTATGGTGATTATTCATTCTTCGGCTGGTGAGCTTATTGCTGATTTTTATTTTACTCTTAGTTTTTTTTTTTTTAAACCTTTTCTAATGTTCTTCAGTAAAACATGTGTTGCTTTTGTAACCAGAAAAGCATTTTCATTGTGTGATTAGGCAATGGCAGTCCATTTGGAAATAGAATTTATTGCTGGGCCTTGTATACATACAATTGTAGCTGTGATACTACTGGTAAGGTTTTGGAAAAGCAAGTTAAAAGTAAGTTAGCAGATGGAGTTCCTGTCGTGGCGCAGTGGTTAATGAATCCGACTAGGAACCATGAGGTTTCGGGTTCGGTCCCTGACCTTGCTCAGTGGGTTAAGGATCCCACCTTGCCGTGAGCTGTGGTGTAGATGGCAGATGAGGCTCGGACCCCGCGTTTCTGTGGCTCTGGTGTAGGCCAGCGGCAACAGCTCCGATTAGACCCCAAGCCTGGGAACCTCCAAATGTCACTGGA
This sequence comes from Phacochoerus africanus, assembly GCF_016906955.1. Lineage (NCBI taxonomy): Eukaryota > Metazoa > Chordata > Mammalia > Artiodactyla > Suidae > Phacochoerus > Phacochoerus africanus. The sequence continues at coordinate 65,140,872 of NC_062549.1, forward strand.
GCGGCCCTGGAAAAGACAAAAAGACAAAAAAAAAAAAAAGGTAGGGATATAAAAGCAGAGATATAAAAGCTCTGGGGATCTAATGGCTGCTAGGCACACATGGCTGGAAACAAGGGCCTGACTGGTTTTTCTCAGTGAATTGACTGGAATTTTGTATTTTGCTCACATCCCCACCTATGCCCGCCCACACCTATGCATGCAAGCCCAGAACACCAGATACTGTTCTCAGTGATGGTCCAGTGCTTGGTTGGTACATCAAGAAGCTGATCCCAGGGGAGTTCCTATTGTGGCTCAGCAGAAACGAATCTGACTAGTATCCATGTGGACGCAGGTTCGATCCCTGGCCTCGCTCAGTGGGTTAAGGCATAGCTGTGAGCTGTTGTTCAGGACACAGACTCGGCTTGGAACTGGTGTAGCTGTGGTTGTGGTGTAGGCCATAAAAAGCAAAAAAAAAAAAAGCTGATCGTAGGAGTCCCTGGTGGCCTAGTAATTAAGGATCTGGCATTGTCACTGCTGTGGCTCAGGTCACTACTATGGTTTGGGTTTGATCCCTGGTCTGGGAACTTCTGCATGCTATGGGCATGGTCAAAAAAAAAAAAAAAACAAAACAAAAAAAACCAACAAAAAACCCTGATCCCAGCAATTTCTCCTATCAAGGCCACCACATCCCACTGCCTTTATCTTTTCTCACTTCCAGCCCCCTTTAAGAAACCAAGTATTCTTGGGATGATCTAAACAGTTCTAAATTAAATAAAGACCAAATGATGAAGTTATCTGGAACTTTTGAAGTGGAAAATTTGTGATCCCTTTAAAAAAGTAACACAAAGATTGAAAGACTCTGTAGTGTGATTTCTTTTTTCTCAGCCTTTGTAGAGAGCAAAGCAACCATAATTCACTGATGAATCCCATATATTCTTCAGTTGTTAATTTTAAAAAGCTGTTCAGGAGTTCCTGTTGTAGCTCAGCCGTATCAAAGCTGACTAGTATCCATGAGGATGTGGGTTCTATCCCTGGCCTCACTCAGTGGGTTAAAGGCTCTTGCATTGCTGTGGCTGTGGTGTAGGCTGGCAGCTGCAGTTCCGATTTGACCTTTTGCCTGGGAACTTCCATATGTCATGGGTGCAGCCCTAAAAAGAAAAAAAAAGCCATTCAATAAGCAACACAAAGTAAAAAAGCAAGCACTATATCCTAGCTTATTTTAAAGTTCTTCCTGTAGTTCAAGTACAAATTAAACTAACCTGAAAAAATACCAGTTAAACAGATCTAAAATAAAAAATGGCAAAAAAATTTTCTTTTTTTTTTTTTTGGTGTTTTTAGAGCCGAACCTACGGCTTATGGAGGTTCCCAGGCTAGGGGTCCAATCGGAACTGTAGTGCCGCCTCTCCGCCACTCCCCCCCCCCCGCACCCCCCCCCCCCCCGCATCCCCCCCGCCGGCCTACACCACAGCAGTTGCAAGCTGTGTCTGCAACCTACACAAGAGCTCATGGCAACGCTGGATCCTTAACCCACTAAGGGAGGCCAGGGATCAAACCTGAGTCTTCACGGATCCTAGTCAGATTTGTTTCCCCTGAGCCATGATGGGAACTCCTTCATGAGCAAATTTAAAGCTAAATAGTTGAAGAAATGCTAGTAAATCTCTTGTCCTTCTCAGTCCCTGTCCAATAAGAGAGAAGAAAGAAAAGAAATCATTAGCCTGCAACCTGCTTAACTCAGTTCTTCACAGCCAGAGCCATTAAACACTTCCACATTGTAAAGAGTATCACAAAACATGCTTAGCTGGTTCCGGAAACACTTCTAATTCTTAACAATCCAGATTTAAAAAAAAATTATTTATTTGCTCAAGACATGTAAATTGTGAAAGAAAAAAAAAAAGAAGTTAGTCTTTGGAATTCCAGTTGTGGCACAGCGGAAACGAATCCAACCAGGAACCATGAGGCTGCGGGTTTGGCCCCTGGCCTTGCTCAGTGGGTTAAGGATCTGGCATTGCTGTGAGCTGTGGTGTAGGTCGAAGATGCAGCTCAGATCTGGAGTTGCTGGGGCTGTGGCGTAGGCCAGCGGCTACAGTTCTGATTGGACCCCTAGCATGGGAACCTCCCTGTGCCATGGGTGTGGCCCTGAAGAGACAAGAGACAAAAGACAAAAAAAAAAAAAAAACCAAAGAAGTTAATCTTTAAATACTTTGTCTTTTCTATACATTTGAAGTTCTTTTAAAAAATGCATGTACCAGAGCTTAGGGCCATAAAGTTACTACTGTGCAGGCTCATTATTGCATGTATGTATTCAGTATTTATGTTTGCAAAGCTTTTCACCATCATTAACTTCATGTAAGCTAGGCAGGATATTAGACTTAATGGAAAAATGATCTAATCCAGTATGGAAAATGCTGTTCCTACAAACCACACCTGAAACAGGCAAACTTTCATTTCTTTGTGCCAGAACATTCTAAGTATGAAGGGCTCATGAAGTAGATCCCTAAAATCTTTGCAAAGTGAGGTCAGTGGGGGAATTTCATCTCATGGAATGTTTTTGTTTTTTGGTTTTTGTTTTTTTGGCTTTTAGGGCCTCGCCCTTGGCATATGGAAGTTCCCTGGCCAGGGGTCAAATCAGAGCTGCAGCTGCTGGCCTACACCACAGCCACAGCCACACAGGATTCGAGCTGCATCTGCCACCTACACCACAGCTCACGGCAACGCCATATCCCCAACCCACTGAGTGAGGGAGGCCAGGGATCAAATCCATATCCTCCTGGATACTAGTCAGATTGTTTCCGCTGCACCACAACAGGAATTCCCTTTTTTTGTTTTTTAATTTTTAGAATTTATTTTATTGAGGTATGGTCAGTTGACAACATATTGTGTTCATTTTTTTTTAATTAAAAAAATTTAATGTTAAAATGTGTGGAATGTTTTTTGTTGTTACTGTTATTTGGGGGATTTTTGTTTGCTCTTGGCAGTGACGATGTTTTTGGTAAATTTCTTTTGTTGTGTTGTGGATTGGGTAGGTTTTTCAAAGAAGAAAAAAAATAAGTGAAGTGAAATAACTGTCAAACTAAAAACTGGAGCCTGCCAACGTTCTCAGATAACTGAGCCGATGTCTAGTACTACCTCTGAGATAGAATGAAAGGTTTTTAGGAGTGAGCGGGTGGGCGGATGAAGGACAGTTTCCTGAGAGAAAGGTCAAACAACCTAACAGTCCATTATATGAAAAGTTTAGTCAAATTCTGATGAAGGGAGCAGTTCAGGTCTTTGCCCAATTGCTAATTTTGCATCCTGTCACTCACTCTTCTCTAGAACAGTTCAGAGCTGCTGAGCTGTCATAAGCCTGACTTGATGCCTATGAATTGACTGTGTTCCAAAACCTCATTATTGGAAAACTTTTCCATTTGATGCTAAATATAGGGTATTATATAAACATAATGTATTGTAGGTCAAATCCTGTTACCACAAATGCTAAGAGGCTATCCAATTTGGAGATAGAAAGGGAGATTGTATTAGAATATTACAGTTCACATCAAATCAGATTCCAATTATGTAAAACAAAACTCTTCAAGCTCTAGTCAATGGGCAACATATTTCAATTGTCGGTAGAAAATCCTTGAGTTCTTCAAAATGAGAGTTCCCTTACATGAAACATGAACTATTTTCTTGGAGTTCCCACTGTGACATGGCAGGTTAAAGATCTGGCATTCTCTCTATCAGCTATGGTCGATGCTGAGGTATAGGTTTGATCCCCAGCCTGGCACAGCAGGTTAAAGACCCGGCGTTAACTGCAGCTGTGGTGTAGGTTGTAGCTGTGGCTTGAATTCTGTCTCTGGCCCAGGAACTTCCATATGCCATGGTGATCTTCCTCCCAAATCCATAGTATGTATTCCTGTACTGCTCATTTAGAATTGGATCTATTACCGTGTGACATGTTTGTATGTTGTGTTGGACTTCCTCTGTGGCTCACAACATGTTTGTATGTTGTGTAAAGCATAAGATTATCCAGCATTTACTATGTATTTCTGTTTGTCTCTTATTAAACTTGATATGATGTCTTTAAGGGCAAATATACACAGTTTACTTTTTTTAAATTACTTAATGAATTTTATTACATTTATAGGTGTACAACAATCACCACAACCAAATTTTACAGCATTTCCATCCCAAACCCTCAGTGCATACCCTCACGGTCCAACCAGTCTCACTTGGAAACCATTAAGTCTTTCAAAGTCTGTGAGTCAGTATCTATTCTGCAAAGGAGTTCATTGTATCCTTTTTTTTTTTTAAGATTCCACATGTAAGCGATAGCATTCGATGTTGGTGTCTCATTGTCTGACAGACTTCACTTAGCATGGTAATTTCTAGGTCCATCCATGTTGCTGCAAATGCCATTATTTCTTTCCTTTTGATGGATGAGTAATATTCCATTGTGCATTTGTACTACACCTTCTTTATCCACTCCTCTGTTGATGGACATTTAGGTTGTTTCCATGTCTTGGCTATTGTGTATAGTGCTGCTCTGAACATTGGAGTACACGTGTCTTTTTTTTTTCTTCCTTTTCTTTTTTGTCTTTTGTCTTTTTAGGGCTGCACCCGCAGCATATGGAAGTTCCCAGGCTAGGGGTCAAATCGGAGCTACAGCTGCCGGCCTATAACACAGCAGCAACACTGGATCCGAGCTTCGTCTTCGACCTATACCACAGCTCACGGCAATGCCAGATCCTTAACCCACTGATCGAGGCCAGGGAATCGAACCTGCAACGTCATAGTTCCTAATCTGATTCATTTCTGCTGCGCTATGATGGGAACTCTCTACATGTGTCTTTTCGAGTCAGGGTTTTCTCTGGATAGGTGCCTAAGAGTGGAATTACTGTATCAAATGGTAGTTCTATTTTTAGTTTTCTGAGGAACCTCCACACTGTTTTCCACAGTGATTGTACCAATTTACAATCCCACCAACAGTGTACTTGGGTTCCTTTTTCTCCACACACTCTCGACCCTTATTGTTTGTAGACTTTTTGTTGATGGCCTTTCTGGCTGGTGTAAGGTGGTACCTCATAGTGGTTTTGATTTGCATTTCTCTAATAATGAGTGATGTTGAACATCTTTTCATGGTTTTTTTGGCCATCTGTATGTCTTCTTTGGAAAATTTTGTTTAGATCTTCTGCCCATTTTTGGATGGGGTTGTGTTTTTTTTTGGTATTGAGCTGTAGGAGGTGTTTATAAGTTTTGGAGATTAATCCCTTGTCATTTGGTTCATTTGCAAATATTTTCTCCCATTCTTTGGGTTGTCTTTTTGTTTTGTTTAGGGTTCCCTTTGCTGTGCAGAAACTTATAAGTTTAATTAAGTCCCATTTGTTTATTTTTGCTTTTACTGTCATTACTCTAAGAGGTGGATCTGAGGAGATGTTGCTGTCATTATGTCAGAGTGTTTGGCCTATGTTTTCCTACAGGGTTTACTTTTGGGTGTATTTTATATTTATTGTTAAATCTAGATAAAGTCCTTAATAAAAGGGAGGAAAAGGAGTTCCCTGGTGGCTCAGTGGCTTAAGGATTTGGCATTGTTACAGCAGAAAAAGGGAGGGAGAGGAGTTGCAGTTGTGGCTCAGTGGTCATGAACCCAACTGGTATCCATGAGGATGCAGGTTCAATTTCTGGCCCTGCTCAGTGTGTTAAGGATCCAGCATTGCGGTGAGCTGTGGTGTAAGTCACAGACGTGGCTTGGATCCGGTGTTGCTGTGGCTGTGGTATTGGCCGGCAGCTGCAGTTCCAATTTGACCCATAGCCTGGGAAATTCCATGTGCTGCGGGTGTGGCGTTTAAAAAAAAAAAAAAAAAAAGGAGTTCCTGTCATTGCTTAGTGGTTAATGAACCTGAGTGGCATCCGTGAAGACGCAGGTTCAATCCCTCGCCTCTCTCAGTAGGTTAAGGATCCTGCATTGCCGTGAGCTGTGGTGTAGGTTGCAGATGGCAGCTCAGATCCCATGTTGCTGTGGCCCTGGTGTAGTCTGGCAGCTACAGCTCTGATTCGACCCCTAGCCTGGGGGTCCACAACCTCCATATGCTGTGGGTGCGGCCCTAAAAAAGAAAGACAAAAAACAAACAAATAAAGGGTGTTCTCATTGTAGCTCAGTGGAAATGAATCTGACTAAAATGCATGAGGACGCAGGTTCAATCCCTGGCTTCTCTCAGTGGGTTAAGGATATGGCGTTGCTGTGAGCTGTGGTATAGATAGCAGATGTGGCTTGGACCTGGCGTGTTGTGCCTGTGGTTATAGGCTGTCGGCTACAGCTCTGATTGTACCCCTAGCCTAGAAACCTCCATATGCTGCAGGTGAGGCCCTAAAAAAAATAAAATTAAAAAAAAAGGAAGGGAATAGATTCAGTATAGTTTTTATAAACATGTAGGTCTTGGGAGTTCCTGTTGTGGCTTAGAAGGCTAAGAACCCGACATAGTGTCTGTGAGGATTCGGGTTTGGCCATGGCCTCGCTCAGTGTTTAATGGTGAGTGTTGCCTCAAGCTGCAGCATAGTTCGCAGATGCGGCTCAGATATGATGTTGCTGTGGCTGTGGCATAAGCCTGCAGCTCCAATTCAACCCCTAGCTGGGAAGCTTCCATAGACTGCAAGTGTGGCCATAAAAAGCAAAAACAAAACAAAACAAAAAGAACCTGTAGGTCTCAAATGTATTCCCCTAAACAGGAGCATGAATTCCTCTTTTAAGAGCATCTTTGTGCAGAATGGGTTAGTTTCATCTCTGCTGCCCACGTAGAGGAGGCAGTTCTCCTCTTTGCTGAGTTCTGCAAGAGCCTGGGAACTCCTTTAGCAGCTATGGGATCTTCCTTGCTGTCTACCTGCACTGACTCTGGCTTTGGGCTCATTGAAATGTGCCATAAAAAAAAATAGGATGAGGAATTCCCATCGTGTCTTGGTAACGAATCTGACTAGTATCCGTGAGGACGCAGACTCAATCCCTGGCCTTGTTCAGTGGGTTAAGGATCGGCTCAGTGGGTTAAGGATCCAGTGTTGCTGTGAGCTGTGGTGTAGGTCACAGATGCAGTTTGGATCTGGCATTGCTGTGGTTGTGAAGGCCAGCAGCTCCGATTGAACCCCTATCCTGGGAACCTCCATATGCCGTAGGTGTGTTCCTAAAAAGACAAAAAATAAATTAATTAAATTAAAAAATAGGGTGATAGTGGGATCTTGATACAAACCTTTCAGCACTTTGGCCAAGCTTAGTGTAGGCGTTCTTCATCTCCTACCTCTGCTGAATTAACGTTAGGCTAATAGGTCTCCAGTTTGGGGGTTTTTTTTTTTTACCCTTTTTATTTATTTGTTAATTTAGTTATTTTTGGCGGAGGCATGTAGTGGCTTGATGTGGGATCGCAGTTCCCAAATCAGGGATGGCACCCAGGCCACAGCAGTGAAAGCACCAATTCTTAACCACTAGACCACGAGGGAACTCCTATGAGGCCTCTAGTTTTGCTCCTCTATCTGAAAATACTAAGTTAAAATTTCTCAGGTAGGGCAATTTCTGTAGTAAGGAATGTTAACCTTTATTCTTCAAGAGAATCTTTGGAATTTCAGTCTGGCTTTGATTCTGAATAGTATGGGATTGAAAACACAAAACCAAACCTTTCTTCCTGTAATAACTGTCTATCTCTTAGAGGACTGGGTCTTGATGAAAGGTCTTTATTTAATTCTTTAGCTCCTAGCTCCTTGCAGTCTCTGTATCTTTGCTTTTTTCCATTTACTCCCTCGTAATTGCCCTATGGATTGAATGATCATATAATTAATTGCCCAAACCAGGACAGGTTGGAATTTTGCTTGGTTATGATTTTTTTTGTTGCACATTTTGAAATCGAGATTTAATTCACATAACGTAAAAGTCACCACTTTAAAGTGTACAATTCAGTAGTTTGTAGCATGTGCAGGGCTGACCATCACCTCTGTCTGGATCCAAAGCATTTTCATCTTACCTGAAGGAAACCCTGTAACTCTATAAACAGTGACTCCTCAAGCCCTTTTTCCTCCAGGCCCTAGTAACCATTTTGGTCTCAATGGGTTTCCCTGTTCTGGACATTTCACATAGATGGAATCACATAACATTTGGCCTTTTGTATCTGGCTTATTTTATTGATCATAATATTTTCAAGGTTCTTCTCTGTTGTAGCATGCATCAGTCCTTCATTCCTTTTCTTGGCTGAATTATATTCTACTGTGTGCTTGTTACCACCTTATGCATCCATTCCTCAGGTGATGGACATTTGGGTTGTTTCCACCTTTCAGTTATTATGAATAATTAAGCTATAAACATCCATGTACAAGTTTTTGTGTAGACATCTCTTTTCACTTCTCTTGAGCAGTTATTTACCAAGAAATGGAAGTACTGGGTCATATGAGAATTCGTGTTTAACTTTTTGAGGAACCAGCACACTGTTTTCCATAGTGGCAGCACCATTTTACATTCTTACCAGCCATCTATGAGGGTACCAATTTCTCCTTTGGTTATTTTTCACTTTTCTCTCATGGCCATTCTCATGGCTGTGACACGGTATCTCACTGCATTTCCCTAATGACTAGTGATGTTGGGCATCTTCTCATGTGCTTATTGGCTATTTGTGTATCTTCTTTGGAGAAGTCTGTTTAAGTCCTTTGCCCATTTTAAAATTGAGTTATTTATCTTTTCATTTTTGAGTTGCAAGTGTTCTTTTTGAGGGCAGGGAGGGATAAATTAGGAGTTTGGAATCTTTTTTTTTTTTAGAAAAAGGAAGGATTTATTATTTGCGAAAAGTAAGGAGAATAGCAGGATCTTTCCCAAAGCAGTGTCCATCCCTTTGGGGGGGGGGGTGTACCTGTGAAATATGGAAGTGCCAGGGCCATTGATCCAACCTGCTCCACAGCTATAACCAGAACCATAGCAGTGACAACGTCAGGTCCTTAACTTCCTTAGCCAGATGGGAACTCCAAGAGTTTGGGATTAACAGACACATACTACTGTATATAAAATAGATAAACAACAAGGACCTCCTGTATAGCACAGGGAACTATCTTCAGTATCTTTTAATAATCTATAATGAAAAGGTATCTGAAAAAGAGCATAGGAATTCCTGCCATGGGGCAGTGGGTTAAGGATCTGACCACAGTGGCTTGGGTCAAATCCCGGGCCAAAGTACTGGATTTAAAGGTTTTGGTGTTGCCCAGCTGTGGCATAGGTCACAGCTGCAGTTGGATTCAGTCCCTGGCCTGGGAATTTCCATGTACCCTGGGTGCAGCCATAAAAATTTTTTAAGAAAAGAATATATATATATATATATATATATATATATATGTATGTTTATATTTACACACATATATATTTTTTGCTTTTTAAGGCTGCACCCACGGCATGTGGAAGTTCCCAGGTTAGGGGTTGAATTGGAGCTATACCTTTCTGGCCACAGCCACAATAACGTGGGATCCAAGGCCTGTCTGCAACCTATACCACGGCTCACACCAAGGCCAGATCCTTAATCCACTGAGCGAGGCCAGGGATTGAACCTGCAGCCTCTTGGATCTTAGGTTTATTACCACTGAGCTACAATGGGAACTCCTACTTATATATTTTTAAAAGAATTCTTTATATATTACACATACTAGATTCTTATCTGGTATATGCACCACAAATATTTTTCTTTAGGCTATATTGTGAGGGGAGACAGCTGTTAGTACTTACTCAGATAATACAGGCATCAACTGAGACTATTCCGGAATAGTCAAAACAGGACACACAATCAACCCACATATGGAAGATCTTGATCTGGCAGGTTGAAGAATAAATGTGTTAATTTTAATGGGACAAATTATCCAAATAATCAGATACAAATAAGCCAGCTCAATACCGTTCCTGTACTACCTAAAGTGCTGGATACTGTGAAAATTGATCTAAGAAATATTTAAAAATTCGAAAGCCTTTTTCTCTCCTTGATGATTGATTGATTGGCTGCACCCCAGCATGTGGAAGTTCCCGGGCCAGGGATCAAACCTGAGACACAGCAATGGCAACGCCGGATCCTTAACTAGCTGAGCCACCGGGAAATTTCAGACCTGTTTAACTTTTTTATTGAAGTGTGGTTGATTTACAACGTTGTATTCATTTCAGGTGTACAGCAAAGTGATTCAGTTATATATATTTAAGCAACTTAAGGGCAAGACGAAGAAGTGAAGAAACAGATACATAAAAAATAAGGTGATCTGGTGGCTTAGAAGAAGAAATTAGATTTGGAGTACTAAGAGGAGTTTCAGCCTTGAAGAACAGGTGGCACAGAGATCAAGAGAAATTTCTTTCTCTCTCTTTTTTTTTGTTTTCCCCCATTTTTTGGCTACCCCACGGCATAAGGAGTTCCGGGACTAGGAACCAGATCCCAGCCGCAGTCATGACCAAAGCTGCGGCTGTGGGAGAAATTTCATTTTGAAAAGGATGTGAGTTACTAAGGGATGTAGAGTAAGTGTAAGACATGTACTGGAGAGCAACTTTCATAGGCTTCTCTGGTGAGAGAAAGAGTGGAAAAAGGTTTGTATTTCACCTAATGGTTCTGTTCTCCCCTTTTCAATGTCTTTATCATCATCCTGTAAGGAGAAAGTTCTCTAAAAATGAGAAAGCCATGCATTATCCTACAATGCTGCTTGGAATGCTATTAAAAGGCCTTTTTTTTTTTTTTTTTTGGCTTTTGGCTTTTGGCTTTTGGCTTTTTCTCTTTTTAGGGCCACACCGGTGGCGTATGGAGGTTCCCAGGCTAGGGGTTTAATTGGAGCCGTAGCTGCCGGCTTACGCCACAGCCATAGCAACTCCAGATCCAAGCCGCGTCTGCGACCTACACCAGAGCTCATGGCAACGCCGGATCTTTAACCCGCTGAGTAAGGCCAGGGATTGAACCCGTGTCCTCAAGATATTAGTCAGGTTTGTTACCGCTGAGCCACTAAGGGCACTCCCAGGCTCTTGTTGTTATAGGTTGATTATATCTACTGTCTAAAAGGAAAGGAGAGTCTGTGAGGAGAGGAGTGTCTTATTTACTTGTCTGAATCTGCCCTTGCAGCTCTGCCTCCCACGGGCTGGCGGCTATGGGTTCTGTCTGTACGCGCTGAGCCCCCTAGGTTCTTGCTAGGTTAGTTCAGTGGGTGGGAGCCCTCGAGGGAAGTGGGAGAGTGAGAGCAGGACCTTGGGTCCCCTGGCTCTTTTCCTCTGAGGTCCTCTCCTCCCAGAAACTCAACCTTCCTGTGCCTTCTCCCTCTCCCAGTCCTTTCAGAACCTAGGTGACAGTTGTGTTGAACCTGGGACATAGGGTTGCTGCACAGTCGCTTCTGACCCAAGCCTTTGCACCTAATCCCTTTCATAAATAAACTCCCACTGGATTATCCTAATTTGAATGTGCCATCTGTTTACTCTTGGGATCCTAACCCATAGGGTCCCTCATTGTACCCAGTACTTTAACAGGTGTGTAACAAATATTTGTTAAATAATAAATGAATAAATGGGGAGCAGATGCCTCTGTTTCATCTTGTTTCCCCTGACAATTATTTGTCGGGACAGAGGTAAACTTTCTGATAAAATCCATGGCACTTTTCAGTTTTCAGTTTGCACTACATGTGTTAAGTTGACTTATTTGAGAAATCTGTTTTTAACTTAAAAAGGCCAGGTAAAATTGTATGATAAATTTCCTTTATTGTATCACAGCAGTAATTAAGTACATTGTTTTCTGTACACCCATCAAAAGCGTGTGTAAATGGAAACAAGGGACATTTAAGGGACTTTTTTTTCTGTGTAAGTGATGTGTGTATTTGTGCATGTGTGTGTGACACTGCGTGAACTTAATATCAAGGGAAAAAGAGAAAGCGGTAGTTTTTCTCTCATTTCAAAAGCTTCTGGTACTTTTTTTGCAATTTCTTTCTTACCGATTATTCTGATATCTATTTTTGCCAGTTGTTACACTGAATACTTCTGATCACAGGGCAGGAAAAAAACAACCTGGAGTTAAGTACACTAAATTTTAACTTTAGTTTTCTTAGCCTCTTTCAATTTTTTTTTTTTGGTCTTTTTAGGGCCACACCTGAGGCACATGGAGGTTCCCAGGCTAGGAGTCCAAGTGGAGCAGTAGCCTACAGCAACAACAGATCCAAGCTGTGTCTGCGACCTACACCACAGGTCACAGCAATGCAGCAATGCAGGATCCTTAACCCACTGAGTGAGGCCAGGGATCGAACCTGAAACCTCATGGTTGCTAGTCGGATTTGTTTCTGCTACACCACGAGTGGAACTCCTAACCTCTTTCAAATTTGCCTTCACTTTGCTCACTCTGATTTTCTGTTCTGTTTTGATTTGTTTTGGGGTGTATTTGCATATGTGTGTGTGTCCGTGTGTCTGTGTTTTACACATGGCTGTGCTAAAGAGACAGGAATTTCTTACCTCAAGCATACTTATCCAAAGACATTCCCTTTAGACTACCAGCTTTCTCACAGAAACAAGATATTCATAGCTACCTGCTCTGCAAAGACCAATACAAACTTTCTTTTGCTTTCATAAATGCTTCCCTCACTCCCATTTTCTTGAGTGCCAAAAGAAAGAAAAAGATATAATATTAGCCTCCATTTTATCCCTTTGGATCATAGCCTCTATATACTTGAAGAAAAATAACTATTAGAAATAACAAATATGCTCATGCAGATTCTCTTTACCAAGAAATTAAATTAGAATGAGTTTAGGAAAGATTATCAAAGATCAGTCACACTGAATTCGTAGACCAAAGACCAGAGAAATGGTGCCTGTCTCAGCAAATGCTGAAAAGAAAAAGAAAAGTGGGAATTTAGACTCACTCTCAAGCAGGGATGAGAAGATACAGAAACTTAAGTCGCAAAGAGAGCATTTTCAGAACATCTTCTCTGTGGCTTTGAAGTGAGTCACATCGTAAAGCACTTGGGCAGTTATCTAAACAGCACAGTGGGTGTGGCCACCATTATTTGACTGGACATGATGCCTATTGCCTTCTAAATTGGGAGCCTGGAACATGAGCGTTTTGGAAGTTTCTTTCAAATTATTGCCTGGACTTGTCATGGCTTGTCCCAGAGCAGTCCAGCAACTGTCTTCAAAGTGCTTATTGGCCCTATCCAGCCGTTTTGAGCCGCTATGAGAGTGACCGTGCCCCTAATATGGTCTAGATCATGAGGAGAAAGGGCGAGGGGTGGCTTTTACCAAAACATCCTGCTTCAGCGATAGCGTGTTAGGTTGCTGTTATTAAATAAATTGGCATTCTCAATCGCAGTTTTTCTCAAAAAGTACTTCTCAAAGATTGTCAAGGAGAAATACCATCGTAATTATCTTTGTCTTAATTTTACTGTAGATTCTATAAAACAGATGAATTGTCATCACTCTAGAACATTTGAATTTCCACCCTTGTCTTGATTTTAAGCCAATTAAGCTCCATTTTCGATTTGGTCATTTCAGTGAAAGAATTTCAGGAAGCCAAGCATTGCTTAGCAACCTCAGATTTATGTTCCGATGACAGGACCATAATGAATGCTTTCTTGCCTTTTAGGCATAGTTTAGGGTATACATCAAACCTTAAAGATTCCAGAGGGGCAAAGTTCATCTTCAATGGCTCATTTTCTTGTCCTTTAACTTTTTACTTGTTCTCACAGAAATTGCAGAAAAGGAACTATTTCTTTCAGGAAAAAAAAAAACCAAAACTGTCAATTTAAATGGACCCTCCCTTCAGATGGAAAAACTGAGTGAAATAGAGAAAAATAATTCAGTTCATTAGAATATTTCCTGGGGACTCTCTTGGGGAAAGGCAGTGAGAAAAAAAAAATTGGCTTTACAATAGATTTAGGGAAGAGAACAAAGGCCAAACCTCATCCCAAGCCATTATGTAATGATGAGCCAGGAATACGAGGCATGAGAAACGTAGTCTAACACTGTACTGTCAAAGCTACAACCATAAGGATCCCGAAGGAAATAACCAGTGCTAAAAATGAGAGGTTCTTTGTGTGTTTCTCTATCAAAAATACTAGTAAGTGTTTGTAATCCTACACTCTTCCACAGCCGCCCCCCCCCAAAGGCATCTTAACAGTTAATGTGATGCTAAAGCTTATCTGGGGGACAAATTAAATCTTAGGCTGAGAAAGGAACGGGTGATGGTTTGACTTTGCCTAACGTCTTCTCCAGTTCTATCGAGTGTACTGTCCTCAAATTGAAGAGAGCTGCTTTTAGGGATGGAGGAGCAGAAATAGCCCTGTGGAGGGGTGGAGACCGGCTTGCTCTGAAGAGCTTTTTGTCTGGTGATTCTGTGACTAAAGATAATATTTGTTTATCTTGTATGTTTAACTTGTGTCTTGTAATCCAGAGAGCTGGGGGGGGAATGTGGAATTACAACTGAGTTAGTGAACAAACCCATAGTATAGGGTATAATTTCTAGGCATGGGAAGGGCAGGAAGAACAAAATCAGCAGTTAGGCGAGAATGTATTTTTTCTGTGCTCTCTCCAACCCTTCCAGTAGGATAATTTTACAATTAAAGTGCTGATTGCACAGCAGCATTTGATATAAAGTTACGTCGCATTACTCATGGAAGCAACTTTACTTGAAATGTTTTCTTACTTAGACCTCTCAATTCTTGCATACCTAACTGATTTTTTAAAATAATAAAGTAAAACAAAAAGTCTTCCAAAGGCATTCAGGAGCTAAAAACCCAAAACTCATGTTTAAAAATACCGTCCAGGAGTTTCCATCGTGGCTCAGTGGTAACAATCCCGACTAGTACCCATGAGCACCCAGGTTCTGGATCCCTGGCCTCGCTCAGTGGGTTAAGGATCCGGCATTACTGTGAGCTGTGGCGTAGGTTGTAGACACTGTCAGATCTTGCATTGCTGTGGCTGTGGTGTTGCCCAGCGGCTGCAGATCCGATTCCACTCTCAGTCTGGGAACCTTCACATGGCGCATGTGTGGCCCTAAAAAGCAAGATAATAATAATAATTATAATTATAATAAAGATGCTCTATGAATATACTAGAGATTATAATAGAGAGTTGGGGGACCAGAAGAGGGTGGAGTATTAGGGTGATATGTTTAGGCTCTTTAAGGATAAAAGGCCCAGCACATTCCAGAAGGAAAAAAAATCTATGTTATATCACCATGGCATATTCTCAGTGAAATCAGCTCCTCCTCCCTCTCTCGTTCCAGGCTGGGCTCAATATTATTGAAGTAAAGCCAGCAGCAAGTTAGCAAACCAGTAGGGGAGCAAATTGATTATACAGTTAACTGTGGAAAAACTGAAATTCTTTATTAAGGGAAAATGAAATACAGTTAATTTATGCTTCAACGGAGCCTTTCCCCACGTGGCATTTACTCTACTGGTTCTTTGACTTTGCTGTGAAGCTGTAACTTGGCCAAAAAATGACAGAAGCTTTACTGATTTAAAAATAAGGCAGGTTTTGAGCTTTTTTTCCCCCCCCTTGCATGATGATTTTTCCAGCTACAATTACTGTAACTCACTCATTACAGAGGATAACATAGCAGGCAAACAGGCAAGGAAAAAAGTGTGGTAAAACAGTTGGCAGGATGTGAATTAAAAGTCTTTGCCATCTAATTTTAAACAGTATTTATAGAGAGCACCCATAATACAGCATTCACCATCTCACACAAAATCTCTTAAGTAGTAGAAACATTTACTGAAGTTGTTAGCAAGACAAGTGGACACTAGTAAGTGAAAGAAATTAATGAAACCCTAACCGCCAAGTATAAGAGGTAGAATCAAGGTTAGGCACATCAGTTTGGTGTGATTTTGAGTTATAAAACCTAATGCTGAGGTACCCCTTCAGAATTAAAAATGTCATTAATGATTTCCACACATAAAGAAGGCTTTTTTAAAGCTCTACCTTATAAAGTTTGCCTTATTAATTCTGAAAACAGCCCCAGGTTCAGAGAAATTACTCTATTTTTAAAAACATTTTATTTTGAGAGAATTGTAAATCCTCACATACTTGTAAGAAATAGTACAGAGAGAGTCTACATACCTGTTGTCCAGTTTCATTCCACGGCAACTTCTTAGATAATTATAGTACAATGTCACAACCAGGACATTAACTTTGATGCAATCCAGCAATCTTATTCGGTTTTACACGCAGGCGTGTGTGTGTGTGTGTGTGTGTGTACTTAGTTCCATGCCATTTTATCACTTGTGTAGATTTATATGAACACCACCAGTCAAGATACAGCCAGTCTATTTCCCTCACAAAGATCCCTCGTGGTACCATTTTATAGCCCTTGGCACCTCCTCTGCCTCTACTCTCTAACCCCTGGCAACCACTAATCTGTTCTCCATCTCTATAATTTTGTCATTTCAGGAATGTTATATAAATGGAATCATATAGTAAGTGGACTTTAGATCAGCTTTTTCACTAAACATCATTCCTTTGAGATCCATCCAAGTTGTCGTGTGTCAGCTGTTTGCTCCTTTGTTTTGCTGAGTGATATTCCACGCTGCAGAGACGCCATCATTTATTTAACTATTCACCCATCGAAGGACTTTTGGGTTGTTTCTCCTTGGGAGATATTAGAAATGAAACTACCATAAACAGGGAGTTCCTGTTGTTTTGCAGTGGAAATAATCAGACTAGGAACCATGAGGTTGTGGGTTTGATCCCTGGCCTCGCTCATTGGTTAAAGGATCTGGTGTTGCCATGAGCTGTGGTGTAGGTTGCAGATGCGGTTCAGATTCTTGTGTTGGTGTGACTGTGGTGTAGGCCAGTGACCACAGCTCTGATTGAACCCCTAGCCTGGGAACCTCCATATGCTTCGAGTGAGGCCCTAAAAAGCCAAAAAAAAAAGATAGAAAAAAAAGAAATATTTGTCCACATATTTTTGTGTAAATATAAATTCTTATTTCTCTGGGATAAATATCTAAGAAAGAAAATTGCACTCACGCTTTCTCTCTCTGATTGTGTATTTAGTTCTGTGCAATTTTGTCCCATTAAGATTGGTGTGTCTACCACCAAGGTCAAGATATATTTTAATTTTTAGCATAAAAATACAGTGCTACCAAAAACCCCTCACAGTATTACACATTTCAAGTGCAGCTTCCTTGATCATTTGCTAATAATTCAGTATTTGCCCTTAATTCAGTTACTTATTAAGCATCCACTGCAGTGTAAACCCTGTGCCAGGTAGAAAGAAGAACAGAGCAGAGCTACTCCATAAGGAGGATCAGTTGGAGCAATTGCTCAATACCCTATGGTGTTCCTAGAAATGACCCATTGAATAAAGACCTCCTGGGGCCAGTGCTGGCTGCCTGACAACAAGACCCAGTTCTCCAGTCTCAGGCTGGAAGATGGAACGTTTTTAACATTTTCTCTTGATGTCGCTGTAAGGCTGCTCAGAGGAGGATGCATATTGAGCCTTTTATCCCTGTAGAGGAGTTCATTCATTTATTTAAGACCTGAAAGAATCTACTGTTTACCAGGAATTGCACTTGGTATTGGGAATTCACAGATGATTAGAACACTGGCCCTGTCCACAAGGGGCTCTAAGTCCAATAAAGAAATATGAGATTGATTCTGCCTTCCAGGAATTTATGGTTTTGTTATATACTGAGCATTGAGTAAGTAGCACAGGAAGTTCTGGTAGGGGGGTAGACCTCTAAGAGACTGGGCTTGAGCTGAATCTTCAAGTGATGAGGATTTGCATAGCAGACGGGAAAGCATCATTGGCAAAGGACAAAGCAAAGGCAATATATCTCCATTTTAAATTTAGGAAGCAGGAAAATATTTTATCAACTGACGCAGGAGTTTATGTGAGGAATTAGTGAATGGTGACACCAGAAAATACCTTTGATCAGATGCGATGGCCTTTGATGTCAGCCCTGCCTTTGGCTTTTGGAGCCTTGTTAATTTTTTGTTTGTTTGTTTTTGTTTTTGCTCTTTTAGGGCCCCACCTACTGCATATGGAAGTTCCCAGCTGTAGTTCAGAGCTACAGCTGCTGGCCTTCCACTACACAGAGGATGCCCTAAAGTAAGTTTTGCTAAACAATAATAGCACAGACCTAGGGCTAAATTAGTAGAAAGGTTTGGAAACCAGAAAAAGGGTGAATTGAATTACCAAGAGTTCAGTTAATTGAACAGGGATTTCTTGGGAGGTGTTCAGACTTGAACTGAACCTTGAAAGAAGCACATACACATCAACCAACAGAGAGGATAGAGGCAAGGCCTCCAGGAAGGAGGAACTGTGAGCCAAAGATACAGAGTAGGCACGCACTGGACAGGTCCGGGAAGCTAGGAACCGAGTAGTGCCTCAGGCAGAGTGTTCGTGTCCTTGAAGAAGTTAGAAAAATGTATACAAATATGCAGAAAATCACTCCTGTCTAACGATAGTGATTCCTTTAAATTACAGAATAAAGAGAAGAATGCATTATGCCTACTATTCCAATACTTTTTTTTTTTTTTAAATGGCTGCACCTGGAGTTCCCGTCGTGGCACAGTGGTTAACGAATCCGACTAGGAACCATGAGGTTGAGGGTTCGGTCCCTGCCCTTGCTCAGTGGGTTAACGATCCGGCGTTGCCGTGAGCTGTGGTGTAGGTTGCAGACGCAGCTCGGATCCCGCGTTGCTGTGGCTCTGGCGTAGGCCGGTGGCTACAGCTCCGATTCGACCCCTAGCCTGGGAACCTCCATATGCTGCGGGAGCGGCCCTAGAAGTGGCAAAAAGACTAAATAAATAAATAAATAAATAAGTAAGCAAATAAATAAATAAATAAATAAATGGCTGCACCTGCGGCATATGGACGTTCCTGGGCCAGGGATTTAATCTGAGCCACAGCTGTGACCTAAGCCACAGTTGCCGCAATGCTGGATCCTTAACCCATTGCACCACGGAAAGAACTCCTAATAATACTTTTTTATGTCTTTGAGGAAAGCCTAAATATTTTGTATTTACTATGTTTGTGCTAGAAAAAAGACTTTTCAAGCTTTCATGTAAAGTCTACCACATATGGATGCTCATCCATAAATGCCCCATCTTGAGTCAATACCGTTGCTTTTATTGGGGAACTCTAAGATAATAAAATGTGGGTCATTGAAATCCTATCACTAATCATCTTGCCATCTTGGTAGCACTATGCCAGGCATAGTGGTGGCTTGGTAGAGGTATAAGGCAAGTCATTCCTTACCACAGAGCAAGATGGGATAATTCTCCAGCAGAAGTGACTGTTCATAGTGGTTATCAAAGATTTCAAAGGCAGGAAAAAAGCATTAGTATGTCAAGACTGCAACATTCTAGGATGCTTTGTGCAAAACTGAAGTTAGTTGCTACAAGTATAGCAAAAGCCATACAAGATTAGGAATTGAAACCACAGGTAAAAGCGAGAGCAGTATTTTTTATTGAATTCATCCCTTTCATTAGAGGATATTAAAGGATATTAAATTATTTAATGAGTATTGCTCATTAAACTTTGTTAATGAGGTAACTATTATGCTACCTATTTTATATAAAGGTAGCCTTAGAAAAGGAGTGTAAGCCCTTAGAGAAGGACTTAGGCAGAAGTCCAAATTTCTGGATGGAAAGAACCACCTAGAAAATCATTTAAATTTAGAGCCTGCATAATGCCCCCTATTCAGATATTCTGAAATTTCTCAGTGGCTGAATTTCTAACCCCTCACCCTGGTGTTTGGTATCCTATAGACCTAGTCTTAAGTGGAGATTTTAAACAAATTCTAACATTGGAAAAAAATCAAAAACTGGAAGAAACCCTTTGTCTCAGCTTCTGGAAGCCTGTGTTATTTACTCCTAGATCAAGTTCCTTATTAAAATGGATATTTTTTTAAGCAAATGTAACTTCAATGGCAATGAGTCCTCAATATAAAACTCTCCAATCAGCCAAGTCAATCTCTTTAAAATTTTCCCAACAGTCACAATTTGTAAAATATGTAAGCCAAATCCAATAAATCAAGTAAATAGCATTGCATAATGGAGGCTTAAATATAGAACAAGACAAGCCAGAAAGGTTCAATTAAGTAAATGCTGTACATATGTCTAGCTTTGGTGAGGTCAGTATAATATATTGGGTTATTTTAGTATAAAGCCAAATAAAATAAGATAATTTAATGATTAAATAAAAGAGGGGAAAAAACAAAATGAATACTTTAGGAAAACACAATGGGCAAAAAAAAAAAAAAAAATCCTAGAATAAACGAGAGTTTTGAATTACAAATTACTCTTAACAAAAATTCAGAAACCCGGGAGTTCCCGTCGTGGCGCAGTGGTTAACGAATCCGACTAGGAACCATGAGGTTGAGGGTTCGGTCCCTGCCCTTGCTCAGTGGGTTAACGATCCGGCGTTGCCGTGAGCTGTGGTGTAGGTTGCAGATGCGGCTCGGATCCTGCGTTGCTGTGGCTCTGGCGTAGGCCGGTGGCTACAGCTCCGATTCAACCCCTAGCCTGGGAACCTCCATATGCCGAGGGAAGCGGCCCAAGAAATAGCAACAACAACAACAACGACAATAACAACAACAACAACAAAAAGACAAAAAAAACCCCTCAGAAACCCTTGTAACAATGCAAAAACGGAGAGAAATTCTCTGGACAAATAGAAAGTAATATCATAATTGTGTTTTGTTTTTGTTTTTTGTTTTGGGGCTGTGTGGAGGTATACAGAAGTCCCCTGGCCAGTAGCTGAACACTCATCACAAGCAGTGATCACAGGACAGTGGCAATGTTGGATCCTTAACCACTACTCCACCAGGGAACTTTGTCATTGCAATTTTTAAATCCTAATTGAGTTTCAAATAATTCTTATGTAGAAAAAGCCAGAGTTCCTATTGTGGCTTGGCAGGTTAAGAACCTGACTAGTACCCATGAGGATGTGTGTTCAATCCCTAGCCTTGCTCAGTGGCTTAATGATCCAGTGTTGCCCAAAGCTAGGTTGCAGATGTGGCTCCAATCCCAAGTTGTTGTGGCTATGGTGTAGGCCAGAAGCTGTAGCTCTGATTCGACTCCTAGACTGGGAACTTCCATATGCGGTGGGTGCTGCCCTAATAAAAAGCCAAACCAAAAGAAACAAAGAAGCAAAGTGTGTTTGTGTGTGTAAAATGTAAAGTTACCACGGTAACATCAGACTCCTGAAGGAGTGTATGTATCTAAAACAATTCAGTGGAAAATGAAAAATTCCTCTAATCACCCAGACATTTTATCTACACAATTGCAAAATTATACTGTTTCAAGCTATCTGGGTAATCTAATGAACTTGCATTTTTCCTATTAATGTTTGATTCTGGCCAACCCTTTCTGCATCTTTGTAGTAGACGAAGAGTCCTATCAATTAGGAACAACTTAACTCATAAAAATTTATCTGTGTTATGTATGCACAATCCATTATTCCTGAGCATGTGGCCATGAAGATCATGCTTCAATTTAATCATGATTAACCTTTTTCTTCTAGTAGTATTTGCTGCATATTTATTTGTTTTGCTGCTCACTACTACTTAATAGCTGGGAAAAAAACACTCTTAGTAGCTTAAGAAACATGTCAGAGAAACAAAGTTTTTTTCTTTTTTTGTCTTTTCAGGGCTGAACCCGTGGCATATGGAAGTTCTCAGGCTAGGGGTCGAATTGGAGCTGCAGCTGCCAGCCTATACCACAGCCACAGCAACGCAGGGTCCAAGCCTTGTCTGTGACCTACACCACAGCTCACTGCAATGCCAGATCCCTAACACACTGAGCAAGGCCAGGGGTCCAACCCATCATGGATACTAGTTGATTTGTTTCCGCTATGCCACAGCAGGAACTCCCCGGGAAAATTTTTAAATAGAGAAATCTATTCACTAATATATTCTTTCTTATCCATTGGGGCAGTAGAGACGTTATTTAATTTTACCAAAAAAACCCAAAAAACAAAACTTTGTGCAGCTTGTTTATCATCATGATTTCAGAGCATAAATTTGAGGGTTCGGATTTTTCACCAGTTTTCGAACATCTTTCCCCTTCTCTGGTTTTTCCTCTTAGGCTCATATTATTCATGTATTCATTCAACACCTCCTTGTGCTGTCCCTCCCTCCGTGCTCCGGGGCACTCTGAACCTATCTGTGTTGTCCCATCTACCCGTCTCTGCCTTGTATTTGGCTCTTTCTGTACATGTCTCTCTTCCTTGTGTGCCAGGCAGCCTCAGGGATGTATGTTTTTCACCTTTGTATATTCCAGGCATACACAGTAACTGCTCAATAAAGGCGTTGAGTGGATTGAATTCAGCCAATGCTTCTAGTTCTGTTAGGTTCAGCAGTTGTGGCCCTGCTTCTTCATTATCAAAACTGATAGTTGGTCTTGCCTGGTGGCTCAGTAGGTTTAAGGATCCCATGTTGTCACTGCTGTAGTGCCAGTTTGATCCCTGGCCCAGGAGCTTCCACATGTATGGGTGTCCCCCAAAAAAAATTCATAGAGGAAGGGGATTGGTTAGGGAAAATATGTCTAAAAAGTATTCTTGCGAGAGCCAATGACGAGAAGAAGACTGGGGGACCCTACTCTAGAGCTTATGCTTTTTTTGGGGGGGTGCACCTGCAGCATGTGGAAGTTCCAGGGCCAAGGATTGAATCCATACCACAGCAGCAACCCAGGCCACTGCAGTGACAACACTGGATCTTCAACCTGCTGCACCACAAGGGAACTCTTTAGAGCTTGTGCTCTTAAACACCATTTAGCAATACCTCTCAAGTCTCGTGGTTTTTTGTTGTTGTTGTCGTCTTTTTTTTTTTTTTTTTTTTTGACTACCTAGGGCCGTACCCGAGGTATATAGAGGTTCCCAGGCTAGGGTTTGAATCAGAGCTACAGCTGCCAGCCTACACCACAGCCAAAGCAATGAGGGATCTAAGCCAATTCTGTGACCTATACCACAGCTTATGGCAACGCTGGATCCTTAACCCACTGAGCAGGGCCAGGGTTCCAACCTGTGTCCTCATGGATACTAGTCAGATTCATTTCCACTGGGCCACGATGGGAACTCCTCATATTTTTTCTTTTTTCAGACAGCAAATTTAAGGGGTAACATTTCATTAATAATGTGGATTCACAATCTGCTAAAATGTACCAGTTGTGAAAAAGCTAGTTAAGGTATCCCCAATTAATCAAGTGTGTATTTATCAAATAAAACTTAATTATTATATATACATTTTACTTCTCTGGGGATTTTTTTTTTCTTTTGTCTTTTGCCTTTTCTAGGGCCGCACCTGCAGCATATGGAGGTTCCCCAGGCTAGGGGTCCAGTCGGATCTGTAGCCGCCGGCCCACACCAGAGCCATAGCAACGTGGGGTCTTGAGCCGCGTCTGCGACCTACACCACAGCAACGCCAGATCCTTAACCCACTGGGTGATGCCAGGGATCGAACCTGCAACCTAATGGTTCCTAGTTGGATTCATTAACCACTGAGCCACGACGGGAACTCCAATTTTTTTTTCTATGACCCAGGATAATTCTAGGTATTGTTGATCTTGGCTCTTCCTTGTCTTGGAGCTCTTCACTCTCCTTAGGTTTCTCGTTTCTTCTCCCCCCCTTACTCATTTATTCATTAAACTCATAAACATTTATTGAGTATCCTTGCAGTTTCATCCACTCCCATGATTTTAATGACAACATGTATGCTAACGAGTCTCATTTATTTAGTGAATCTGAATTTTTTTTTTTTTTGGTCTTTTTGCTATTTCTTTGGGCCGCTCCCGCGGCATATGGAGGTTCCCAGGCTAGGGGTCGAACTGGAGCTGTAGCCACCAGCCTATGCCAGAGCCACAGCAACAAGGGATCTGAGCCGCGTCTGCAACCTACACCACAGCTCACGGCAACGCTGGATCGTTAACCCACTGAGCAGGGGCAGGGACCGAACCCTCAACCTCATGGTTCCTAGTCGGATTCGTTAACCACTGCGCCATGACGGGAACTCCCGAATCTGAAATTTTTTTTTTTTTGTCTTTTGTCGTTTTTGTTTTTGTTGTTGTTGCTATTTCTTGGGCCGCTTCCCTCTGCATATGGAGGTTCCCAGGCTAGGGGTCGAATCAGAGCTGTAGCCACCGGCCTATGCCAGAGCCACAGCAACGCGGGATCCGAGCTGCGTCTGCAACCTACACCACAGCTCACGGCAACGCCGGATCGTTAACTCACTGAGCAAGGGCAGGGACCGAACCCGCAACCTCATGATTCCTAGTCGGATTCGTTAACCACTGCGCCATGACGGGAACTCCCGAATCTGAAATTTTTAATCCTAACAAAGATTTCTCCCCTGAAGTTCTAAAGAACCAGACTGCTTAGTGGACCTTTTGTCTTAAAAGTCCCCCAAATTGCTTCAAACTCATCATATCCAAAAGGGAATAATCTGCCATCTGGTCTTCTCTTCCTAGACCCTCTCTGTAAGGCGCGGCAACTCCTTCCACCTTTTCACCCAAGCCAGCAAACCTGGAAACCTTTTATCACCAGTCACATTCAGTTAGAAATCCAGCCTTTTGATAATTATGCTCCTTTACCATCTCAGGCTCTAGTCAAATTACTGTCCCTAAATTCCGATTCTTATCATTGTGCCTGGAAAATTTCTCTCTGCTTTGAAATCCTTAAATCGCTGTTCATTGTTTAAAGAATGTGGACCTTCTGTGATCCGGCCTCCACCTGACTGTCCACAGTGGACACACCATCCCATCACCACTCACATCCTAAGCTTTTGAGGCTTAGAACTTATTTTTGACATTGTTACTTTGAAAAATGTCTGACTCCAAAAGACCTCTATTGACATATATGGATCCACCAAAGCTACTTTTGATATATAGATTGGAAAACATGGTTTTTATTTGTCTTACCTGGACATGGATCCGTACCTAAAATCTACTCTTCTCTCTCTCTCTTTAAAGTATACTTTTTTTGAACACAAGGACATGAGACAAAATATGTTTCTATCCTCCCTGCAATGCCCTGTGTACTGTAAATGCTCAATAAATATATTTTGACAAAATACTATTGACTATTATTTTACAGACTTGCATGTTCTTTCTCTTGGAAATAGAATTATGAGACTATAGTATTTCTTATTCATGTAATTTGATGGGAGGAAAGACAAAATAAACTATAAATTCAATTTACTGTCTTACTTATTGAGGAAATTGAGATATTACTAAGTAAAATATAGATACCCAGTCCAGGTTTTTCAAAAGACAGATATGTAAAAATAATAACTATTGCTAAAATCAGTTTTTGACATGCTTTCTCAGTTTACTTAATGGAATTATAGCTTGTAATCAATAGATAAACAGCAGAATTC
This sequence comes from Phacochoerus africanus, assembly GCF_016906955.1. Lineage (NCBI taxonomy): Eukaryota > Metazoa > Chordata > Mammalia > Artiodactyla > Suidae > Phacochoerus > Phacochoerus africanus. The sequence goes on from NC_062549.1 coordinate 65,166,153, forward strand.
CCAAGCAACACATACATCTCTCAAAGAAATTGATGAAAATTGTTAAAAATTTGAGACTTTACCCAAAATACAGAATTTAATTTCAGAAGAAAGAAAAGATAGTGAATTTTAGTTAGCTATTAGTTGAATTATAGTTAGCTATTAGTTATAAGCATGTTTACCAAATCTAAACATATTAGAAGATACTAATATGTAGAAATCTGAAATTATCATTAAAAGAATTTACATTACATTTTAACTTTTGAGAGACTAGCATTCTTTTGTTTTTGTAATTGAATTCCAATATTTTCTGAGTTCAGAGGTGTGAATTTTGCTTGACCTAGTGCCAGTCTGGAATGAAGGCCCTACCTTCTCAAATCCTTTTTGAGAAACAACATCATATCTGCACTTTTTTTTTTTGCCATGCCCATGCTATGTGGAAATTCCTGGGGTCAGGGATCCAACCTGTGCCCCAGCAGTGACAGTGCCAGATCCTTCATTCACTGCATCCCCAGGAACACCTCTTTTTTTTTTTTTTTAATCAAAGTCCTCTACTTCCCATTGTACCAGATCCACAGAAATATTTCATTTGTAAATCAAAACTGTCTACCTTAGTCTCGTATATCAGGAAAATTGTTAGCAGATTTGAAACTAGTGATAAAATTGGACTTGCTGTGTTCCTTCAATTATCAGCATTAGCAAGTAGTATAAATGCAGTATTGATACAGGGCTTATCCATCTACCCAGCTAAACTCAGGTTTATCCACCAAGTTCATGTTTACTTCCTCCCTAACTGTGTTCACCTTCAGGGCACACTCCTGTTTGCCATTTACTGTCTTCTTTGACTATACCTTTGTTTCTAGGCTGGAGCTATGTTCAAAGTGCTCCAAAATGTGTTTCAACATGAATAAATTTGAGAAGAGCTCTATATCTTTTAAATCAGATATAGATTTAAAATTGGGATAAAAATATGCTAGTAAATTAGGTTGGCCACTGCCATATCTTTCAAATCTGTGTAAACAGTGGCTGGAACTAAGAGACTATTTGGCACATATTTGAATTAAATTCAACTGTAAGTTGATGCAAAAAATAGGCCCTGTAGTTCATATAGATTTATTGGTATTAGAATTACCTAAGCATTTTCAATAATTGAAATACATATAACCCAAATAACTAATACTTCACTCATATGGAAAACTAATTAATTTGCTTTATGAGAGCATGGGATAGGCATTTACCATGCGAAAACATTTTAGTTTGATCACTTTTCACAAATACTGTATTTCTGCTTCTTGCTTTATAGTGGAAGAGCTGTGATAAGCAAAAACCAACACCTTTGTGCTAATCAATAAGTAGCATTAGTGCTACATATATTATAATTCCAACTTGGTTGGGTTTCTTTTTTTTTTTTTTATGTTCCAATGTACAGAAGTTTCATTTGCTGATGTCAAGAGAATGAAAGATGTGTTGTTTATGAAATGAAGTATGAAGTTTACTTTAGATAGCACATCTTACAAAAGCACTCAGGTGTGGAAGCATACCTTCAAGTTCAGCAGAATAATGTAAATTGGAAAGGGAGAGAAATAAATTTATTACACATTCATTACAAACATATTTATATAGGGGTTCCCGTCATGGCTCAGTGATTAACGAACCCAACTAGGATCCAGAAGAACAGGGGTTCAAACCCTGGACTTGCTGCGTGGGTTAAGGATCCGGTGGTGCCGTTACTTGTGGTGTAGGTCGCAGAGGCCGCTCGGATCCAGCGTGGCTGTGGCTGTGGCGTAGGCCAGTGGCTACAGCTCCAATTTGACCCCAATCTGGGGAACCTCCATATGCCTCGGGTGTAGCCCTAAAGAGACAAAAAATTATTGTTTTCTTTTTTCTTTTTTCTTTTTTTGTCTTTTTAGGGCTGCACCTGCAGCATATGGAGGTTTCCAGGCTAGGGGTCCAGTCAGAGCTGTGGCCACTGGCCTATGCCAGAGCCACAGCAACGCAGGATCCGAGCCACGTCTGCAACCTACACCACAGCTGACGGCAATGCTGGATCCTTAACCCACTGAGCAAGGCCAGGGATTGAACCTGCAACATCATGGTTCCTAGTCAGATTCGTTAACCACTGCGCCACAATGGGAACTCCAAGACAAAATTTTTAAAAAATTAAAAAAATTAAAAACAGACATATTTATATAATTAAAAGCAAAATGCAAAATATACACATCAGTCTACAAACCACAAAAATTGAACTGCTATGTTTTTTAGCAGCCTCAGCCAGTCTTTACTTATATGCAAATGTAATTTTGATATGTCGTAGTAATAGGTTAGAATAAACCTGTGTTTTTTTTTTTTTTTTTGTCTTTTTGCCATTTCTTGGGCTGCTCCCACAGCATATGGAGGTTCCCAGTCTGGGGGTCAAATCGGAGCTGTAGCTGCCAACCTCTACCAGGGCCACAGCAACACGGGATCTGAGCCGCATTGCAACCTACACCACAGCTCCTGGCAATGCCAGACCCTTAACCCACTGAGCAAGGCCAGGGATTGAACCCGAAACCTCATGGTTCCTAGTCGGATTCGTTAACCACTGAGCCACGACGGGAACTCCTAAACCTGTATTTTTGTAAGGGAGAGTTTAGGCAGTGTTTTAAGGTCATTTCCACAATTAAAATTATTATTATTATTATATTTGCTTTTTTTAGGAACTTCAACAAAGTTTCTGTTTCCCGTCATCATTAACTGTAGAACAGCTAGAAATTAAAGATTTCAAGATACATTACAATGTTTTCCTTCAAAAAATATTTATGCATATAACGGAAAAGCCATCCTTAAGAAAATTTTGAGGGGAGAAATACCATATTCTTATGAATTCTACGTGAGAACTATGTTTATTGCAATTTTCCTCATAGTTTTATGTCATTATAATCAAACATGAAAGTATAAAATATTAAAGGTCTTTCTCCATTTTCACTAAAAAGTCCTTTGTATGGGCAAGTTTATGTGAAGTGGTTCTTGTGACATGTTTGTGGCATTTTTTTCTATACCTGACTTTACAAGCTTGGAGAATCCACAATACCCCATTGCAGCCTGCCCAGTTTGACTTCCTATAGAAAAGGTGGTTTGGCGTGGTATTGGAATTTCATGCACATGTCATGAAATTTGGGCTCACAGTGGCATCTTCCTCCCTCAGCCAACTTTCAAGATAAATAGTTTGCTGTAGTAAGTTGAGGAAAATAGAACAGGGGCCCAGGGCTGGGGGAGGGTGACCTCTTTGTACAAATTGTGGGAAACAACTATTTAACTTAGAACATTAAATGAGTTTGTAAGGGTTTTTCAAACACTCACGGAGTGGGTTATTGAGTTATTGTCTGGGCTTTTGGTACTAGAAGGTTTGGTGACCATTAAAAGTACTAATACTAGGGAGTTCCCGTCGTGGCTCAGTGGTTAATGAATCCAACTAGGAACCATGAGGTTTCAGGTTTGATCCCTGGCTTCTCTCAGTGAGTTAAGGATCTGGCATTGCCTTGAGCTGTGGTGTAGGCCACAGATGATGCTCTGATCCCAAGCTGCAGTGGCTCTTGTGAAGGGCAGCAGCTACAGCTCCGATTAGACCCCTTGCCTGGGAACCTCCATATGCCGGGGAGGGGGGTGGCTTTAGAAAATACAAAAAAAAAAAAAAAAGTGTTCACACTAGGAGTTCCCGTTGTGGCTCAGGGGTTAACGAACCCGGCTAGTATCCATGAGGATGTGGGTTTGATCCCTGGCCTTGCTCAGTGGGTTAAGGATCTGGCATTGCTGTGGCTGTGGTGTAGGCCAGCAGCTACAGCTCCGATTGGACACCTAGCCTGAGAACCTCCATATGCTGCTGGTGCAGCCTTAAAAAGATCAAAAAAAAAAAAAAAAAAAAGTACTCATACTAAAAGAAAACCAGAGAAAAAGAATTAACTGCCTTTTAAACAGAGATGTAAGATTAATGGACAAAGAGAAAGTGTGGTGCTTTATCCAATTTTAGTAAAGTATATGAACACTTCCCTACTTACACACGGATATAATTCTATATTTGATAACATTTTAGTTTTCCTTTTTAAAGTAAAAGTTATATATTTTAAGATTCAGGAGCTCCCATTGTGGGTCAGCGGGTTAACCTGGATAGCATCCGCGAGGATGTGGGTTCAATCCCTGGCTTTGCTCAGTGGTTTAAGGATCTGGCATTGCCAAAAGCTTCATCATAGGTCTCAGATGCAGCTCAGATCTGGTGTTGCTGTGACTGTGGTGTGGCCAGCAACTGTAGCTCCAACTTGACTTCTAGCCTAGGAATTTCTTTATGTTGCAGGTGCAGCCCTAAAAAGAAAAAAAGAAAGAAAGATTCATACATCTCAGGTTAATTTTCATTCTATTTCTAGTTTCTCTGTTTTAATGCAGTGCTCTTGATTTTTTTCCACTGAAAACTGAAGGTATTTATTACTTTCAAGGCCACCTATAAATATTAACACTGGATCTACCATGTAACAATATGTCAATAAATTAATTTTCTGTTGGTTGGGGAAATAAGAGTATCACATTTAATTGAGAATTCACCATGTGTCATGATACCAGAGTAGCAATCGTCAAATAACTGGAATATAAGACACACTGAATATAATTTAGGTTTTCTTTAATGGCTTAAAAATCAGTTCAGAATTTTGCCGTGTCTCTTGGAGTTCCCGTCATGGTGCAGTGGTTAACGAACCTGACTAGAAACCATGAGGTTGTGGGTTCGATCTCTGCCCTTGCTCAGTGGGTTAACAATCCGGCATTGCCGTGTGAGCTGTGGTGCTTGGATCCCGCGTTGCTGTGGCTCTGGCGTAGACTGGCAGCTACAGCTCCTATTAGACCCCTAGCCTGGGAAACTCCATATGCCGCGGGAGAGGCCCAAGAAATGGCAAAAAAAAAAACAAAAGAATTTTGCAGTTTCTCATCCTCATGACCATGTTCATTCATCCTTCGTTCCAGCTATATTTAGGGAGCTTACGACATGCCAGGCACAAAAGGCTAGGCACAAGAAATGGAAAGACGTGGGAGTTCCCGTCGTGGCACAGTGGTTAACGAATCCGACTAGGAACCATGAGGTTGCGGGTTCGGTCCCTGCCCTTGCTCAGTGGGTTAACGATCCGGCGTTGCCGTGAGCTGTGGTGTAGGTTGCAGACGCAGCTCGGATCCCGCGTTGCTGTGGCTCTGGCGTAGGCCAGTGGCTACAGCTCCAATTCGACCCCTAGCCTGGGAACCTCCATATGCCGCGGGAGTGGCCCAAGAAACAGCAAAGATAAAAAAATAAAAAATAAAAAGAAATGGAAAGACGAATCGATGCACAGTCTAGTCTCTGCCCTCTAGGAAATTGTACCAAATAATAATGATCAGGCAGATAAAAGAGTCGCACATAGAGCTTTCTAGTTGACAGCACACTGGGTACTGAAGAGTTCACAGAGCATATCATTAACCTGAAGCAAGACCACATTATCGCTTAGTTTGTCTACTAGTGTCCATAACTAAAGCATTTGATTTATTCGGTAAAAATTCGTGTAACTATATGAATGCCGTATGAAAATCAATCAGAATAAAGTATAATACCTTCTCTCTATTAATCTATAGTTCTCTTTAAACGTCATTAAATTTGTTTTCTTTTTTTTTCTTTTTTGCTTTTCAGGGCTATGGATGTTCCCAGGCTAGGGGTCTAATGAGAGCTACAAGTGCCCACCTACACCACAGCCACAGCAACTCCAGATCTGAGGCATGTCTGCGACCTACACCGCAGCTCATGCAACGCTGAATCCTTAACCCTGAGCAAGGCCAGGGATTGAACCCGCAACCTCATGGTACCTAATCGGATTCGTTTCCATTGCCTCAGCATGGGAACTCCAAAAACCATTAATTTTGTTCTGAGATGTTTTGTTATAGTATGACGATATTATTGTTCATCACAATTGTGTTATATGAGTTATACCTTTGGCTTGCTGTGACATACGTTCAGTATCTTTAACAGCATCTTTGTTGAGTGTATCAGTTGCAGTGGTTGAGAATTACTCCTCTATTTCCCAAACCTGTTATTGCCCAGTAGGAAGTATTAGGTCATTTCTTTTCTTGGCCCAGAAAGCCCAAATTATCTGACCACAGACAAAGAAGAGTTTTTGCCATATACCTGGTACCTATTTTTTTTTTTCCCCCCCTTGCCTGGACTTATTCCATGAAGAATACATCTGAAAGACCTGAGGGAAATGGAGACAGTGGCACAGATAATTCTGGAAAACTCAGCTCCCTTTTCATTCCTTCCTCTGATTGTGCCTTGGGCCTGGTACTTGGAAGTGCTGCTGAGTTGTGGACCTGGATTTAGGCCCTGGAGCAGGCAGTACTTGGAGAAATGCTTTAGGCCAGAGTGATGCACAAATCCCCTAGCACTGAAGCCATCAAAGGCCAGAGCTTGGCTGTGGTGGAGGGGCTGCCCTCAGGACTAGCACAACCCTGGGGAGGTTACGGGTTTAACTCCTCATAGTTTCCTCCCCTCCCCCAACCCCTGCCCCAGCAACTTAACTAATGTTTCCTGTTTGAGTTAAAGACAACACCCATTTGCTGAAAACCAGACCCTGAGGGCCCAAGCAGGGAAAGCCTTTAGCAGGATTGACCTTGAAGTTGAGGTTGGATAAGGAGGAAAGTGAGGACTGGATTTGGGTGGAGGACGTGGTAGGTTTTTGAAGCAATTGGTCATCCAGTCCAGAGGAGTGGAAGGATTCTTGGAAATGAGTTAGCACAAGGGTGAGGTGCTAGAGTGTAAGAAAGTAGAGGTATGCACTGCGGGTGAAGGGTTCCCGGTAAAGCCAGCTTGATCTTTAAAGTGAGGCCATAGGAGCAAGAGGCTGAAATAGTGATGGGCAGAGAACTGCAAGTACTGAGAGGCCAGGGTGTGAGATTCTTGGAGATCTGGTTAGAATTTAGGTGGAAATAGCAAGACATACACCATTTTTATTGCAAGGATGCCTTGTAGGGTGCTAATTGATCACTGCACTTGGGTGGGGTAGATTCACTGTCGCCTGTTCTCAGGGCTGCACCCATGGCATATGGAGGTTCCCAGCCTAGGGGTCTAATCAGAGCTGTAGCTGCCAGCCTGCACCACACCCACAGCAACGTAGGATCCAAGCCTTGTCTTCGACCTGCACCACAGTTCAAGGCAGTGCCAAATTCTTAACCCACTGAGCGAGGCCAGGGATCGAACCTGCAACCTCATGGTTGCTAGTCAGATTTGTTTCCGCTGCGCCAGGATGGGAACTCTAGAGATATGCAGTTCTTTTTTTGTTTTTTAATTTTTTTATTACTCAACTGAATTTATCACATCTGAGTTGTATAATGATCATAACAGTCTGATTTCACAGGATTCCCATCCCACAGCCCAAGCATATCCCTCCACCCCCCAAACTGTCTTCTCTGGAGACCGTAAGTTGTTCAATGTCTGAGTCAGCATCAGTTCTGCAAAATTCAGTCTGTCCTTTTTTCAGATTCCACCTGTAAGTGATAGCATATGATGTTGGTGCCTCATTGTATGGCTGACTTCACTTAGCATGATAATTTCTAGGTCCATCCATGTTGCTAAAAATGCCCATATTTCGTTCTTTTTAATGGCTGAGTAATATTCCATTGTGTATATGTACCACATCTTCTTGATTGACTCCTTTGTGATGGACATTTAGGTTGTTTCCATGTTTTGGCTATTGTAAATAGTGCTGCAATGAGCATCGGAGTACATGTATCTTTGCAAGTCGTGGTTTTCTCTGGATAGATGCCCAAGAGTGGAATTACTGTATCAAATGGTAGTTCTATGATTAGTTTTCTGAGGAATCTCCATACTGCTTTCCAAAGTGGTTGCACCAATTTACAATCCCACCAACAGTGTACTAGTGTTCCTTTTTCTCCACACCCTCTCCAGCACTTATTGTTTGTAGACTTTTGGATGATGGCTATTCTGGCTGGAGTAAGGTGGTACCTCATAGCGGTTTTGATTTGCATTTCTCTAATAATGAGTGATGTTGAACATCTTTTCATGTGTGTTTTGGCCATCTGTAGAGACATGCATTTCTGAGCTTACTTCCTACCGGCTCTCAACACATGTTGACATGTTAGGGCTTTATTGGCTGAGATCTCTATTTTATCTACATCCTTTGGAAGTGCCCTAATGGAGCAAGTGGGCATGGCCCACGTCTACCCCCATCACTCACCCACCAGTGCTGTAACCACAGCAAGCCTTACATCTGAACACCAGGCACATATGGGGGAAGGTGGGGTTGGCAAACTGTGGCCCACAAGGCTCTTTTTTAACTGCCCATGAGCCAGGGATGATTTGTACATGTAAACTAATGAACAAAAAATCAAGAGAAGATAATATTTTGTGAGAAACTAACATTATGTGAAATTCAATCTCCCTACAAAAGGTTTTATCGGAACAAGGCCACACCCAGTGTTATGTACAGTCGGTGGCTGCCTCCCACCACAAAGGCGGGGTTCAGTAGTTGGGACTGCCATGTGTGAGCTCTAAAGAAAGAGATAGTATGTTCCATAAACTACAAGAGTCACTATCTGGCCTTTTACAGAAAAAATTTACAGGCTCCTGCGCTAAACATTAAAATAATCATTTATCATTTGGAAAACAAACTACTGTGCGTCAAAGAACTCTCATTAAAAAATGATATTGCGGAGTTCCCGTCATGGCTCAGTGGTTAACGAATCCGACTAGGATCCATGAGGTTGTAGGTTTGATCCCTGGCCTCGCTCAGTGGGTTAAAGATCCTATTGGACCCCTAGCCTGGGAACCTCCATAATGCTGCGGGGGCGGCCCTAGAAAAGATGAAAAAAAAAAATGAGATATTGGAGTTCCCACTGTGGGGCAGTGGGTTAAGCATCTGATTGCAGTGGCTCGAGTTGCTGTGGAGGTACGTGTTCAGTCCCTGGTCCGACACAGTGGGTTAAAGGATGCCGCAGTGAAAAAAAAAAATGGAGTTCCCGTCGTGGCTCCACAATAAACGAATCTAACTAGTATCCATGAGGATACAGGTTCAATCCCTGGCCTTGCTAAGTGGGTTAAGGATCCGGTGTTCTTGTGAGTTGTGGTGTAGGTTGTAGGCACAGCTCGGATCTGGTATTATTGTGGCTGTGGTATAGGCTGGCAGCTACAGCTCCAATTTGACCCCTAGCTTGGGAACCTCCATATGCCTCGGAGATGTGGCCCTAAAAAGACCAAAAAAAAAAAAGAGAGAGATAGGATCCTGCATTGCTGCAGCTGTGGCATAGGTCACAGCTGTGCTTTGGGTTCAGTCTGTGGCCTGGGAACTGCCATCTGTCATGGGTGAAGCCATAAAATAATAAATAAATAAATAAATATTAGTGGAGCTCCCTGGTGGTTCAGTGGGTTAAGGATCCAGCGTCTCACTTGTATGGCATGGGTTCAGTCCCTGGCCTTGGAACTTCAACAGGCCATGGGCCCAGCCAAAAAAAAAAAAAAAAGAAAGAAAAAAAAAGAGGAGTCTATGGCTCTGCCAAGAAAACAAATTGGTAAATGAGCAACCTGCAGACTGCAGCAACGTGGATGGACCTTGAGTGTATTACACGCAGTGAAATAAGTCCAACAGAGGAAGACACATACTCTATATTATCACCTATATATGGAATCTAAAAACTCAAAAAAGCAAATATATGTAACAAAACAGAAACAGACTCATAGATGCAGACAACTAGTGGTTGCCAGGTGGAGAAAGAAGGGGGGAGGGGCAGGATGGGTCTGGGGATTAAGAGGTACAAACTCCTACATATAAAACAAGTAAGCAACAAGGACATAGTGTATACACACAGGGAAATCTAGCCATGGTTTTGTAATAACTTCAATGGAGTATAATCTATAAAGATAGTGAATCCCTGCGTTGTAGACCTGAAATAAATTTAATATTGTAAATCAACTATACCTCAACTTTTAAAAAAGGAGCAAGCTGAAGTGGAGGGGTGGCTGTGTACGCCCCCCTCTGCTGCTGCGTGCCCAGATGTGCTGCACAGGATGGCCTGGGACAGATCCAGGGGAAATCAGACCCAAGTTAAACCCAGGTATTGCCCATGGTTACTCAGGCACCTGCTTCCTTTGAGTCTCAGCTTGTTATTACATGAAGTGGGATAGTCATTACCTCCTTGGGTGGATAACCTGTCATAACCTTTACAAAAGCCCCTGGATTTAGTAAATGTTAGTTTCTCCCCACCCCTCACCCCCCTTTAGCAGCGAGATCTCAAGAAAGAATAAATTACAACTTACGTCACCCAGAGACCACTTAACACATGGCAGCAATGAGAGAAAAAATTTTTTTTCATTTTACAATGTCTGACTTCAGAGGATTCAATTAGAAACTATAGAGAAATCTCAGCCTTTGCTGAGATCCTAGCAGACGGAATTAAGGCAGTGTGGTGGCAGAAAGACACTGTGCTCTAACAGGAATATCCCATATTAGGAGTCGGTTAATACATTTTAGTACAGCCATATAATGGAACATTGAAAAGCTCTTAAAAGAAAAGTAATAAAAAAAGTAACAGCATTTTTAATGACGTACAAAAAGTGAAAGATATAATACTTGATGAAAAAAAGCAGAATATAAAATGCTATATATAATACAAGCTCAACTATATTTAAAAAACAAAACAAAACACAAGGAGTTCCCATAGTGGCTCAGTGGGTTAAGAACCCGACGTAGGAATTCCCATCGTGGGCTCAGCAGAAATGGATCTGACTAGCAGCCATGAGAATGCAGGTTCAATCCCTGGCCTCACTCAGTGGGTTCAGGATCTGGTGTTACCATGAGCTGTGGTGTAGGTCACAGACGTGGCTTGGATCTGGTGTTGCTGTGGCGTAGGCCAGCAGCTGTAGCTCCTATTGGACCCCTAATCTAAGAACCTCCATGTGCCTCAGGTGCAGCCTGAAAAAGACAAAAAAAAAAAAAAAAAACCTGACGTCATGTTTGTGAAGATGTGGGTTCAGTTCCAGGCGTTGACCAGTGGGTTAAAGGTCCGGCATTGCCGCAAGCTGTGGCATAGGTGCAGATGTGTCTTGGGTCCATTGTTGCCATGGCTGTGGCGTAGGCCTGTGGCTGTAGCTCTGATACAGTCCCTAGCCTGAGAACTTCCATTTGCTGAAGGTATGGTTGTAAAAAGAAAAAAGAAAGAAAAAATGCAAAAAGAACAGTAAGCAATAAAAAGTACATAAATTTTTTGAAAAAACTTTTAAAAGCAATTTTATTAATGTTACATACTCTAATATTAGTACATATTTATAATGTTATAAATCTGTTTCTACAATTTTTAAAATTATACCTTTAAGAAGCTGAGTTTAACATCATGGTCTGAGTGTACTACTCTAACTTTTCAAGGTACCTTTATTAATTTTGTGTTTATAATAGTAAAACATTGAAAATTTTTAGGAAATCAAGGAGTTCCCGTCATGGCGCAGTGGTTAACGAATCCGACTAGGAACCATAAGGTTTCGGGTTCGATCCCTGGCCTCGCTCAGTGGGTTAAGGATCTGGCGTTGCTGTGAGCTGTGGTGTAGGTCGCAGACGTGGCTCGGATCCCATGTTGCTGTGGCTCTGGCATAGGCTGGCATCTGCAGCTCCGATTAGACCCCTAGCCTGGGAACCTCCATATGCCTTGGAAAGCAGCCCTAGAAAAGGCAAAAAGACAAAAACCAAAAAACAAAAAAGAAAATTTTTAGGAAATCGAAGAAAGGAAAAAAATGTAATGATCACATGTAAACCCACTAGTGAGCCAAATGAACAACTTCCCAGATTTTTTCTGTGCATGTGTACATATTTTTAAGAAAAATTTAATATTTTGACATACTCTTTTTTTAGGCTGTCTTTTAAATTTTAATATCTGTTGAACATCTTTCTATGTCAATACCTATAAGAATAAGTTTTTCTCTAATGACTGCATAATTCTATGGAATTTATTTTACTAGTCCTGCATTTTGGACACAAGTCTTAAATTTTTCTTTCTTATAAACAATGCCATGCTGAACATCAATGTCTAACTCTTTGTATTTATCTAATCAGTTTCTTAGGATAAATTCTTAGAATTGGAAATGCTTTGTCAAAAGTATTTGCTTATATTTTAATGATTTCTGATACATACTGTCAAATTGTCTACTAGAAAAGTTATACCAATTTACACTCCTGCTAATACTTTGTTAGAGTGATTTTTTTTTTCTCCACCACTCTCAAAGCATTAGCAACCTTGAAAAAAATGTTTTATTGAGGTATAATTCACATACTGAGAGGTGAACTTTTAAGACAAAACAGGAGACTTTGAAAGATTTGGATCTGGAGTTCCCGTTGTGGCTCAGCACACATTTTCTCTGTGAGTGTGAGGGTTCGATCCCTGACCTCGTTCAGTGGGTTAAGGATCCAGTGTTGCTGTAAGTTGTGGTGTCAGTCATAAATGTCGCTCAGATCCTGTATTGCTGTGGCTGTGGTGCAGGCCTACAGCTGCAGCTCCAATCTGACCCCTAGCCCAGGAACTTAGATCTGCTGCAGGTAAGGTCATAAGAAGGAAAAAAAAAAAATTCGGGCTTGCAGCGGTCATTTCAGGCTACCCCCTCACTGAGTTTGGGGCTGCATTTAGTTACTCCTTTAGAGAAAACTTGCTAGAAGCACTCATTTAGTTCAAGTTTTCAACTCCCTCATTTGCCGGTAGGGAAATTGAGTTTCAGAGAAGTGAACACAGTTGCCTCAAGAAGCACAGCATTGTAGCAGCAAAGTAGGAACTAGAACTTCAGGCTTCAAGTTCACTACTTAAACGTGTCCATTGTCTACCATCTTCTGTCTTTTCTTGTTCAATCCATGTGCACATAGAGTTTCTATGTTGCAGTTATAATATAGACACAAATTGGGGGACTATTAATTCTTCAGAATAGTTTTCCTTCTCTCAAGTTCTGCTATGTCAATATTTATTCTTCTTTAAGCTTTTCTCTTAGTCTGAATACCCAGTATGCTTGCTGTATTTTCGAGCCTGGGGAGTGTTTTTGTAAAAAGCCCAAGAAACTCAAAGGGCCCTTTTATTAGCAATTGTTGGAATCTCTGACCTCATTTTAAAATTTAAATGTAAAATTCTTTCCTCTTCGAGGCTTGCCTCTTTAGAAAGTACTTGTAATCTTTCCTCTCACTTTTTAAAGACAATAGGTACTTTTAAGACTACTTCAGCCTCTTGAAGGAAGAGCTGGGCTCATCTCAAACTCCCTGCTCCCCAGCCCGCTCCCCCTCAAGGAAACTTCCCTGCTGCTGCAGAAGATTAACGATCATCTTTCTTCTTTCCCTGTGCCTTTGAACCTGCCCTCAGTTACTTCCATCTTAGTCTAGCAGTTCTCAACCTTGCCTGTGCTTTAGAATCACCTGGGAGGCTCCTAATTTATTTTTACTGGGATGAGGACATGATTCTCATCTTCATCTCCTGCCTTGGATGAATAGGTTAAAACGAGTGTGTTTCTCTAAGGATATTTTTGTTGTAAAATAAGTCTAGATGGGAAATTAAAAGATTTGACCTTTGCAAAAGAAATTTCATTTGATGCCATTTGGAGCTGGCAGGGGAAGTATTTTTTTTTTTGAAAGAGACCACTGAAATTATACACCGAATGGCTCTCACTCGTTCGTTTATTCACTTGTTATTCATTCGTTAAAAACTTACACTGTGCCAGACACTAGAGATTTACATATGCTGCCTGTTTTCAAGGGGTTTACAATCTAGTAGTAGGAAAAAAAATACTCTAGTAAATACGATAAACTGCCATCTGCTATGAGAGAGACATTTACGGGCTTCCTCTGAATAAGGAATATGTTAAAATGTAATTTCAAGTATATTAATAGAGTATATACTTTATTGCATTATATCTAAAGCAGGTTTAAAAAAATATTCTTGTTTAACTAGAAGTTACAGGAAAGTGAAATGTAGATAAACACCACAGTCGTATCAATAGCAAATGGAAAGTTTTTTAAAATTAAGGTCAAATTTGAAGGTGCCTTGAAATGACAGACTGATTGAACATTGGTGTAAAAGAGAAAAACTCATTTTGATAAATTTCACTGAAATCATTCAAAATTAAAGGAAAAGGTAGTTACAGATTTCGATTGAAAATAGGTAAGCAGGAGCTCCCTGGCAGCCTAGCAGGTTAAGGATCTAGCGTTGTCACGGCTGTGGTGCACTGCTGTCCTTGCTATTGCACAGGTATTATTCCCGGGCCCAGGAACTTAAGCAGGATGAGGCGAGGCAAAAAAAAAAAAAAAAAAGTAAAGAAGCAGGGAAAACATAGGAAACATAGTAAAAACACAGGAAGGGCCAATGGGACAAATCAATAATAGAATAGAAGCAATTTGTAGGGAAGGGAAAACAGCAAGAAAAAGAAAGCAAAAGACTGTCTCATGAAGAAAGGATTATCATTCCAAAATAGAGTTCAAAAGTATTTAAGAACATCACAAGTAAATGATATATTAAATGAAAAGGAAAAAAATGACAAAATTTGAAGATACAGAGTAGTATGCATTATAGCAGAGGACTGGAAAATATATTCTATTACAAAAAATTCATTTGCTATTTATTCTAAATATGCTGTATAAAATGTATCATTTTGGTTCATTTGAAAAAACATTATTTTAGGAGCAAGCAGGCTGAAAATAAAACTTCTTAAAGAATTGCAAAAATGTCCCTACTTAAAATTTAACATATGAAAAACCTAGTAAAATCGAGAAAAAGCCAACAGTGAAATCAAGCCAAACACACTGAGAGAATTTGCTCAGTAAAGAATCTGGGTATCTTGTTCTTCATAAAATCCTACAAAATTCCCCCGCACTATAAAGAAACCTTGAAATTATGCCTGGGGGGATCCAAAACTTCTCAGCTTGGCACTGACAACATATTATATACACTGATGGAAAGCATACTGAATATAGCATTCACTTCATTAGTATGGATGTGCCTTGTTGATGATAGTATGTTTATTCCCAGTAGTAATTTATGAATAAGACTTTTTCTTTCTCATTTCTGTTTCTTAAAAGTACTATTATTAATAGAGTACTAGATTTTTGGTCACAAAAGAAAGTCGAGGTAGACTGTCATAACTACTGTTTTAGTGCTACACATATTCTTTTACAAAACATTACAAAGAGATAGTGTTCCTTCGCAAAGTAGTCTATGATCATAGATTTTTTGTGTGTGTTCTGTCCCATGAGGGGAACTCCTAGAGGTCTTAGTTTTGAAGGGAGGAGACACAGCAGTGATTGCATGAAACAGCTGGCCGCTTTGGGCTTCTCATGCCTCTGAGGTAGTCCTTGGGGAAACTGGATGGCTGATAAACTGTGGAGGGAAGGAAGAGTATGCCTAGAATTCAAGAGATCCCTTAGGGCTTCTCTTAGTAACAGGCACTGAATTAAAGTCAATGGAAAATTACAACAACCTAATCCAGGCAGGTCTGTTAATGGCCCAAAGACTTAATGAATGAAGTGTTGGACCACTCTACTGGGTGAAGAACCACAACCTGCTGTGGCACAGTGGGTTAAGAATCTTACTGCTTGGAGTTCCCGTTGTGGCACAGTGGTTAACGAATCCGACTAGGAACCATGAGGTTGCGGGTTCGGTCCCTGCCCTTGCTCAGTGGGTTGACGATCCGGCGTTGCCGTGAGCTGTGGTGTAGGTTGCAGATGCGGCTCGGATCCCGCGTTGCTGTGGCTGTGGTGTAGGCTGGTGGCTACGGCTCCGATTAGACCCCTAGCCTGGGAACCTCCATATGCCGCAGGAGCGGCCCAAGAAATGGCAAAAAGACAAAAAAAAAAAAAAAAAAAGAATCTTACTGCTGTGGCTTGGGTCACTGAGGAGGCGTGGGTTTGATCCCCGGCCTGGCACAGTGAATTAAAGAATTGATGTTTGCTGCAGCTGTGGGTCAGATTAAATCCCTGGCCTGGAAACTTCCATATGCTGTGGGTGCAGCCATGAAATTAAAAAAAAAAAAAAAATGAAGGCTGTAATTGTAATAAGTATTTCTTTATTTTTTTTGGACTGCACCCATGGCATATGGAGGTTCCCAGGCTAGGGGTTGAATCGGAGCTGTAACTGATGGCCTACACCACAGCCACAGCAACATGGGATCTGAGCTGTGTCTGTGGCTTACACCATAGCTCCCAGCAATGCCGGATCCTTAACCCATTGAGTGGAGCCAGGGATTGAACCTGTATCCTCATGGATACTAGTTGGGTTTGTTACCATTGAGCCAAGATAGGAACTCCATATTTTTTCATATTTTTGTTGTAAATATGCTTGTGCGTATATGTATGTATGTTTGGTATGTATGTGTATGTATGTATGTATTACTTATCTATCTTTGTTTTCTGCCCCCATCTCCTTATTATATAACATAACATGTTTTATTTTTATATCATAGTATTTAAGTATTATTAACTTTACATCATAGAATTAAAGTTACAGGATATCAAGTAGGGTGAATATCACCCAAGAATTTTGAATCCTTTTTTGAGGGAAAGGGTTAGTGTGCTTTCGGCTGCACATAGGATAGTTGTATTATCTCAGGCAGAAACATGACTTTGTTCTTTATTTGGAAATTAAGTATGGTTTAAGGAAATGTGTATAATTACCTACTGATAAGCAGTGAACTTACCATAAGGTTAATTTTATGTGTCAAATTGTCTAGACTGTTGTGCCAATAATCTGGCCAAACACCAGTCTAGGTGTTTCTGTCAAAGTATTTTTTAAAATTTGATTAACATTTAAATCAGTAGACTTCAGTAAAGCAGATTACTCTCCATAATGTAGGTGGTCCGCGTCTAATCAGGTGAGGACATTAAGAGAAAAGACTGAGGTTCCCCAAGAAAGGAGGAGTTCTTTTTCCATACTACCTTTTTTTATATTATTATTATTCAATGAATTGATTACATTTATAGTTGTACAATGATCATCACTCCAGACTCCCTTTAGACTGAAGACTGCAACATCAACTCCAGCTGGAATTTCTAGCCTGCTAGCCTTCCCAGCAAATTCTGAATTTGCCAGCTTTAATAATTGCATGAGCCAAGTCCTTAAGATAAATCTCTCTCTCAATATTTCCTATTGTGGGTTTGCGATCACAGGTGGT
Source organism: Phacochoerus africanus (assembly GCF_016906955.1). Taxonomy (NCBI): domain Eukaryota; kingdom Metazoa; phylum Chordata; class Mammalia; order Artiodactyla; family Suidae; genus Phacochoerus; species Phacochoerus africanus. The sequence goes on from NC_062549.1 coordinate 65,183,305, forward strand.
ATCATAAAGAAGAAGTATATTATAAATATCTATGAAGATGGGATTTAAAATGCAACCCCACTGTTACAGACTAAAGCCTTTGTTACGTTTGGTAAAATTGGGTTCTTTGTTACAGTGCCACCATAAACTGAGACTGGGTCCTTGAAGTTAAGATGGTAGGTCAAGGGAGTTCCCCTGGTGGTTTAGCGGTTAACAAACCCACATAGGATCCATGAGGGTGTGAGTTCCATCCCTGGCATTGCTCAGTGGGTTGAGGATCCAGCGTTGCCGTGAGCTGTGATGTAGGTCGAAGATGCAGCTTGGATCCCTCATTGTTGTGGCTTTGGTGTAGGCTGGCAGCTGTAGCTTGGATTTGACCCCTAGTCTGGAAACTTCCATGTGCCATGGGTGCAGCCCTAAGGAGCAAAAAAAAAGAGAGATAAGTCAAAATTTCTTGTAGATAAAATACACTTTTGTTTCAGAATTCTAATTTGCAAAAAGCGATAGAATAGTGGTGGTATGGCATGGCATGCATCTCCTAAGCAGTGCTCTGCAAAGTCAAGGCCTTGTGCACGGTAGAGGTGCTAGCCTTCTGGTTGTGCTCACCCAACACTCCCACCCAGCATTACTTTGTTATAATAAGGAAATATTTTAACCTTGCCTGCTGGAACAAATTCCCCTAATTTATGTTCTGCAACTCTTCTGTTCACTGATTTCACTTAATTTTATAAAACATATATTCAAATGGTTTTCTTTGCCACATTGAATCATTCATTCAAGAAATACTTATTAAGTGCCTAGTATGAGCCACATCACTTGTAAATTCCACTAAGATGTTGCCTATCTAAGTGGTGTTGCCTATCTTATTTGGTGCTGGGTCTCCGGTGCTGAGAATAATGTTTGCCCAGAACATGAATTCAGTAAATGTGTGTTGAATTAATAAGTGGAAAGAAGCGTATCCAATACCCCTGGTAGTAATTTGTGCATTATCTCCTACACTCTATGTCCAAAGGTTGTTAATATACACTCCTTAGTTGTGAACATAACAAGTCCTCTAATAACTATTAGCTATGGCAAAAAGGCTTTTTAAAAAAATGATGTTTTTGTGAAAGGCTTTGAAGTCTCAGATGAAAAGTACAGGCAATCCTTGTGGATTTATTTCAAAAGTTTACTTGTTCATTGATTGGTTGTGAAGCAGAACATATTTTTCTCTGGAAACAAGGTTTTGCAAGGGGTTTAGATTCTCAGAACTGCCTTGCTAAAACCCATGACATCCAGAATAGCACTGTTTTAGTAATAGAACGTAATCATCTTGTGTGTGTTTCTGGGCAAAACTAGAACTTAATCTACTGCATTTGGAAAGGGATTTTGCAAAATGCGTCTAGATTCAAATTATAAGTTGGGGTTATGTGGTTACACTGTAGAAGAATATTCAAACTCATCTGTGCTTGGCATTATTTTCTGGCCATGGCAGCAGCATGCAGAAGTACCAGGGCCAGGAATTGAGCCTGCGCCACAGCCGTAACCAGAGACACGGGAGTGACAGTGCTGGATCTTTTTTTTTTTTTTTTTATCTTTTTGTCTTTTTAGGGCTGCACCCGAAGCATATGGAGGTTCCCATTTTAGGGCTCGGAATCGGAACTGTAGCTGGTGGCCTATGCCAGAGCCACAGTAACTCCAGATCTGAGCTGTGTCTGCAACCTACACCACAGCTTACAGCAACGCCGGATCCTTAACCCACTGAGCAAGGCCAGGGATCGAAGCCATGTTCTCATGGATGCTAGTAGGGTTCATTAACCACTGAGCCACGGCAGGAATTCCAATGCTGGATCTTTAACTCACTGAGTCACCAGGGAACTCTAGGATTTTTTCCTTAGGGATGGCAGCAGTGGTTCAGACAAACAAGTTTCTTGAGAGGCATAGGACTCAGATATAAGGAAATGGTGATATTGTAATTGAAACCACTATTACAAGGAGGAAAGAAGAAGCTGTGTAGGTTATAATAGAGGCGGGGTGTGGGGAAGGAAACATGAATGAGAAAAACTCTAGGCAGAGGCAAAAAGAAAAGGGAGTTCCAGTCAAGCAAAAACCTTGCCAGTCTTAGGTGGTTGGTTGGCCATGTGTAAATCTGGGATTGAGTGTATTAGAAAGTGTCCAGCAGTAGTAGTTTATTTTATTTTATTGTTGTCTTTTGTCCTTTTAGGGCCACACCCGCACATATGGAGGTTCCCAGGCTAGGGATCTAATCAGAGCTGTAGCCGCCGGCCTCCACCAGAGCCACAGCAACGCAAGAGCCAAGCCACGTCTGTGACCTACACCACAGCTTACCGCAACGCCGGATCCTTAACCCACTGAGAGGCCAGTCGGTCGAACCTAGTCCGATTCGCCTCTGCTGTGCCACGACGGGAACTCCAGTGGTTTATTTTAAAACTTAGTCTAAAAGAAAAACAAGACCTAAGTATTAGCTTTTCTTGTTTTGCAATAAAAGAATGTGCTTAAGTAAAATGTATATTTAGAAGGAATTTTTAAAAGTTGTGTTTATTAAATACTGAATATATACAAAATAATATTTCTAACGTGTGATAGATTCAAAGAATAATAAATAGCACATACCTACTGCTCAGTGTAAGAACTTGACATTAATCATCTACAAGGGTTTGGGGATGGGATTAGAGAACAATTGCAATCTTTCAGGAAGTTGTGTGTCCGAAACTTCATAATCATCTTGGGGAAAAGCTAAAAACAAAACAAACCAGGAGCCTGGGCATTTCATCAAGGATGTCAAAAACTGACATTCATAAAAAATAGGCTAATTAAAATATAACATTGACTGACCCCGTAAATGTTTTGAATAAAAACAGAGTTTTATATTGTAAAGCCCAAGAAACATTGCTAGAATTGATAGCTCTTTGGTGAGGAAGAGAATTTGTCAAGTGGTCCACGTTTCCAAAGGCCTATTTCAAAAGAAGCAAGAAGCCGGATCTCCTAAGGAAGAAGAGCCGGTATTCAGGTGCACTCTTTTTCATGAAGATAGTTTTCTGTCCTAGCTAAAATTGAACACAATCATCTCCTTCCATGCTCAGAATTTTGTGAAAATCTTGCATTTTATTTAATTTTAATTTAATTTAATTTAATTTTTTGGTCTTTTTGCCTTTTCTAGGACCGCTCCTGCAGCATATGGAGGTTTCCAGGCTAGGGGTCTAATCGGAGCTGTAGCCTCCTGGCTATGCCACAGCCACAGCAACTCGGGATCCGAGCTGCGTCTGCGACCTACATACACCACAGCTCAAGGCAATGCCGGATCCTTAACCCACTGAGCAAGGCCAGGGATCCAACCTGCCACCTCACGGTTCCTAGTAAGATTCATTAACTACTGCGCCATGATGGGAACTCGGAAAATCTTGCATTTTAACCAGAGGAATTTTTTTTTTCTTCTGAGTGGGCTTCCCTTACACAGTATTTCCAAGCATAAACTCAGTCCTAGAAGCACTTGATAACATGCCCAGGACGATTTTTTGAAAATATTCTAGAGATGGGTAATGGTTGCACAACAGTGTGCAAGTACTTAATGCCACTGAATTGCGCTTAAAAATGGTTAAAATGGCAATTTTTAGGTTTAGTGGTTTAAATGGCAATTTTTAGGTTGATGTGTATTTCACCACAATAAAAATATGCCATCAACCAGCCAAACACCCAACTAACCAAGTGTTTCAGTCACACTGGTTATGGGTTCGGAATCTGATCTAGAACCTACTTCCTATTCTAAGACTCCCGTCAGCCTACCTACATGACTTTCATGTTAAATGAGATGAGGTCAACACCTGTTTTATCCACATACCAATGCTTCCTTACTAGATTACGTAGGTGTGCTGTGATTCTATATTGCACTAAATTTTTATCAGCTTTTTTTTGGGGGGGGTCTTTTTAGGGCCCACTCTTGGCATATAGAGGTTAGGGGTCAAATCGGAGGTGTAGCCTCTGGCCTATGTCAACAGCCACAGCAATGTGGGATCCCAGCCGCGCCTGCGACTTACACCACAGCTCACGGCAACGCCGCTGGATCCTTCCACTGAGCAAGGCCAGTGATCGAACTTGTGTCATGGATGCTAGTCAGATTCGTTTCTGTTGAGCAATGACGGGAACTCCTTAGCTTCTATTTTTAATAGACATCTTTATTTATTTTTAAACATTTTTAATTACTCAATGAATTTATTACATTTATGGTTGTACAATGATCATCATAATCCAGTTTTATAGGATTTCCAACCTACAACCCAAGTGCATCCCCCCACCCCCCAAAGACATCTTTATTTTGGAGTTGGTAAACTTAGGAGAAAGGAGAATTGTAGAAAAAATGTCTACAATTGATTATATTCGTATATTTGTATATTTATACACGTTGCTTTACCATTATCTGTACTTTTACTAAAACTAAATAGGAGTTCCCTCATGGCTCAGTGGGTTAAGGATCTGCTGTTGTCGCTGATGTGGCTCTGGTTACAGCTGTAGCATGGGTTTGATCCCTGGCCCGGGAACTTCCAAATGCCGTTGGGCATGGCCAAAAAACAGAACAAAACAAAAAAAACGAAATAAACTTTATTGGGACCTGCATTTGCTTATGCTATATGTAAAGTAATGTTTTAGGAAGTTGCTATGCTAAAATCTGTGTGTGACATTAAGAAATCTGAAATCTGGAGTTCCCCTCGTGGCGCAGTGGTTAACAAATCCGACTAGGAACCATGAGGTTGCGGGTTCAGTCCCTGCCCTTGCTCAGTGGGTTAAGGATCTGGCGTTGCCATGAGCTGTGGTGTAGGTCGCAGACGCGGCTCGGATCCCGCGTTGCTGTGGCTCTGGCGTAGGCCGGTGGCTAGGGGTCCAATCGGAGCCCTAGCCTGGGAACCTCCATATGCCGCGGGAGCGGCCCAAGAAATAGCAAAGAGACAAAAACAAAAACAAACAAAAAAAAGGAATCTGAAATCTGACCCCTATATTTTTAAGAAGCTCGCAGTTGAGGCAGGGAGACATCAGCACATGTATATTTTTATTTTTTAATTGATTTTTATTTTTTCCATTATAGTTGGTTTACAGCATTTTGTCAGTTTTCTAATGTACAGCAAAGTGATGATAACACTTTTTAAATTGAAGTACAATACGTATCGGTACACAGGTCACATTTATACCTTGAATGAGCTGTAGGCAAAATGAAATGAACCCGTCCTCCAATCAGATTAGGAATAGGATATTCTCAGCCTCTCCAAATCCTCCTTCATATGCTCTCCCAGGCAGCATCCACTCCAAAAAAGGGAAAAAGTGTCCTGGTATCTATCACAAGAGATTAGTATTGCCCTGTCTTCCATCTTATGTGGTATTCTTTTGTATCCCGCTCCTTTTACTCAAGATTATTTTTGTATGATTCATCCATGCTATTGCATGGAGCTACAGCGTGTTCATTTCAATTCAATATCGTATTCCACTGAGCAAAAACACTGTAATTTATTCATTCTTCTGTCGATGAACTCTATTGGATATATACTTAGGAGCGGAATTATTGGGTCATAAAGCAGAAATGCTCAGCTTTAATGGATATTGCCAAACAGCTTTTCAACTTACATTTCAAATTTTCATTTTTTAACTCTTTCTGATATATGAAAATACAATTATATTTTGTATATTGACCTTCCATTTCAGACATCCAAAATTTAATTCTAATAGTTTGTTGATTTGGGAGCGTTTTCTACATAAACATTCCTGCTACCTGCAAATAATGACAGTTTTATTTCTTCCTTAGCAATAGTTATATCATTTTTTCTTTATTTCATTAACTAGAATCTCCTGTACAATGTTGAATACAAACGGTAATGATGGACGTTCTATTCCCAGTTCTCTTTCCCAGTCTCTAGAAGCTGTAAATGTTTCACCATTGATTGTGACATTTGATAAAAGCTTTTTGTATATACAGTTCATTATACTGAGGACTTTTATTTCATTCCCTTTTTTTTTCAAATGCCAGTGGTACTTTGTTCAGTATAGTGTACGGAGAGTGGAGTTCTTTTTGTGGCTCAGCAGGGTAAGAACCTGACATAATGTCTGTGAGGATGTGGGTTCAATCCCTGGCCTGGCTTAGTGGGTTTAGGATCCAGTGTTGCTACAAGCTGCGTCATAGGTCACAGATGCGGCTCAGATCTGGTGTTGCTGTTGCCGTAGCTGTGGTGTAGGCCCCAGCTGCAGCTCCTATTGAACCCCTAGCCTGGGAACTTCCATATGCTGCAAGTATGGCCATAAGGAAAAAAAAAATGAGATAACAAAATACATAAATCCTAAGTGTACAACTCAATAAAGCTTGACAAACCATTGTCAAAATGTAATCATCACCTAGCTCAATGTTCTCTTTGGGTAAATACTTAGAAGTGGAACTTTTGGGTCACATGTTAAGTGTGTGCTTAACTTTATGAGGAAGTGCCACACTGTTTTCCAAAGTGGTTGTATAGTCCTGCCAGCAATGAATGAGTGTCTCAATTGCTCCACATTCTTGTCAATACTAGATATTGTGGGCTTTTATAATTTTAGCTATTTTAGAGGATATGTAAATAGTATCTCCTGTGGTTATAACTTGCATTATTTCCTGATGACTTATGACTTTGAGCATCTTTTCATGTGTTTATTGACCACTCACATACTTCTGTAAGGTACCTTTTCTTTCTTTCTTTCTTTTTTTGTCTTTTCTAGGGTCACACCCAAGGCATATGGAGGTTCCCGGGCTAGGGGTCTAATAGGAGCTGTAGCTGCTGGCCTACACCATAGCCACAGCAACACAGGATCCTCAACCCACTGAGCAAGGCCAGGGATTGAACCTGCAACCTCATAGTTCCTAGTTGGATTCATTAAGCACTGTGCCACGACAGGAACTCCCTGTAAGGTACCTTTTCAAGTCCTTTGTCCACTTTGTCATTGGGTTATCTTTTTCTTTTTAAATTAATTTGGAGGTGTTCTTTGCTTATTCTGGGTACAGGTACTATATTACAAATATATTATCCCAGTCTTTGGGCTGCCTTTGCACTTCCTAAGTGACATTCTTTTTTTTTACTTGCAGCACATGGCAGTTCCCAGGACAGGGACTGAATCCGGGCCGCAGCTGTAGCAATGCGGGATCATTTATCCCACTCTGCCAGGGCCAGGGATTGAACCAGTGACCTATGCCGCTGCAGTCAGATTCCTAACTCACTGCGCCATAGCAGGTACTTCCTAAGTGGCATTCTTTGATGGAGAAGTTTATCATTTTAATGAAGTCCATTTTATCATTTATTTTTCTTTTCTGGTTACTGTCTTTCGTGTTTTGTTTAAAAAAAAAAAAATCTTTGCTTACCCCAAAGCTGTAAAGGTATTTATTAACTCACATTTTCTTTTTTTTTTGTCTCTTGTCTGTTGTTGTTGCTATTTCTTGGGCCGCTCCCTCGGCATATGGAGGTTCCCAGGCTAGGGGTTGAATCGGAGCTGTAGCCACTGGCCTACGCCAGAGCCACAGCAACAAGGGATCTGAGCCGCGTCTGCAACCTACACCACAGCTCACGGCAACGCCGGATCGTTAACCCACTGAGCAAGGGCAGGGACCGAACCCGCAACCTCATGGTTCCTAGTCGGATTCGTTAACCACTGCGCCATGACGGGAACTCCCAACCCACATTTTCTTATAGGAGGTTTACAGTTTTGCCTTTACCGTTTAAATCTATGAGCTATCTCTAATTCGTTCTTCCTTATAGTCTGAGGTAGGGGTTGATATTCATTTTCTCCATACTGCTATCTAGTTGTCTCAGCACTATTTATTGACATGAGTTTCCTTTCTCCATTGAATTTGATGATTTTCTAAAAAATTAATTGATTGCAAATTTGGGGATCTATTTCTGGACTCTTTAATCTGTTCCATTGATCTGTTTGTCTATTCTTATACCAATATCATACAGTCTTAATTATTGTAGCTCTACACTGATGAATAAAATCAGTGGTGTAAGTTATCCAACCTGTTCTTCAAGTTTGTCTTGGCTGTTCCAGATTATATATATATATTTTGGAATTAGCATCTCAATTTTCATTAAAAAGATCTGCTGAGGGAGTTTCTGTTTTGGCACAGAGGAAATGAATCTAACTAGTATCTATGAGGATGTGGGTTTGATCCCTGGCTTCCCTCATTGGGTTAAGTATCCAGTGTTGCTGCAGCTCTGATTCAGACCCTAGCCCGGGCACTTCCAAATGCTCTGGTGCAGCCCTAGAGTGCCACCCCCAAAAAAATCTGCTGAAATTTTGATTAGGATTATAATGAATCTATAGATCAATATGGGCAGAGCTGAGATCTTAACCCTATTGAATCTATACAGCTCTCTCTCTCTCTCTCTCTTTTTTTTTTTTTTGCCTTTTAGGGCCTCACCCGAGGCACACAGAAGTTGCCAGGTCAGGGGGTCTAATCCGAGCTACAGCTGCTGGCCTACACCACAGCCATAGCATCACCAGATCCGAGCTGCATCTGCAACCTACACCACAGCTCAGGGCTACACCGCATCCTTAATCCACTGAGCAAAGCTAGGGATCCAACCCGAAACCCCATGATTCCTAGTTGGATTCGTTTTCACTGCACCATGACGGGAACTCCTGTACATCTCTCCTTTTAATTAGGCCTTTGTAAATTTGTATCAGTGATGTTTTTAGTTTTCAATGTGGAGATCTTGCATAGCTCTTGTTGAGTATATCCCTAAGTTTTTTTTTTTTTTTTTTTTGTCCTTAACACAGTGAGTGGAGGCCAGGAATCAAACCTGCATCCTCATGGGTACTACTTGGGTTCATTAACCACTGAGCCATGGCAGGAACTCTGTCATGGATTTTGTCTTTTTTTTTTTGTCTTTTTGCCATTTCTTTGGGCCACTCCCGCGGCATATGGAGGTTCCCAGGCTAGGGGTCGAATTGGAGCTGTAGCCACTGGCCTACGCCAGAGCCACAGCAACAAGGGGTCCGAGCCACGTCTGCAACCTACACCACAGCTCACGGCAACGCCGGATCGTTAACCCACTGAGCAAGGGCAGGGACCGAACCCGCAACCTCATGGTTCCTAGTCGGATTCGTTAACCACTGCGCCACGACGGGAACTCCTCCCTAAGTTTTTTATGTTTTTTTGTTTTGTAAATGGCATTGAATTTTTTTTCATTTTCGAATTGTTTCTTGATAATATATAGAAATATAATTTATTTCTGGCTGTTGATCTTGTAACCTGTGATCTAATATTCATTCTGATAGTTTGTAGATTCTTTAGAATTTTTTTTCTTTTTCGGCCACACATATGGCATATGGAAGTTCCTGGGATCAAATCTGAGCCACAGCCATGACCTATACAACAGTTGCAGTAGCACCAAACCCTTAACCCACTGCCCGGAGCTGAAGATTGAACCTACATTGCCTGAGACAATACCAGATCCTTAACCATAGCAGGAATTCCTCTTTTGAATTTTTTATGTACACAATACCATCATCAGTGAGTGAAGATGGTTTTACATTCTTCCTTTTAATTGTCTTGCCTTATTGCACAGTGTAGGATTTCCAGAGAGACTAAATAACTTCCCTAAGTTCACACAGTAAGAGCCAAGACTGAAACTCCTTTCAGTCTGATTTCAGAACACCTTGGAAAGAATGAGGGTGTGTTAAGTATTTTGTTGCTGTTATTGCTAGAAAAAGCAGCTAGGGTCATACTGAAGATGGTCTTGAGTATAAGGTAAGAGATTTGTATCGTATTCTGTAGGCAATTAAAGATTATTAAGTGTTTTCAGGTGGGAAAGAAATAGAATAAAAGTGAGAATATTAATCTTGTGAGAGTGTGTAGTATGGTTTGAAGGCAATCCCTTACTCATTTATTCCTTCATTTTACAATCATTTATTGAACATACAGTGCGTTCTAGGAATTGTTACAGGTACTGAGGAAATAAAGATGAACACAATATGTTGCTTAGAGTAGCAGAGATTTTCGTAATGGAGAACAGAATTTTAGCACAATCTGTTGGCCATGCTGCAAAGGTAGCTCTATGATCTTGCATAAATTAACTTCTCTTAACCTCACTTTTTTTCACATGTAAAATGGGAATAATAATACATATGATGACTACTTTGATTATAAATAAAAATATCTGTAGTACACTTGACCTATATTAGACATACTTGTGGTAGCTATAATATTTAAGGGATTTAGAGAGAGCAGGTAATAGGAATGAAACATTTTGTCAAAGTTGTTTTCTTCAATAATGAAATTGTCAAACAAATATTTTAACTGATTTCCCCCCTCCGGTGATTACATTTTTAATAGACTGAACTATAGATTTTTGCTTTTGTAATTGAAAAGGGGCCCCCAAATAGAGATAACTATGCTATGCACAGAAGAGCTAGTCAACATAATACTGTTCTTTTATATCTGTAAAAAGAGCTTGATAGTTGTCCGTTTATTTATTTATACCATTTTGTTTGAGTCTTGCAACAATTATACAGATGAAGAAACTGAGGTGTTTATCGGCATTGTAAGTAGCAAAGCCAAGTTCATGTTTGGCTCTTTTATAACTTTTTACCACATTGTGTTACCTCTCATATTGAAGCATGCTAGTAGTAATAACACAACAATCATACCAAATCTTCAATTTTTATGTAATATACATATGGAGGAAGTGAGTAGCTTGAAGTTGAATGAGGAGGAGAAGGCAGACGATATAAAATTTCTTGCCTTACATTCTTCACATTGTTCTGATTTTCTTAGGTATATTGTTCAGTATACAAATTATCATTTTTCTTTATGACTTATAGTTGCATTTGTGACTCAGCTGACATTTGTTTTTGGTTTGTTTACTTGCCTCATCCATCCATAGTGTATCAAGTTTCTACTTCTACAAAATTTCAATAATTTCCTTCCCCTTTATGTTTTGCACCCACATCTTTTCCTTATTGGGTTGTCCTCTGTTGGTAATACAGCGAGTTCCTATATTTTTGTTTTAATTTTTCTTTGACTGCATCAAGTCAACTTATTTACTTTTCTTTCTTTTACGTTGTCATATGATAATTCATTAATAATTACAGCTAGTTTTCCTAAAGAATTTTAATTCTTCTGCAGTCTTATAGAAATCTAAGTTCTTTCGAAATAATGAAGACATTTTTAATAAATGTCTTAAGAGACAGGGTGAGATGGGGAGATGGAAATGAAGGTTGGATTAGATACTATTTACATTTTACAGATTCAGTTAAATAGCAAACATTATGTGAGATCTTGTTAGGAGCTATAGCATGTAAAAACGAGAACAAGATGTGGTTCTGGCCTGAGTAGCTTACAATCTACTGGAAGAGAAAGACAAATAAATGAACAACTCCAGTGTAAGACAGAATATCGTTATAACTGTGGCATGGAGTGCCGAGGGAGCCCAGAGGCTACTAGAGAACAGAAGTGACAGGATTCCTTGAGGTTGGAGGCAACTGATTAGTAGTTGGGGACGGAACTCATTATTCTATGCTGTTATATTTTTTTGTTTTATTTTTGTAGAAAGTTGTGTATCTTGAGTAAATTTTATGGAGTAATATGGAAATGCAATGGGGAGTCATTTGTTTGCACGGATATCATGGATTGTTTTTGAAAGCGTGAAATCTACTGTTGCGGAGGATTGATGGACTCTGAACTTCTGCCAAAAAAGGAAGGGATAAACATCTAGGAGAATCTTTTCTTTATCACAACTCAAGAGTTGGGGGTGTGGACAGGAGAGGAAATTAGAGTCCAGCAATGTGACAGACCTCATGTTTGTAGGAATACTAAGGACAAGTGTTTGTGGAAGAAGACAGGCCATTAAAAAACCCTCTATTTCCCATTTCTTCCCCCGTTTGTTGGAGGGCTTTAGGTTTCTAGGAAACCTAATTTTCTGGTTAAGCCAGGTAATTAAAATCTATAAAAAATACTAAATTAATACATGGTGAAGGCAGACATTTCAAACACTATAGCTTAGTGCATAGAAGTGGAAATAGTCCATTATACACCCACTCTTAACCCCCAGTGCTAACAATTTGTTATAGCCTTCTAAATATTTTCTGTGCACAAACACACTCATCACACATAGACATATATATTTTTCTTTCCCAAAATAAAATTGGTGGTATTCCCACAAATTTGAGGTTGAAGAGACCATTAAGAGTGTGAGTTTTGGAGCCTGCCAGAACTGGGCTCAAATCTCTCCAGCTTAATGGCTGTATGACCCCAGGCAAATTACTTCTTCGCTTCAGTTTTCTTTCTTTCTTTTTTTTTTGGGTGAAGGCTAAAAATAGTAATTACTTTATATAAGGCTTGAGAATCACTCAGCCTAGTGTCATACACAAAGTAAGTGTTCAATAAACACTTATTGTCAATGGCAAGTGACCTGTCTCCTTTTAAGGTTAAAAATAAGGAAATTTGTAAAACAAATGTTGCTCATTTTTTCCGACTAATTGTATCTAGGTTGAGAAGAACTTGCTTTTTCCAAGGCATAAAACTGATCCAAATAATATTTAAATGTGGGTTCTCCTGGAATTTTCAGCGCAACTCTTCTGCATCCCACCAGCATCACTTTCTGATGTCTAAAAAGTGGACTTTGCAGTAAAAAACTTTTGTCTCAGGTCGCGAGGAAAATGCTCAGCGAGGTCAGCCTGTGCACTGTGTGCACTTTTGCTTTATCATGCAGTTGCTGGGTGGCATCCTTTTAAGCTCGCCCCACACCGTCGCACCCCTCCACCCCCTCTTGAGATAAGGCTTCAGCGGGAGAAGCCTGCTCTCTTGGGAGCCAAGGGAGAACTGATGAAGGCTCCTCTAGGGCGCAGCAGGAGACGCGGTGTGTGCGAGGTGCGCCCTAGGGTGCAGGCTGCTGGCACAGGGGCCCGGCCGGAGCACGGGCGGGAGGCTTCCATCCGGGCGAGCCTGGTACTGGGCTCTCCACGATCTTCGCGCGGGGGCATCTTCTCCGCTGTCTGCAGCCCCAAGATCCCACTGCCTCCACTCTGCAGCCCCGGCCTGTCCCATCCGTTCTTTCCTTTTTGGCACTGCCCTTTGCCCTCCCATGGAGTCATCTGTTTACTCTCCCTTCACTTCCAGTCACCCATAGGCCACCTTCCCTTTACCACCACAGTCCCATTTTGTCCCCTCTCCCTTCTCTCCTCACTCTTCATCTCTCCTCGGGGTCGCCTTCTCAGAGGACTCCGCCGACGGAGATGCTGCGGACTCCGCGGCCAGGGTCTGCCCCCAGGAGAACCCTCCGTCCACCTTTGCCCCCTCCACGGGGGCGCGGGAGGCAAGTTTCCGCCCCATCCTTTCCCCAGTGACAGGACTTGCTGCGGCCACGGCCAGGGAGGCGGAGGGAGGGACGGCCTGGCTCCCGAGCCCCCCTCCCCTGCTCGCGAGCTCGCGCGGTCTGTGTCTTTCGGCAAGTGCGGAGACGCGGAGGAGGAGGAGGAGGAGGAGGAGGAGGGAGTTGGGGGAGGATCTCCATTGAAATAAACAACCAGGCAGCAGTTATTAACACGGGAACATGGCGGCCGCAGCCTCAGCCACAGCTTCGGCAGCGAAGGTCAGCGCCGACGGCAGCCGGCACCTGACGGCGTGACCGACCCGAGCCGGTAACCGCGCCTTCCCTGGGGGCCGCGAGGGCGGGAGGGAGGCGGGCGGCGGGCGGGGGGCGCCGCGTCCCCACCCCCGGCTGCGACTGCCCTTCCTGCGCGGAGCCGGGCTGAGCCGTGCGCTGCCGAGAGGGCTGTTTTGTGTGCGGGGACCGCTGCCTTGGTTCGCGGACGACGGGAGTTGCATCCCGGAGGCACCGCGAAGCTGGGGAGTTGGGGCTTGGGGGGTGGGGAGGGCGGGAAGCGGCGGGGAGACGCGGAGTCCCTGGGAGAGAAAGGAGGCGCTCCAGCGCTTTGCGAGAGCTTGGGAGACGAGTCCCGGAGCGCGAGGCGGGCGGAGGCTGCAGCCGGCGGCGCCGGCGAGAGGTGAGAGCCCCAGGCACAGCGGGGAGGCCGGGTGCGCGGGCGCGGCCCCCTCCAGCGGAGCCAGGCGCCCGCCGCCCTGCCCGGTGCGGGGTCGGCGAGGACCGCGGCTCCTGCGCCCTCGGGGGGTGCCAGACAGAGACGGGGAGGTGAAGCCCGAGAAGGTGCATTCTTTCATGGAAACACGGGGTGACTGCAGCGCGGGGTGGGAGCTGGGCGAGGGGAGGCAGGACTGGGGAAGTGCTCGGGGGTGTGTGAAGGTGAAGCGTCGCGTCAGGGGCGGCCGGCGGGGTGAGACGCCGGGAGGATGGGATCCGCGGCCCGGCGGCCGGGCCGGGCCAGTGTCACCGCCGGGGGCGGGGGCCGAGGGGCAACGCGCGCCTCAGGCGGACGGGAAGGAGCTGCGGCGGGAGGGGCGGGCGGCGCGCTCGGGCCGAGCAGGCCGGGCTGCGGTGGGGGCGGGGAGCCGGGGGCCGGACCGCGGCGGCGCCGAGCCGGGCTTGCCTCTGACTTAACTTTCTGGGTGCGGGCGTGTGTGCCGGAGGCGCGCAGGGGCCGGGGCTGGGGGCGGGAGGCGGTCCGGGAGGTTCCGGGTTGGCTCGCCAGCGCCCCCTTTTCTCTTCCCCTTCTCCCCGCCCCTGAAGGGACAGGCCCTCAGGGCCCAGGCGGGAAGCGGGAGGGGCCCTCCCGGCCGGCTCGCGACGGTCACGCCCCGGACCCGGGGACACTTCTGTCTCGGGCCTCTGGGGGCTGCTGGGGGAGGGGGCCAGGGTCGTCGCTGCGCGCTGGAGCTCCCCGCCCCCCACCCCTCCCGGGAGTCCCGGAGGCGCCTCTTCGAGATCGGGGGTGGGTCGGTCCCTGGTTAGCTGGTCCCTCCCTCTTCCCCCTCCCCCTAGTGGTTTCCGGGGCCTGCGGGACCGAGGGGCGGGAATCGGGGACCTGAGCGCCTGGCACCCGCTCGGAGCTGGACTGGGCCTTACGCCGTCCGGGTCTGTCACTGGTAGGGGAAACTTTCCCAAACCGAGGTCCGAGCCTGAGCACCCTCCTCCGCCACCTCGTCCTCTAATCCCACTCCCACTCCACCTATTCCAACGCCTTCCCCTCCCACCGACCCGATTCTCGCTGCGTGTGACTGATGGGGCAGTGAGCCAATCGAAGGCGGGGAGCTGACCTGCCGGGTGTCGGTAAGCCAATCGTCAGCACCAGAGGAAGGAAGGGGGCGGGGCTTCTCCCCGACCAGTTAGAGCGGAGTTGCAGGCTGGGCGGGGGAGTCATGGAGACGCCAAGAGCTATCCACTCTTGTCCATCCGAAGTCACCAGCTCCTTGATCTGTAGGGTAGTGTCATTTACAGGGGCTCTGACCGGGGGAGGCAGGTAGTTTGCACGAAGCACTGTGTTTCTCTGGTACAGCAGAGACGTCTTAGACAAGACGAAGTGGAAAGCTACTTACGATGTGGCAGCAACCCTCCGAGGCCCATTTCTAAAATGGCAAATATTGTAGTGATCGCGGTCTGGACCTTAGCGCCCGGTTTCCGTGCCGAGGATCTTCGGAGTTGTCCGTTTACCTCTACCTCAGTTTCTCTCAGCTACTCCAGCGTGGGGACCATGAAATTTGAAAGGGTTCTCTGAAAACGAAGGCATCAGGAAAGGCTCACGTCAGTTGATTATGGGGAGTGTAAAGCATCATTGTTTGTCATGGCTTTACTGGTTCCTTGTTTAATTAGGGCGCCAATTTCCAACGTGTACTTGAAAGTTTGGCAATAGGGATGACATTACAAAAAAGTTGTAGTATATGGTGAGCATTTCTTGGTTTTTGTTTTTTTGCTCTTTCTTGAGTAAACAAAATGAAGTGGGAACCAGAGCTTCACTGAAATCTTAAGCTTTGTTATTTAATGAGCAAAGCTAGTCAAAAATATTTGTCTACAGGAAAAAAAAATAAGTGTAGTTTGCCAGATCACTCCCACACAAAAGATTCATAAAAATTAGTTTGCTTAAACACTACAAAGTGGTAGGTATTGTGTGTGTGTGCACTTCTGGTTTTTGCAAGGTTAGGAGACACCTTTGGTTGTTTTACGCTGTTTGCTGGGTACGTCTAGTGACTTTGTCAACTCCTGACTTCTTAGAATAGGGAAGATAGGTCTTCCATTCTTTGTAAAGATCACAGGTTGCTCTGCAGAAATAGCAGTCTTTTAAAAAGACAGCAGCTGCTGCGTTGCTTTCTGTGTGTGTGTGTGTGTGTGTGTGTGTGTGTGTGTGTGTGAGAGAGAGAGAGAGAGGGAGAGAAGGGAGAGAGGGAGTGAGTGTGCGCCCGCGCTCCTGTTCTTTGTTGGTGAGGTTAGTGCACATTGACAACAGCAAGGCTCCTTTTTCACAACTGGAATTTGTAGAACCTTTGGGAGTTCAAAGAATGAGTATTGAGAATGCATCTGTTCGTTTTGTGATGTGTCCCATGAATTTAATCTTCAAAGGGTTTTTTTGGGGAGGCATTTTGTGTGTATGATATTTATGTATACTGTTTTCCCAAGCTTTTCATGATAGGGTTACTAAGAAAGAATTGAGGAGCACTGGCGTTTTAGGGAACAGGTCTTACTACACCCTACAAATGTGTTCTGTTGTAACAGACCATTTTCAAATTAATAGTGTGAATTCCCAATGCAGTATAATTTTGAGGGTTCACATAGACAAAAATGAATTGTCTTTTGCTGTAGCCCTTGAGGTATTATAAAACAGTAAAAACTGTGAAGATAAAACAAACATTTAGCTTCCAGAAATAGGGAATATTATAAATTAAACAACATTCAAAATTTGACATCATTCAAAACCACCCATCATTAGTTAATTTAGTTACTGATGGCCACTCAGACCTGTGCCTTTTGTATGCTCAAGAGACACACATTATTTTACTCATTTTCTATAACAGTCCTTGAGAGTGTTCTCAGATTCTTGGTGGTTCTGAGTAGCAAGTACCCTAATGCCTGGCTGGGGCGGGGGGGGGCGGGGGGACTCAAGCATATGGAGAGATCTAGAGAAAGATGTGCATCGTCAGCTGTGATTCCATTGTGTGCTCTGACTGGATGTGAGCCTTCTTCCTCCTGGGAATTTCAGTCTTAACAGAGGACTTCTTTTACTTTTAGATGTCAGGATACTGAAGCAGAGGATAGAAAAGAAGCTCACCAATTACAAATTTAGTATTTTTTAGATAGTTTAGCTCTGATTGATTTTTAACCCTGTATTGGTTCAGTATAATTTAAATGACTTGCGCTCAGTGTTAGAGGAGCATTTTCTTAGAAACCAAAATTGCCAGGCTCAGAGGGGACGTGGGCTGTGGTGTGAGAGCGCCCGAAGGGACATTGCTGCTTAGTTGGCTTAATCTTTAGTTATGTCTTATTAAAGCTTTGCAGACCTCAGAAGCAAGGATCTATGAACAGTGCTTTCATTACACACCCTATACTTAAAGATTCACTACCTTTGCAGTTTCAGATCACATCATGTTGAAATGTGACCCACAAGTTGACAGCTTGGAGTTCCCAGAAAAAATTTTGTGTTGTATTGGGTTTAAGGGGGATGCTTTTAAGTAGTCATTAGGATGTTGGGTACCAAAAAATTAAAAATAAAAAAAAAAAAAGAGGAGGGGGTCTCTTTAATTTTTCTAGAAGATTAGTTTTCTGAAATTCACCGTGTGTCCTTATTTGATATTTTAATCATTATTGTGTCGTGATTGAAATTATATTTAAAAGCATAATTTATGCTTCGCAATTTTCATGGCAGGACTGCTATTTAAGAAATTACTAGCTCTTCAGTATTTTGTGTTTATAGTTTTGTTTGGTAATTTATGTTATTATATGCTCTATCAATTTTAAATTAAGAGAATAGGAGAGAGAAAATAAGTCAGTTGCTTTAAGGTGGTGGTCTTTTATTGCAGTAAATCATGAAATGAGCATCAAATCAGGATCTTTTCTCCTAATGAAATAATTGGACCGTGTTTACATAATAATAATGAAAGCCTTCTAAAGGAAAACAGAACAAACCCCTCACTCAGTTTTTTTATATTCTTTCATATCTCAAGCTAATTTACATCTATGCCTTGTTTTCTAAACAAAAAAGACTTTCTTAGCATTAGTGTTCATTTCCTTTTTTGTTTTTTACAGGCTTGTAGAAGGGTTTATGAATTGCAAACTGTAGAAAGAATATTATGTCATAGTAGTCTTTAAAGTCTGTTAAAAGTAATGTTTGTAAAAGCTGTACAATTCAGTTTTGTCCCAGACCTTCAATGCAGGCAGTATAAAGAAAACACATGATGTATGAATTCTAGATACTAATTTCTAAACGGAGGTGAAAATGTGACTTTTGTGGGTATTTTAGAAGCTGATGTAGTTTTCCTAGCTGTTATAAAACCGAGGCAAAACTTGTTATGAAAAAGTGCAAATCTTAAAGGTTGTGCTATGAAAGTGTCTGAAATTAGAAGATTGTATGGTCTGTAGGTAGATCACAATATTTGTGGCTCTTAGGGCAAAGATTTTATGTGTTTATCCTATGAAATGTTCATCAGTGACCACAATTCTGGCTTCCAGTGGCTGAGAGATGACATAATACAATTGTGGAAACACTGATTTTAGGACAATTTTCAGTTAGTTCCCTAGTTGGAAATTTCTGGAAAAGAATTAAATAAGCAGGGAACCTGTGGCGGTATTTGACTTAGCTGCTTTTGAGGCTTTTTGACAGAGAGTCTTAATTTAAAGTAACAGAGAGGAGAGCTGCTTATAGGTAGACATCATTAGCAGTAATTAAATATTTATTAATAGTTAATTATTAAAGATTTTGAAAGCAAAAAGAACTTTTACTTTGAGTGTCAGTTGATTTACTTTGAGTGTCAGTTGACAGATACGTGGAGAATGGAAGTTAGCATGTTAATTCTGGCAGAATTTATGTTTTTTAGGCATCAGTTTTGTTTGCACTGTTCAGATTTCCTGATGGAATTCCCATTTCTATGGATTGTCCATGCCTTGTTACTGCTTTAAGGCTAATATATTCTGAGTCTTAAACCATTGTAGGTTTCTAAAGGATGGAAAACTCCCCTGCACAGCCTTTCACAGGTGTTCTGCTGTGGTTTTTCAGTTTTTCTAGACCTTACTCATCCTTGCTCTTGACTGAAATGTCCAAATTGGGAGAGCAGCAGCAATACAGTGTACATGACAACAGCAGCTCTCACTGAGTGTCACCAGCTTCTCGGGGGCTTTTTGAGTTGTGCGCCATTCTTTCATTCTTGCCACAACCCTGTGAAATGGAGGTTACCCCCATTTTCCAGGAGGAGATGAAGCTTAAATTGTGCCTCTGAACAAAACTGGGGAGAAAAATTAACCTTGACCAATGAGTGGGCAAATCATAAATATCGGAGGGAATGGTGAGTCTGAGAATGTCTTCCTGTTAGGAATCTGATAAAACAAATGTTTGCAAGTCTTTGTAAGGCTCTCAGTCTAGTTGTTTAGTTCAGAAAAAGGATGATAGATTTGAAAAGAGTCAGTTGTAGGACTGTCCCCCAAACCCTTGCCTCAAAGCAGGCCTATACCTGGACAGACCTAAAAATGGTCTCCAGATTGTTTAGTCATCAGCCCAGGTTTTTTTTTTTTTAAACTTTTTCCTTTTATTCTTTTTTTTTTTTTTTCGTCTTTTGTCTTTGTTGTTGTTGTTGTTGTTGCTATTTCTTGGGCCGCTCCCTCGGCATATGGAGGTTCCCAGGCTAGGGGTTGAATCGGAGCTGTAGCCACCGGCCTACGCCAGATCCACAGCAACGCGGGATCCGAGGCGCGTCTGCAACCTACACCACAGCTCACGGCAACGCCGGATCGTTAACCCACTGAGCAAGGGCAGGGACCGAACCCTCAACCTCATGGTTCCTAGTCGGATTCGTTAACCACTGCGCCATGATGGGAACTCCCTCCTTTTATTCTTTTTAGGCTGCACCTGTGGCATATGGAAGTTCCCTTATGATTCTTAACCCACTGAGCGAGGCCGGGGATCAAACCTGCATCCTCGTGGATGCCGTCAGGGTTCTTAACCTGCTGAGTCACAATGGAAACTCCATGCCTAGTATGTAACAATTCCTAAATTTCAGGATTCTTTCTTGTCTTTTAATTTTCAAAAAATAAGAACCATAATGGATGAAGTAAAAACAGGTAACAGTTAGAAAGTGCTCACTAAAAACCTGGTGCAGGGCTGAGGCGCCCTTGCTGTATGCTCTCATCTGGTTCTCACTGTAACACAGAACCAGAGCTGCTCATTTAGAGTTCAGAAAGTGGAGGCACAGAGCTGTCAGATAACTTGCCAAAGGTCGCAGAGCCAGAGCGCTGGAGAGGAATTTGAACCCAGGTCAGCATTGCCCCTTAGCCCTGCCTTCTTCACTTGTGTTCTTGTTAGCTGGTTGGCCCCACTTGCCTTCAGTCCAGTGTGGCTGCGTCCTGTCCTGGGCTTTGCTGAGGTAACACAGAGCATTCCTTCTCCACTAGGAAAGGGGGAGGTGCATGAGTGGACTTTGAAAAAGCACATTCAGGTTGCCTATTGTTTCTCGCAATAAGCCCATCAGAAAATAAGCTCAAGGGATAGGTAGAGAATAGATGGAGAGGGAGCACTGCAGAATCTATAGAAAGGATGAAGCACTGCTGTAGCTATTCGGCTTCTTCTTCAAGATGTATTTAATCCATGAGTTCCCGTCTTGGCGCAATGGTTAACGAATCCGACTAGGAACCATGAGGTTGCGGGTTCGGTCCCTGCCCTTGCTCAGTGGGTTAACGATCCGGCGTTACCGTGAGCTGTGGTGTAGGTTGCAGACGCGGCTCGGATCCCGCGTTGCTGTGGCTCTGGCGTAGGCGGTGGCTACAGCTCTGATTCGACCCCTAGCCTGGGAACCTCCATATGCCGCGGAAGCGGCCCAAAGAAATAGCAAAAAGACCAAAAAAAAAAAAAAGATGTATTTAATCCAGTCTGTTTAATATAACTATCAGGTAGTGATTGTGTGATGCGTGTTATGCTGATTTTTGTAGCCCATGTAGCATGGGTGACTCGGTGTTGAAATATTGTAGTCCCCAAGAAGACTGATAATATATTCAGTCATCTGACTTCTGCTCTGCTATTTGTGGAATTCTTCTGTCTGCTCAATTGTTTGCAGGGAGCGAGGCAAGCTTTCAGGGAACTCTTTCACCTGTGCATGTGTGGGGATCAGCCTGCACTGCTTTTAGTATTCCAGCTGCCAGGGACTGAAGCCCTGTTGTCAGATGAAATTATAATGCCTGATACTTTCTATTATTCATTTAGTGTGTCCACAGGAAATATGATCCCACACCTTCCAAGGCTTGACTTGCAGGGCCTGAGGGAGTTCTGGAAGTTCCTGTTGTTGCTGACTGATTTCTGCTATTGAAGGGACCCTCTAAATGGGGATAGTCTTTTCCAGCAGATTGTTTCTACTTAGAAAACCAGCTCCTGCATCAAACGGGAAACCCCTTTCCTTGCTTTCAGTGGTACAGTAGCATTTGTGAGAATATTTCATATTATAATTTATCTTAAAACTTCTCATTCTCTTGTTAATATGCTTAATAAGGAAAGCTTTCAGTTATTGTCAAAATGTAAATTGAAAAATTGAATTGCATGTCAGAGGAATGTATAGCTTTCCTTGAGTCATTTCTTTCTTTTTTTTTTTTTGCCATTTTTTGGGCCGCTTCCGTGGCATATGGAGGTTCCCAGGCTAGGGGTCCAAATGGAGCTGTAGCTACCTGCCTACACCACAGCCGCAGCAACGCCGGATCCGTTGTGAGCTGTGTCTGCGACCTACACCACACTCACGACAACGCTGGATCCTTAACCCACTGAGTGAGGCCAGGGATCGAACCCGCAACCTTGTGGTTCCTAGTCGGATTCATTTCCGCTGCGCCATTAGGGGAACTTCTAAACACACATTTTTAATGTGCTTATATATAAATTTAAAAATGGATGTATTCAAAAACATGTTTATTAGGTGATCACTTCTGGTAATTATCTGGAACATAGGTGGTGAATTCTTTCACATATATCTTTAATTCCCAGGAATATGGAAATTCCTTACTAAAAACCTGAATATCAGAAGGGTATGAATTTCTCCCAACTTAACATAATATCAATTCTCAAAATTTCCTGAGCTGGTTGTGTTAGTTAGGGAGCTGGGCAGGTGGGGCCTTGGGGGTCCTGGCGGCGTAAGTCTCAGTCCTGCACCTGCCACCTTGTGCCTGCAGCCTGTTGTAGACATCGCGGTAGGCATGCTCTGCTCGGAGACCAATCCTTCCAAGTGAGGATGGAGTGATGGAGGCACAACTTTGCAGTGCTTCGACTGGGGATAACCTTTGCAGACTTTTCTCCTCTGCCTCCTTTTATCCATCTTTCTTGTTCTCCTTGGTTGTGTTTTTTTTTTGTTTGTTTTATTTTGTCTTTTGACTTTTCTAAAGTTGGAGTGGGGAAGATGGGTGGGTGACAGTAAGGAAACTAATCAAGATTCTGGGGGAGGGAGTTCCCTGGTGGTCGAATGGTTAGGACTCAGTGCTTTCACCACTGTTGGGGCTTGGGTTCCATCCCTGGTCTAGGAACTGAGCTCCCACATCAACCCACTGTACACTGAGACCAAAAAAAAAAAAAAAAAAAAAAAGAGATTCTGGGGAAGTTTGTTATTGTCATTAGCGTTTCATTAAGTATTTCATGTGCGGTCATCTCTGTGGTTTCCCTCTCTACCTAACAGGTTTGCAGTGTTCACAGGACTTGGTGGAGGAGCTAACTATTTGTTAAGGTGCAGTAATTGGCTGATTTGTTGGTGAAAGTCATTTATTTGCTGGGTAGTGCATTGTGGTCCAGCCCACTGGGGCGCTGAGCCTCTGTTGTCTTGCTTCCCTCGCTTTTCTCTATTTTTTTTTTCCCGTGTTTAAGGGTATTGTTACAGACTATAATGTTAGATGTCTTTAGAGTGTTCATTAGATTCAAGTGGTCAAAGTGGTATAAGTTGGAAATACTGAGGTGGTTTGAGATTGGTGAACATTTTAACCGAATTCCTAAAGCCTTAGGAATGCCCACCTCTTTGGAGTTTCTGATAGTCTATTGTATTTATAATGTCTAAAATTCTGTTTTGAGACTGGTGCATAGTGTTCTTGTTGCTGTTTGTTTTTTTTTTTTTTTTTTTTTTTTTTTGGTCTTTTTAGGGCTGCACTCTCGGCGTATGGAGGTTCCCAGGCTAGAGGTCAGATCTTAGCTACAGCTGCTGGCTTTTACCACAGCCACAGCAACGCTGGATCTGAGCCGCATCTGTGACCTACACCACAGCTCACGGATCCTTGATCCACTGAGCCAGGCCAGGGATTGAACCCCCAACCTCATGGTTCCTAGTCGGATTTGTTTCCACTGCACCACAGTGGGAACTCTTTGTTGCTGCTTTAAGTAATATGTATGAATATCTGAATTCCTCAAGGTTTTTCTGTGAAAGGGTGATATGAAATTACCAATTCCATTAAGAAATGTCATTTTATTGTGTCTTAGCACTGCCAGAATCTTTTCTAAATAAACAAATAGTAAAGTGTAAGTAATAAAACCCAGTGAAGGGACTCGAGATTATATAAAGATCTTTTTATGCTCTGCTGCCTTGCATTTTAATCAGGAAGTATGTGCATTTAGGAATTGTAGTAAATGAAAGGCTTTAAGCTGTTAGGTATAGCATAAGAAAATGGCTTGAGATTCACTGTGTGCTGAACATATCGACAGTGACAAGTCACTGACAAAAGTCAACAAGATGCCTGGACGTTAGGAAACAAAACCAGAGCATTATCCTTCTGGGTAAAGGCCACACATCGTGACCACAGCATTCTCATAGTCATTGATGAGCTCATCCTAATAGTAAATATCTCACTTTGAGAAAAAGCATTCTGGAGAAAAGAAGAGTCAGGCTGGCGGCGGGGACCCCCAGTTTGTCTCTGGCAGGAAGGAGTTGGCTGGGACTTCTGCAAGAAGATTGCCAGGTGGAACAGGCCCTCTGTGCTCCCTTGCCTACTGTCCAGGTCACTGGTCACAGGAGGCAGGGAAGAGGATAGGAGGGAGGGCCTGTAGGAGGTGGACCCTGGGGGAGTCCCAGGGGACTTAGGTCCCAGTTAGCTGGCTGCCTCCCATGTATAGCTTGTGTATAGCATCTTCTGAGGAATTCCACACCAGACCCGCCTTGCTGATAGCCCTCTCCTTTGAGGCACCACTGAGTCCCCCAGCCCTCCTGCTCCATGCTCTGGGTTACCTGCCTGAGCATTTGGGGGATTCATTTCCCCTTTTCAGGGAAGCAAGGGTGCTGCTCCACGCAGGAGCAGGTAAAGTGCAGGTAGGGCAAGGGAAGGCCTTCTGGGGCTTGTGGTTTTCAGAGGCTGAGCTCCTTGCCTTCTCCTGGTCTGGCCCTCAGAGGAGTGAGGGAAGCCAGTGCTTTGGCATCAGGGGATAGAGATGGTTTTCTTGGGTTTGGAAGCCCTCTTGCATCCCCTTCTTGAGAAATTTCATGATGAGGTTCAAGTGTATCTGGCAGTCTCATCCCAGATTTTCTGGGCTTGCCTCAGTGTTCATAGATGTTTATGCTCTTGGGAAGAGGGATTGAGAGTATAATGCAGAAAAAGAAAAGGAAAGGCGCTCAGACAGAAATGGGAAGGCCTATGGAGGAGTTGAATCAAGACTAAAAAGGATAGGACCCTGCAGATGAAAAATAACAGTGCAAAAGAGTAGCCTTGACTGCCGTCTGTCAGGTACTAAAGGTATATCTAGAGTCAAACCAGAGTAGCAAGTACATGCCCTTACAGCTCCAAATATTTTGAAGATGGACTACTAGTTTATCAGCTTGATCAAATAGAGAGGTCAACTTAGAGTACTTGTGACTTTAAGTGGAGCATGCTCCTGTACAGACTGCTTTGGGGAAGGTTTAGATAGATAGATAAATGGAGGATCATATCATGTTTGTAAAACAAATTAGAATACTTGACATACATTGTTTGAAGTTTGACATCAAGGAGAACAACCGTCAAATAAAGTGCTTTGACTAATCTGGCATTAAAGTATTTCTGTTGTGCTTAAAATGATTGTATGCTTTGTACCTGTGAGTGGTTTGCTAAAATTGGGGGAAATAGTAAGGATGGAGTATATATATGAGTGTATGTGTGTGCGTGTGTGTGTATGAATTTTTTTCATTCATTTTTCCCTCTTCCCAAATAGTATATAGAACAGGAGTTCCCCTTGCGGCACAGTGGAAATGAATCTGCCTAGGAACCTTGAGGTTGCGGGTTTGATCCCTGGCCTCGCTGAGTGGGTTAAGGATCCCGTGCTTCCGGAGCTGTGATATAGGTCGCAGATGGGGCTCGGATCTGGCGTTGCTGTAGCTGTGGCGTAAGCCAGCTGCTGTAGCTCTGATTTGACCCCGAGCCTGAGAAGGGAACCTCCATATGCTGCAGGTATGGCCCTAAAAAGCAAAAAAAAAAAAAAAAAGTATACAGAACAGCTTAAATAAAGTCTTTCACTTTAAACTGTATTTGGGGAGTTCCTGTTGTGGTGCAGCAGAAACGAATCCGACTAGGAACCTTGAGGTTGTGGGTTCAATTCCTGGCCTTGCTTGGTGGGTTAAGGATCTGGCGTTGCCGTGAGCTGTGGTGTAGGTCGAAGACGCGGCTCGGATCTGGTGTTGCTGCGGCTGTGGCAGAGGCCGGCAGCTACAGCTCCAATTCGACCCCTAGCCTGGGAACCTCCGTATGCTGCTGGTGCGGCCCAAAAAAGACAAAAAGACAAACAAACAAACTGTATTTCGGCTGATTTAACAAATTCTCCTTCTGTACTATGTCTTTAATAGACTAATCTTCCCAAAATATTCTTTTTCTTTTTTTGTCTTCCTAGGGGTCAACCCCCTGTGGCATATGGGAGTTCCTAGGCTAGGGGTCCAATTGGAGCTGTAGCCGCTGGCCTATGCCACAGCTACAGCAGTGCGGGATCTGAGCCACTTCTGCGACCTACACCACAGCTCCTGGCAATGCTGGATCCATAACCTCCACTGAGCAAGGACAGGGGTCCAACTCGAGTCCTCATGGATGCTACTTGAGTTCGTTAACAGCTGAGCCACGACGGGAACTCCCAAAATATCCCTTTTGTAATAAGTCCCCACTTACTACAGAATGACATTCCCAAACACTTACTGGGTAGCTCTGCCCAAAGCTGTTTCCCCTATTTCTACTCTACATGAACCTTTCTACCTGTTAGTCTTTTCTTCCTGGCCTGTGAACATTTGACCATGAAAGCTCAGGCTCCTTGATTTACTTAGAGAAAATGAATGAGTTAGTCTAAAATTTAAGAAGCAATTATTTGATATATAACTCAGTTTATTGGGGGGGGGTCTATATTACTGATCTTAGTTAATAGCAGAGTATAAAATCACAACAAAAAGAGAGATGGAGTCCAGCAATATTTCAAATGTTATTAGTTGCTTATTACATTGATTACAAAATTTACAAAAAATATTCTATAGGAAAAGAAGGGAGTCTGCTGACTTTCATATCAGAAACTAAAAACTTAAAATTTTTGGCTTTGTTGCCTCAGTAAAACATTTTTTCACACACAGACTTATTAACTTGCCCACTGTAGAATATTTTGACACTGTGATGAGAAGAGGGATTAATAATCTCAGTTTATAGTGGAAAGAAGAGGAAAAGGGTAAAGAAAACCTTGAGGAAATTCAGTAGTTCTGGAAAGGTAATAAAACCAAACACAAAGTATAGGGTTGGCACTTAAATGCTTCCATTGAAAAAGTGATAAAAAAGAATGAATGTGTCACTTGAAGGGCTTCAAGTCTCAATAGATAAATCATGAAATTCCACAACTATCCAAAGAGTAATACATACTTGTGACAACACCTTTAAAAATACTCTCAACTTTCTTCCCAAATTTCTACTTAAACAGTAATTTTTTGCTTTTTGGGATCATTTTATTTGAAGAGGAAGTCAGAAGGCTATCTGTCACCTGTTCAGATCCTGTCACCAACCAATTACATATTAAGTACTGGAGTCGGTCTGCAGCTCTGGGGGAAAAGCGGGATGGTGCTCTTTGATGCACAGTGTCTTGTGTCTCTCGTTCTTTGCTCCTGTGTTACTTCCATAATGTAGTAGAGGAGGCGACTAAGCTATGTCCGTGCTGTGTATCCCTTTTCTTTCTTTCTCCCTCTTCCCCTGCTTTTTATGTGTGTATTGGGTGAACTGTTTGAAAGTAAATTGCAGATGACCCTTTATTCATAAAGCACTTTACCATAAAATGAAGGCATTATCTTATGTAATCAATCACAATACCACTATTAAACCTAATAAAACTTTTTTTAAAACCTAAGAAAACTCATATCATCAAGTATCAACTCTATTTCAGAGAGTTGTCTCCAAACTGTTACAATTTTGGATTTCAAACGAAGACCTAATCAAGCCCACCCATTGCATTTTGTTCTGAAGCCTCTAATAATATTCAGTAGTTAAAAAAAAAAACAACCAAAACCACATATCAATAATAGTTCCCTTAGTTTTTGTTTGTTTGTTTTTGGGTCTTTTTAGATTCTGACTTTTTTTTTTTTTTTGTCTTTTGTTGTTGTTGTTGTTGCTATTTCTTGGGCCGCTCCCGCGGCATATGGAGGTTCCCAGGCTAGGGGTTGAATTGGAGCTGTAGCCACCGGCCTACGCCAGATCCACAGCAACGCGGGATCCGAGGCGCGTCTGCAACCTACACCACAGCTCACGGCAACGCCGGATCATTAACCCACTGAGCAAGGGCAGGGACCGAACCCGCAACCTCATGGTTCCTAGTCGGATTTGTTAACCACTGCGCCACGACGGGAACTCCAGATTCTGACTTTTTTTAGTGTTTATTTTTTTTAAATTAAAAATCTTAATTGTGGCAAAATTCATGTAAAATTTACCATCTTCTCCATTTTAAGTGTACAGTTCAGGAATGTGAGGTGCATTCACATTGTTGTACAGCCAGTCTTTTCAGAGTTTAGGCTTCACTTTTTCCACAAGTGTTAAGAAATTTAGTTGTTTAAATATAAATATAAATATAATGGATTTGATCAGGGATGAAGAAGAACATAACCTTTGAGAACTTACTGCTTGAGATAGTGGCATCCTAGGATGTTTCCTTGGCTTGCCCCTCCTCAAATCTCTGTGGGTTTGGGCCTAGACATACAAATGCATCATAAGGAGATTCATACAATTAATGCTGTGTGGGTACAGAAACAGGTAATGCTTGCCTCTGAGAATGTTTTTCTCTCGGAGAATTTGAGTACTTTTTTCCTCCTAGGAAGTAGTAGATTTTTGTTTTAGGCACAGGAGGGGGTTGAGATTGAGACATTAATTTTACAGCACACTTGGCTAAATAAAAATAGAAAGCTTTTGTATCAAACACTTCTTTGGAATAGCATTATAGAGACAACAATTTCCTGGGGTTTTTTTGGAGTGTGGCAGCTTAGGAGACACATAGGAGACATCAGGAATGGAAAGAAAAGTAGGACTGTATGTAAGTAGGCTTTTTTATTGAACAAATCTGGGCAGTTTTAAGGAGACTGTAATTTAAATGATTCCAAAATCCAGAGTTCCCATCGTGGCACGGTGGAAACAAATCCGACTAGGAACCACAAGGTTTTGGTTTTGATCCCTGGCTTCCCTCAGTCCCTCAGTGGGTTAAGGATCTGGTGTTGCTGTGAGCTGTGGTGTAGGCCAGCAGCTGTAGCTGCGATTTGACCGCTAGCCTGGGAACCTCCGTATGCCACAGGTGCGGCCCTAAAAGGTTGAAAAAAATAAATCACCCCCAAATCCCATTTTCTGATTTTTTTTTTTTTTTTTGGCAAAACTCTTCTGAAGTGTCTTACAGACATATAGGTGACATCCTCCTTCTTCTTGCCATTTTGTGAGTGTTGTACTGCCTAAAAATATTGGCCCTTGAAACACTGTAGATCAAAAAATACTTCAGTTAAAGAAAAATAATTAGTGTGGTCTAAAAGAAATATATTGACGAATGTCTTTGCTGAAGCTTGCAGAAGGTACTTGAAGAGCTTATTAAAATAAACCAAAGTAAATTAAAAACAAAACAAAAAAAACTGTTGGACTATTGGAGAGAGTTGAACAGATAGTGTGGCTCTGTGCTGTATCCCAGACTGACATGGTAGCAACTTTGGGTAAGCTGGGAAGAAAGTACTTCAGGGTTCTGAAATGTAACCAAACAGGAACATTAAGGACAGGTGGCAGGAGGAGAGGGGAGCAAAAAGAAAGTGATATTATTGTAAAATAGTGGCTATACAAAACCTTCAGAAGAATGAGATCTTGTGTATTTAATTTTCCTGGTTCTAGTTTTTATTCCTTTGAGCACCTCAAATTTTAAAATTAGTCATTTAGGAGAAAATATTTTTAAAAAATGTGTAGTGTTTCCCTGTTTGCTAAACTGACTGGAAATGTGCTAAAGTTCACTGAGTGTCCTGGACAACTTTTAAGATACTGATGTTTGTCTCTCCACTAAGTCACTGTAAACCGTGCGCCCCCATACTTCAGAACTCTAGCTTACCTGCTGGTCTTGCCTTTTTCTGTCTCTGTTCACTGGATGGTACTTTTTGTGTTTATATGTGTATGGTCAAAAAATTAAAAAAAATTAAATCGCAGTCCCTTTTCTCCTTTCTGGTTTTTTTGCCCTTTATCTGCTGTGGGTTTGGAATCTGGAATACAAAGACTAAAAAAGAAGTAGGCTCTATTCTCGAAGTTCTCACAGTTTAGAAAAGGTAAGAAACATGGGGACAAGTAGTTACTGTACAGTATATGCATTAGAATAGAATATTGTATTAAAAGGGCTAGAAGAGATTTTATAGAAGCAAACAGTTCATTGTGTGAAGTGAAGAAAGGCTTCATAGCTGCTGTACTGTTTGAAGCTTCAAGGGCTAATGGAGATTTCATCAGAGAAGAAAAGGCATTCTAAAGAGAGGCATGTGCATAGGACGAAGATAGAAAATATAGTATGTTCTGACTTCCTATTATTTTACATGCACTTAGTAAGATCTGTGTGAGAATCTGACAGACTCTGTCAGTAAAGCTCGTAATCTTTAGAGCACAGAATTGAGGGTATTTGTTTTGAACCTTCCGAAAGAAGCTTTTTATTCTTTATCTCCTTTTTGTTTCTTGCTTGTGTTTTGAATTAGGGAGTTTTGTTTACTGCTGCTCCATAGTATATCATCTGAAACCTGGTGGCATTACGCTCCCACATGCTGTGGCCGAGTTGGGAAAAGATATGATGGACACAGCCTGTCTGCTCTCTGATGTTCTGTGTCTGAGCTGGGAAGACACCAATCCAGAGCTGAATCCACGGCTCAGCGCTGGAATCAGCTGCAGGCTTGCTTGCTCACATGCCTGGTGATTGATGAAGGCTTATTGGCTGGGACCTCAGCTAAGTTATGGGCTAGAATACCTGCCCCTGGCCTCTTTGCATCTGCTGGGGCTTCTGATCAGCATGGCAGCTGGCGTGCAAAGGCAGCTTATCTCCTTTTATAACTTAACCTCAGAAGCCACGTAGGGTCACTTAGGCTTTAGGCACAAGAGTCCCCAGGTCCTAGCTCTCCTCGGGAGGAATGCTAAAACGTGGAAGAGAATGTGGAATGAGAAGTGTGGTCATCTTTGGGAACCATCCTCTGTCACAGGCTAAGTTGAAGTGTTCTTTCCTTTAAAAAGAGAGAAGAGTGGAAGGAAGGCTTATTTTTTCTGAGATACATGAAGTGACTCACTTAAGATCTAAGGCACAGCAGTTCTTTAGTTCCACAAAAGGTAATGTTGCCAAAATGTATCTCATGGGACTTAAGATGTTTAGAAGAATTTTCTGATAAAATTTTATAGACTTTTTTTTGTCTCTTTTGTCTTTTTTGTTGTTGTTGTTGTTGCTATTTCTTGGGCCGCTCCCGCGGCATATGGAGGTTCCCAGGCTAAGGGTTGAATCGGAGCTGTAGCCACCGGCCTACGCCAGAGCCACAGCAACGCGGGATTTGAGCCCCGTCTGCAACCTACACCACAGCTCACGGCAACGCCGGATCGTTAACCCACTGAGCAAGGGCAGGGACCGAACCCGCAACCTCATGGTTCCTAGTCGGATTTGTTAACCACTGCGCCACGACGGGACCTCCCTATAGACTTTTTTTTAAACCAGAGGAAATTTGTATGATTTAAAAATAATTTTAATAATGATGGTGTATATCCCACCTCTGGCTGGACCTGTCACCTTGAGCCAGTGACTTAATGTTTCTGAGTTGCGATTTCCGTTTTTATTGAATGGGGATTATACTTTGTTTCCCTCGAGAGTGGTGAGGATCAAATAGAAGGTTAATTATTAATGAGGCAAAAATGAATTAGATGATTTTAAAGAAATCTTCTGGTAAATGATTCTCTATATAGAAGACGATTGCAGGGTATTAACTTTTCTAAGATTTCCCTGAAAATTTCCAAAGTTTTTTTTTTTTTTTTTTACCAAATAGGGAAAAATGTGACCTCTATTATTTTCTTTGCTATTCATGTATTTATTGTGTAGAACTCTTGATTAAATGATAATGACATGTATTTTTGGACTGTTTGTTTTACCAGAAGCGTTTCTAGGGAGTTAGTAATAATTAACACAGTTCCCTCCAAAAGCAGCAGAATGGTGCTGCTTCAGCAGATCACTTTATAGATTGAGGCAGCTTTTTGTTAAAAGTGCTGCTTTTCCTGTTCTGGAAGCATGGATGATCAAGTTTTTAGTGTAAGCCTCTAGTCCACATTTTAGAGTGCATAAATAGTCTACCTTGCTTATTGAAATGGAAACTGTCTCATAGGGACTTACACACGTATGGGTGGGCGTCTGCTTTTTTAAAGAGACTCTTCAGGTGACCCTGATAGATAAGGTGGGGAGCCAGACTTGAAGGTCCTCTGGTCTAGGTCCCGAGAAAGATAGGGAGCCCTTCTTCACACTGAGAATGTCAGTAATCTGAGAGTCATTAGAGGGTTAGGGCCAGTCAGTGTAGAGATTGCCAGGCAGGCCTGTCCCTTGTCAGTCTGCAGGTACTGTTTGAACTCACTCTTATGCATTAAGAAGTTTCTTGTAGCAGAGAGATAAGGAAACCACATGCTGAAGTTAACTTTTATGACATTTTATGTACCACCAGCCACATCCTTGTGTTTTGAAAAAGGCATTTTCATTTTAAGGATAAAATAAAAGTAAAATCTTTCAAGACCTTGAAAGAAAAGTCATAAAATCTTTCTTAGAGAATCTACCAAAAATGTGTGGAATGTTCTGTTGGAAGCTGTTCATACTACGTGCCAGCCAACTTTGGAGTTCCTTGAATGCAGGTTGATCTATTTATTTGTTTAATTAGTTCTGTGAGGTCAGGTGGGAGTAGCACTTAAGAGGTCTACCTTCGTCATTTGAACAGGTGGGACCTTGTGCCTCACTCAGTTTCCTCAATGTCCATGGTGGTTGTTATTATTACTCTGAATCTCCTTCAGTGATCAGTATTTGACATGTAATTGATGTTCAGTAGTTCTTGATTAGTTATTTGGGATTGTGATTCAGAGTAGATTATTTTAAATGCAAATTGAGGACGTTTAGGGATCTATTTAGAAAATTAATCCTGAAGGCTGGTGGTCTGTAGTGGTTGAGGATTGGCCCTTGTCACTGCTGTGGTGCAGGTTCGACCCCTGGCGGAGGAACTCCACTTGCTTCCAGTCAGTGTGAGGATGGGGGTGTGATGATGACAACTCCTAGGATTTCCCGTTGTGGCTCAGCGGTCACAAATTGACTAGCATCCACACAGGTTCGATCTCTGTCCTTGCTCAGTGGGTTAAGGATCCAGTGTTGCCCTCAGCTGTGGTGTAGGTTGCAGATGTGGCTCAGATCCTGAGTCGCTGTGGCTGTGGTACAGGCCGGTGGCTATATTTGACCCCTAGCCTAGGAACCTCCGTATGCTGCTGGTATGGTCCTAACCAAAACAAAACAAAAACAACCACGATTATTTATGGTCAAGTTTTTTTTAAACCCATCTTTCTTTATTAGTTAACGCAAGTTCCAGAAATGCACAGGGTCATGCAGCACTCTATTATGGAGTCTATGGGATGCCTTATACATTGTCTTATAATTATCAACTGTTTACAGTAAATGGGCTACTACTTTGATTGCAGTGTGATTGTTACTACAGTCACCAAGTGTTCAGTCCTCAGTAGGTCTGCTTCATTGGTTCTCAGAGGAGGGGGTGAGGAGGGAGGATGAAGATGATTTGAATGTTGGCCTGCCAGAATTCTTGCCACTGTTAAATGCATGTGGTTCCCTGGTAGTTGCAGGTAAAGCCAGTAGTGCTGTTTTTTGAAGGAGATTGACAGGAGGGTGATTTAAGTCACTAGAGTGAAAGCTCCTTATGTTTTGGAAAAATTCTGGATAGTAGTTTTAAAACTACTCAGAAGTGGTAGAACATTTTAATTGCTGTGCTGAAAATATCAGAAGTATAAAGTACATAAAATTCACATTTTATGTAACATTGGAGATGGAATGCTTACTTGGTATATCTAAGTGTTAGTCTTAGAAGTAGACAGTGGTATTCTGTAGAGGGCTACTTTGACTTTTCAGGGGAATATCTAATAGGACCTCAATGTTGGAATTATCTGATTGCTTTTAATTTTTATATATATATATATATATATATATCATATATATAAATATAATATATGTATACATTTAAAGGTTTATTGTGGGGCCAGGCAAGGAGAATGGGTGGCTCGTGTTCAAAAACCCCTAACTCTTGGTTATAATTTAACCCCCCACTTTTTTTTTTTGGGGAAAAGTGCTAAGTAAGACTTGAATGATATTTTTGACCAGTTCAGAGTATGGCTTCAAATACAGTAATTTTATCAGAAAATAAAATGAAGCTCTTGCTGAGAATGGTTGGACATAATTTACCAAAATTAGGTATTTGTTTTTCTTGGAGCTTGAATATAACCCTGTAAGTAGATGCTACAAAACCACTTCAGTCACCAAGGAAAATGGATCTCTTGCTGTTCTCTGCCTCAGTGGTCTTCATTTTACAGTTTAGTTAAATCTCATCATCAGTAATGGTTTTGTTTTTCATAGGGATAAGTTGACTCTGGACTTTTTAAGATCTAGCTTGTTTCATAGATAAATTTCCATTTCACAAATCATAATGGAGGATGCCTGTATTTAGTTGTGTTTGCTCACATTTACTATATAAATGGAGTACAGTGAAAACTTTATATAGCTAAATTCCCTATTGGGGAATTTCCAGATCCACAGGGAAAGATGAGATAGTTAGATATGTACAGTGAAGAACTTTTAAAAGCTCTGTTTGTGAAGTTCAAAGAAATAAATACATGCCTTCTCTTATTAGTTGAGGAGGAGCAGAGCCTTTGTGAATAGCATAAAGGAAATTTCTAGGATGATGGTGGGCCACCTCTAGCATAGAATATAGCCATTTAAAAATGTTTGGTTTAAGGAGTTCCTGTCGTGGTGCAGCAGAAATGAATCTGACTAGGAACCATGAGGTTTCGGGTTCAATCCCCGGCCTTGCTCAGTGGGTTGAGTGTTGCCCTGAGTTGTGATGTAGGTCACAGATGTGGCTCAGATCCTGCATCGCAGAGGCCGGCAGCTGTAGCTCTGATTCAACCCCTAGCTTGGGACCCTCCATATACCGAGAGTGTGGCCCTAAAAAAAAAAAAGTTTAATTTAAATGTGTCCAGTTTAAAGATGATTTTTAAATCTCTGTTTTACTTTAGACTGATATCTGTTGCTTCACTTCTAGTCAACCTTCTGATCACGTGTCTGCTTTCAGTGAGTAATTATAGGTTGCTGGATTAAAACAGAAGGACAAAATGATTCCAGGTCTAGCTCCTCGGTGAGAATTTTTCCTTTTAGGTCTGATTGTTGCACATTCACAAGGAAATAGCACAGCCTCATTTACTGCCTAGTCCTCTCTTCCTTTCCTAGTCGCCTGGTTGCTTGGCAGGACTGTTCTGGAAGCACACATCTTGTGCAGTAGTATTCAGAGGAACTGTGTAATGCTCTGGGTATTCTGTCTAGTGTTTACCTTTTCAGCTAGATGCCACTGAATTGGCTGTGGAAACATACTGTCTTTCTACCATTTTTCTTAATTTTTCATATTTGTTTTTAATCTTGAAATAGGAACATTTATTAGTAAGTCAAATGAGGTACTCAGTCAGAGCTTGTGGAAACTGTGGAGTACCATCTGTGTAGTTTGTGATGTGCCATATCAACTCATATTTGAGCTTTTAGCAGGAAAAGTGATCTAAAATTGCAAAGCATTATTATTAACACAGCTGATCCTATAGCAGATCAGGGCAAGAAAATGAATCTTTTTGGGACAAACTGCTTTTATGAGTCTGTTGTATTAACCCTTCTGGAGCATGTGGTATCATTTAATAACTTAACAATTGGTACACACTAGTTTGCTCTCTTGGTATGTTGAGAAAGAAATGCATCCATGCTTTGACTTGGCTCAGAGTCACTTTTACAAATAAAGTGTAATTTTCATTCAGAATAGATACGTGCTAACTTCCCTCCCTGTTTCATATTCTGAAATTCCTGAGCAACAATATCTGATAGAGGCATAAGTGTTCTCGATATTGCTGTTGGGCCTGGAGCAACAAATCCTTAAGCCTTCCCAACACGGAATATTTGCGTTCCTTGGTCTTCCATGACTTTATCACATTGGGGCCAAGACATCTTTGTTCCTTTTCTTCCTTGTTGAAATTTCTTAAAAATGTGTTTAAATTTTTTCCCAGTTTTATTGAGATATAATTGACATATACTATTATATTAATTTAAGGTGTACAACATGATTTATGGCTGTATTGCAAAATGATCTGCATTTAATCTAGCTACTGTCTAGCTACTGTCTAGCACCACACAGTGTTACAGCTTTTTTTTTTCTTGTGATGAGAACTTTAAGAGTTATTCTCAGTACCTTTCAAATATGCAATACAGGTATGTTAACTATACTCACTATGCTAGTTGTATCAGTATCATCCTCAGAATTTTTCTTGTGACTGGAAGTTATGACCACCTTCACCTATTCCCCTAAGAGTGACACCCTCCCACCCACCAAGAACCACCAATCTGTTCTTTATTTCTATGAGCCTTTTTTTTTTTTTTAAAAGATTCTAAATATAAGCGAGAATATTTGTCTTTGGCTTACTGCACTTAGTGTAATGTTCTCAGGATCTATCCATATTGTTGCAAATGACAGGAACTCCTTTTTTTTTAATGGCTGGATAATATTACATTGGGAGAGTATACATACATAGACACAGAGGGCTCTTAGGTTGTTTGTGTGGTTTGGCTGTTGTAAATAACACTGCTGTGAACATGAGGGTGCAAGTACCCCTTTGAGATAGTGATTTCATTTCCTTCAGGTATCTATACCCACAGTGGAATAGTTACTAGATCATATGGTGGTCAGTCTGTCCTTCTTGCTTCCTTCCCTCCTTCCTTCCTTCCTTCTTTCCTTCTTGTGCCTGGGCACGTGGAAGTTCCTAGGCCAGGACAGGGATTAAACCCATGCCATAGCAGTGACAATGCCAGATCTTTAACTGCTAGTCCATGAGGGAACTCCCTATTTTTAGTTTTTTGAGGAGCCTCCATACTATTTTCCATAGTAGTTGCACCAGTTTAGTTTCCCAACAACAGTACCTAAGAGTTGATTCACTTTTCTCCACACCGTCACCAATACTTACCTGTTGTATTTTTGATGACAGCCATCCTAACAGGAGTGAAGTAACATCTCATTGTGGTTTTGATTTGCATTTCCCTGATGATTAGTGAGGTTGAGCACTTTTTCATGTACACTTTGGACATATGTGTGTCTTCGTTGGAAAAATGTCTTTTCAGGTCCTCTGCCCGTTTTTTAATCAGATTATTTCTTTTTCTGTTGAGTTGTGAGTTCTTTATATATTTTGGATATTAATCTGTTATCAGATGTATGGCTTGTAAATATTTTCTTTCATTCTATAGGTGGCTTTTTCATTTTATCGATGGTGTCCTTTGCTGTGTAAAATATGTATTTTAAATGTCAGCCTCACAGCATGCTTTTACAACCCTTTATTCCAGCCAGTTAACTTCTTACAATTCAGCTACAGACTTGAAAGTTGCTTGTTTGTAAAAGTGCTCTGCACGGATGGAAAGCTGCCCTCTATTGTCAGGTGGGTGTCACCATGGCTTACATGACATTGACCCTAGGCCAGTGCCTGGGCCCCTTGATGATTTTCTGCCTTTATGAACTTCTCCGGTATTTACTACCCAGACCACACATTTGGCTATTGATAGTGTATCTCATGTTCTGATTTTTTTTAATGTGTATTTAGGTTTTGTGTCTTTAATGACATTATAAACACCTTTAGTAGCAGCAGCTTGGGATAAGGAAAGTGAAAAGAATTTGGTTTAGGTGTTTTGGAATCAGTTCTGGCTCCTCTCTGTATGAATTGGAGGCATAGGCAGATTCTTAGTTTTCAAAAATATTCCCTGTAACTCACCTAATTAACAGAATCTTGTGAAGAATAAATTAGAAAATATAGATTAAATGCTTTTATAGCCTGTAAAATACCACTGCAGTTATTATTTGGCCTGGGTATGGTCATGTTTAAATATAGCCACAAGATCTTAAACTGTACAGAATTTGGATCAGCCATTGACTCTAGATGAGAGCTTGGGAAATGTCAAGTAAAATGTTATATTTTAAAAAATCATCTAGCTTTGATCCCTGTACTTCATACTTCATTACTGTTTCAGTTTTGCATTTCTGTCATTACTTCTGTAAGCTTGAAAAACATAAGAAATATTATTTTACATTAGGTAATTGTATAGTGTTGCAGTAACAACCTCATTTCATCTATGAGTCTGGAAGAGAAAATATGAAAGTACTTTTCCATGACTGGTATTAATAGCTACATAACCTTAACTTTGTACCTTTGTAGGGCTCTCCATTATTGCAGGCATTTAGCATATTTTCAGTGAGAGAGATTAGCAGTACCACCTTCAGTTTAACAAATGAGCAGTTTGAAACAATAGAAATTTGTTGTTTATAATTAGGATTACAACTCAGGGTCCCACAGTGGATTAAAGTATATTGAAATATCCCCATTTTCATGTGCTATCTTTCAGTACACTTCGTGACATTCCTGATAGTAATTTGGGGGGAGGGGCATTGGCTAAAAATCTTTCACGGTTTAAAAAAATTATTACAGCAAAGTTTAAACCCGTGTAACCTATGGAAAAGTAGACAGAAGAATATAATGATCTCCTATGAACCAACTCCTCTATACACTTACCTACTGCCCGCTTTGAAGCAAATCCCAGATCATATCACTTTATCCCATTAAGTAGTTTTATAAAGAACAGAATCTCATGTGTTAACATATAAATGAACACATGCTGACTGAAGGTAGAAAATCTTGGGCCGTTGAGTCCTTTAAAAGTTTTGCTTCATGGTAGAATAATTGTAGAACATTGCTGTTAGGCTCACGAGTGAACCCCATGCCACTCCAGGAATGTCAGTAGCAGATGTCTAAGTCTAGGGAGGTAGATATTAGATTAATAATCACACTGAACTCTAAGCTCTAGAACACAGGGATCTTGTCTTTTTTGCCCAGCAATGTGCCAGGCACATTATAGGTGCTAACTCATTTGTTGAGTGAGTTAAAAAAAAAAAAAAAAACAGTTTGAAAACAGAATTCCTTTGAAAATGACTCTTATTTGTGTTCAGTATCATTTGGAATTTAAAGTGTTTTTGTGTGGGGGTGGGATGGAGGAAGAGGTGATGAGGAGAAGAGCAGAGAATGAATTAGAATTTGTCTTAAGGGATTGAAAGAATTAAATTTGTCCTAAAACTGATTCTTAATGGAATGTAGTAGGATCTCATTTCGAGAAGTCTATGAAGTGTATAGGTAAGTGGTTCTACTAAGCATGTGACTCCACTAAATGAAAGTGAGAATGAAAGATAATTTTAAAGTGTTTATGTATATAATGAGTTATATAGTCTTCAGACTGCAGTTGACTTACAGTGTCACTGATACTTATTTTTCATTTTTTTTCTCACATTAAGAACCTGCTTGACTCTTGTTTTCTATCTTATTTATAGAAGAGGCATAAACTGTATGGTGAGCACTCATGTTTGTGTATTCAAAGCAGGTAGAACTAATCTGACTGCCTTTTTTTGAACCTTGATGAGTTATATATAAAGCTTCATAATTATTGACATTTGTATATCCTTTGATGGGAAATTTAAAGTGGAACAATGGCATTTCAGACTGTACGGGGCAGTTGGTCATCTTTGAGTTTTAGTTAATATGCAAGGTAATAAGTAAATCACCCTGAGGAAATAGTTGATAGAATCAAAAGTTTAGTCACTCAGATTTTCATATAGAAGATAAAGACAAATTACTGTTTTGTTGCTTTTTTTTTTTTTTTGCTTTTTTAGGGCCACACCCATGGCATATGGAAGGTCCCAGTCTAGGGGTTGAATCAGAGCTACAGTTGCCAGCCTGCACCACAGCCACAGCAACGCTGGATCCAAGCTGCATCTTTGACCTACACCACAGCTCATGGCAATGCCAGATCCCTGACCCCCTGAGTGAGGCCAGGGATCGAACTCACATCCTCATGGATACTAGTTGGATTGTTTCTGCTGCGCCACAATGGGAACTCCTGCTAATTTTATTTTATTTTATTATTTTGCTTTTTTAGGGCCACATCTGTGGCATATGGAGTTTCCCAGGCTAGGGGTCAAATTGGAGCTGCACTGCAGGCTTACACCACAGCTGCAGCAATGCCAGATCCTCAAGCCACCGAATGAGGCCAGGGGTCAAACCTACATCCTCAAGGATACCAGTTGGGTTCGTTACTGCTGAGCCACAGTGGGAACTCCTTTTGCTAATTTTATTTTATTTTATTTATTTATTTATTTTTTGTCTTTTTGCTATTTCTTGGGCCACCCCTGCGGCATATGGAAGTTCCCAGGCTAGGGGTTGAATCAGAGCCATTGCCACTGGCCTAGGCCAGAGCCACAGCAACAAGGGATCCGAGCCGCATCTGCAACCTACACCACAGCTCACGGCAACGCCAGATCGTTAACCCACTGAGCAAGGGCAGGGACCGAACCCTCAACCTCATGGTTCCTAGTTGGATTCGTTAACCACTGCACCACAACGGGAACTCCCTTTTGCTAATTTTAATGTGTAACTTTCAAAGGTTTTTAGTTGGCATGAACAAAACTTTTTTTCTCTTGCACTTAATTTTCCCCCAGTGACTGTCCCCAGTAAAGTGAAATTGTGCCTGAAACAGGTATCAGTGATCACACAAAGCACTCCTATGTAGAGGACAAGCAGTCTGATGACTCCATCAAGCAATAATGCTTTTGTCTAGACCCAGTCATAGAAAAGGGATTCTTCTGCTAGGAAACTGAATGGGTTGAATGGAAGCACCTGATAAGTCTATTTTAGGGATTTTTGAGAATTTTGATTCTCCTTTCCCCTGTCCTAGGCTATAACTGTTGAATAAACATTTCTAAAACAGGATTTCTCTTGTACTCATCAAATGACATATTAAAGTGAAAGATGATACATTTCCTGGGTGGGAGATGGGAATAATGCTTTGAGTCTATGAGAGTCTTTTAGGAATTAGAAGATTATTCCTAAAACTGTTTTAACTTAGACAGTTTTATTGCATTTTAGCTAAAAGTAAGGTAGGATTGTCATGTAATAGTCATCTTCTAAAATACTTCTTAAAAGTTCTTTCGACTTCTTACATTTTCTACCCATGTTTTGTTGTTGTTGTTTTTTAGGGCTCTACCCGTGGCATATGGAGGTTCTCAGGCTAGGGGTAGAATCAGAGCTACAGCTGCCAGCTTACACCACAGCCACAGCAACGCAGGATCTGAGCCGCATCTGTGACCTACACTACAGCTCATTGCAACGCCAGATCTTCAGCCCACTGAGTGAGGCCAGGGATTGAACCTGCAGCCTCATAGTTCCTAGTTGGATTCGTTTCCACTGTGCCCCAATGGGAACTCCCTCTACCCATATTCTTTAAGTGCAGGTTTCCATGAGCTGGTCACTCACATAGTGGTTAAGGGCAGAGTCTGAGAAACCAGAACCAGCTCTGCCACCTTAGAAGCTGCATGGGGATCACAGTAATGGTGTCTGTGATCTGGTCCTGTTAGGACTGAGCAAGGCACTAACAGCAGTGCCTGGGACTGTATAGATGTAAACTGTCAGGGTTTTGTAGATG
Organism: Phacochoerus africanus; assembly: GCF_016906955.1. Lineage (NCBI taxonomy): Eukaryota > Metazoa > Chordata > Mammalia > Artiodactyla > Suidae > Phacochoerus > Phacochoerus africanus. The sequence continues at coordinate 65,224,636 of NC_062549.1, forward strand.
TAAACTGACATTGTTAAAGCCAGCATCATCACTTCGCTCTTTGCAAAGTTGATTAAATACCAATTTCTTTATTTTATGTTGCCATTTTTTTTTGCATTTTAGGTAAAGAACTGGGACTTTGGAACCAGAATAACTTATATTCTCATTTGCTTTTATTTTACTAATAGTTGGCCTTGGGCAAGCTTTTTAAATTAATTATGTCTCAATTTCCTCATTTTTGAAATAATAGTAAATTCATCAGGATTATATAAGAAATCAGTGAAATTATTTTTTGTGTTGCCAGATGCCTTTTGGGATTCTACCAAAGGCGTTGAACCATCTCTCTTGAAATATTAGACCTCTTCCATTCCCCGCCCCCCCCATTTCCTTTCCCATACTACTTTAGCCAACTACTACATCGATGCAGAGACTCGCATCCATCTCCCACACTGTAATGGCATTAGGTAGGTGTTCCAAAATGCTAGTGTCCAAGTTCCTATTGTGGCTCAGTGGAAACAAACCTGACTAGTATCCACGAGGTTGCAGATTTGATCTCTCTTCTTTCAGATTTGATCCCTGTTCTTGCTTAGTGGCTTAAGGATCCAGTGTTGCTGCAAGCTGAGCTGTAGATCACAGACGCAGCTCAGATCTGGCAATGCTGTGGCTGTGGCTGGCAGCTGTAGCTCCCATTTGACCCCTAGCCTGGGAGCTTCCTTATGCTGCAGGTATGGCCCTAAAAAAAAAAGACACCCCCCCCCCCAAAGAAAGGCTACTGTCCTTTCTCTCTTTCTCTCTTTTTACGGGGGATGGGGGCATTCCTTGTTGCATGCAGAAGTTTTTGGTCCAGGGTCTGAACCCGTGCCACAGCAGTGATAGCACCAGGTCCTAACCCACTGAGCTACCAGGGAACTCCTCCTTTCTCATTTTTACACATGGTTCTGCACTTCCCTCAACTTAGAGCCAAAGTCCTGTCATATTTTCATTAAATGATACGTAAAATATTTAAAGTAATATTTAATCATGTTTGAAGGTCTTCATATTTAATCATTGCTAAATAATTATTTAGATCTTACTTGGAATCAGTTTGCGTTATTTTATTCAAGGCTGTTGATGTGGGTTGTAAGCAGTATTTGTTAAGGCTGTGTTACTGACACAGATGTTTTAGGAAATAATCAGAGGGAATCCATTTCATTTGATCTCTTGTGGTTCTAAGTTGGGTCAGAACTTGTGCTTCCAACTCAGATTTTGGTGCTGTTAATTAGGCCAGAGTCAGCCTATGGAAATGAGAGTCAGACTTATCATTGTTAGTTTCAAGATTGGAACATTTGACTATCAGGCTTGTTATTTCCTTGGAAAACAAGAATTAAAATTCTCTGCCTTTTTGCCCATTTAATTTAGATTTATAAGCTCCAATGGTAGCAGTTGTCTCGTTTTAGATTTTGTGCAAGAACTGTCCCATTTTTGATGTTCAATTAATGTGTTTTTATTTTTTATCTAAATTAATGATTCGGTCTGCAAACTAATTTACATATTTCTACTTGCAGTACTATGGAGATGGGAAACATTCTTTTCAATTCAGTGCCTGGAATTCTAGACTAAAAATTTCAGTTCATCAGACGATAGCACAAAAAATTGTTTTATTTGAAAATATGTGGTAAAGGGGTTTTATTTGTTTCTCAAAGCTGTTCAACATAATATGCTTAGAAAGATGGCTCAAATTGCCAGAGTGATCACAGATTTGGGAACTGTTAAGAGGTTAATTCTCTTCAGTGGATACTTTGGATACTACTAATAAATATACTGAATATTTAACTATATGAGATATTTCTTTGTAAATTGTTATTTCAAAGAAATATAAATGTGTTAATACTGTAGGAGTTTTCTAATACATGAGATATAAGATTTTCTTTAAAAGGTATACTAATATTTAAAAAAAAATTCCATGTAATCAGGACTTCAGTAAGAGTACATGTTATCCACAATGCAAGAATTATTAGAGATGCTTCCTTAATTTTTTGATTATGTCTTGGTATGGATTTTGACTCATTGGGGAGCTTGATTGACTAAATAGGTCTTAAAAAATGCATAAGGCACTTTTTATTCTTTGTGTTGATCATAGTCTTGGTGTATAGAAGAAAACGTATACACGCATTTACTGCAGAAAAACCCATTATCATCATTTGTGGAAAATCAATACATGTATTTCAAAATTTAGATTGATGGTGATGTGCCATCAATGTTCTGAAGCTTGGCGGATGCTCAGGGGTCAAGAGCAGGCCAGCTGAGCTCTTGCATCATCACCAACTATGGGATTGACTTTTTCAGGCAGCTTTTTCCCAGCCTGGGCCTCACGTTCCTTAGCTGAAGATGAATAATATACCTGAATAACATTTTGACAGGAAATAGTGTTAAATAAGTGCTGTGTTTATCTCTAACACCACTACCTTGGGCTAAGGCAGAGTAGATTTTACCTGTGATGGTGAAAATGGAATTTTATTGGTCTTTTTTTATGAAAGTTTAGTATAAAGTACCAGCCATCCATAGGCCTTTAAAATGATGTTGCGTTTGCATTTGTTTCATAATGTAACAGAATTCAAAGATGTTAAATCTATTGATGACCTTCTCTCTTGCTTCCTAATTGGGATTTTTCAAACTGTAGGTTATGACCCATCAGTGGATTATCACTTTTGTGAGAGTAACAACAAAACTAGAGTCCATAATAGAAAAATTGCAGAGTGCATTTGCACAAAGTATAGGCAAGTATAAAGGTGGGTGCCTGTGCACACAAGCTCGTGTATGTGTGTCTCAGTGTACTGGGTCACTGTGTAAAACACATTTTTACTTGGGGTTTTGCTCAGAAAGCTTAAATAACATCAGTTACTCTCCCTGAAGGGGACCAGCTAATGACCTATTTAAAATTTGAGGGTGCTTATTCCTAAAATAGGAAATGATAGTGGCGCTTTCTGGTGAGTATTGTAAAACTGTCACTGCATTTTGAATGTGGAAAGACTTATTCTGCCCCTGCCCCATTTCTACTCTTATGCCCTCGTCACTGTTAATATGTTATTGAATAATGGCATTCAGACAGTGTACTTGTGGACTGAGGTATTTCATTGCTAAAATTGAGTGTAAGGGTTTTTCTCCAAATAAGTTAATGGATAGAATTTTCTCATCTTAAATTCCTCCCATGGTTTCTCCTTAAACTTTTGGTGACTCTCAGTACCTGTCAGATGATAAAGTGGAAATGGAAAGAGCAAATGGCCAATCATGTTTAATGCCCCGGTGCTAGCTCTTTCATGAACATAGGAGATTTTATGTTTCACGTATGTAATAAGCTTTTATCTTCTCTTAGTCAAAGGTTTTTTGTTTCTAGGATGAAATCAGATGTATGGTTGCCCTGAACAACTTGGGTTTGAACCACGCACGTCCATTTATATGTGGATTTCAGGACTGCATGGTTTATGGTTGGTGGAATCTGGATGCAGAACTTCAGGTCTGCTGGTGGATAGGGAGGGCTGACTATAAATTAGATGTGGACTTTCTATTGTGTGGAGGATCTGCGCCCATAATCCCTATGTCATTTAAGGGTCACTGTATTGTCATTTGATGCAGTTCTGTTGAGGCAAGAGTTCCTCAGAAAATGCTGATGCTCAGGTAGCCTGACACTTGAGTAAGTTTCTGAACTTGTCCTGGGTGTGTAAGAATCATTACCGTAGAGTTCCCGTTGTGGCTCAGTGGTAATGAATCTGACTAGTATCCTTGAGGATGCGGGTTTGATCCCTGCGGGTTAAGGATTTGGCATTGCCGTGAGCTGTGGTGTAGGTCACAGGTGTGGCTTAGAGTTGCTGTGATTGGTGTGGGCTGGCAGCTGCTGCTCCAATTTGACCCCTAGCCTGGGAACTTCCATATGCTGTGGGTGTGGCCCTAAAAGTAAATAAATAAATAAATAAATTCTTTGTAACCTTAAAAAAAAAATCGTTACTATTAGTGATTCACTTTGATTTGCTGATCAGTAGGAATCAGAATTACAAATGGGTACCAACAGCAGTGAAATAGTCACCTGTGATACTATTTCTGTTTAACAATACTATCACAAACATTCATCACAGCCTTTAATCTTCTCAATCTCATTTTTGCCTTCAGCATTAATTTCTAGCTGTCCTGGGGGCGGGGGTTACTGTAAGAGTGTATTCTGGTTGCTTCTGATTCCCATGGACATGTGATGAATTCATTTTGGATTTTCTGAAGCAGCTATCTCACCCGATGCCATAGGCAATTCCTGGCCAAGCAAAAGCTTTTCTTTAACTTAAAATTTGAATGACAAGCGCCCTGTATAGGAGCACCCAGACGCATAAAACAAATCTTAGCAGACAAGGGAGAAACTGATGGAAGTACAATAAAATTTAAATGACAGACATTGAATTGGGTAGACATCCTCCTCTAGGATAATCTTTTCATCAGTGCTTCAGTTCAACAAATAAACATATTTTATCATTATTGATGAATGTTTTAATTTTTCTTAAATTATAAAATGTCATTGTAATAAAACAATGATAAAACAAAAGTGATAATAAATAAAATAATAAAAATACAATAATAAAAATAAATACATAAAATAAATGAAAAAAGATAAATAAAACATAAAGAAACAGTGAAAGTCTTTCCTTCATTCTTGCAGCAGTCCTCTCTCCTGAGGAGAGTTAAAATTTGTAGTTTATCATTTCATACCCTTTTTTGCCTTTACAGTTACTACGTGAAATTAAAGGCGAATAGATGACTCAGCATCAGTTCTTTTTCCCCATACTTAAGTTATCAATGGGCCTACGTTCATTAGTTACATATAACTTTTTCTTTAAAATTGCCAATTTTGGAAAATACTGATCAGTAAAAAGAAAAAAGTCTTATGTAGACACCCTGTAGAGAAAATTATTTTTTTGCTTTTTGAGGCCGCACCTGTAGCATATGGAAGTTCCCGGGTTAGAGGTCTAATTGGAGCTATAGCTGCCAGCCTGCACCACAGCCAGAGCGATGCAGGATCCGAGCTGCATCTGCGACCTATACCACCACAGCCCACAGCATTGCTGGATTCTCAACTCACTGAGCAGGGCCAGGGATCAAACCTGCATCCTCATGTTGTGAGCCACACGGGAAGTCCAAACCTGCATCCTCATGGATCTTAGTTGGGTTCGTTACTGCTGAACCACAACAGGAACTCCAGAGAGAATTCTTTTACATATTATTACATCTACTTTGATTTCTTTTATGTATGTACCTTTATAGATTTGTCCAAACTTACATGGGATTATGATTTTAATGCTGTTTACCAAGCTACTTTTTTCACACTCAGTAAGAGTAAAACATTACAGAAATTGCGTAAAGCTTAAAAAAATGAAAAAAAATTTTATACATTGACAATCTGGTGCTGGCTGAAATTCATGTGGAAATCTGAAGACCTAGTATAGCTAGAATTTATTTTGAAAATGAACAGCCTTGGAAGGCTTAAGACTATCTAGAGTTTAAGGTTATTATAAAGTTTCAAGAATCAAGTCAGTGTTGTATTGGCATAGTGACAGACATAGATCAGTGCAATAGAATAGAAGTTGCAAATATACCCATACATATATATATGGTCAGTTGCTTTCTGATTAACAAGTGATTTTAAAACAATGAATATTGGTGTGAGAAAAAATGAACTTAGTCCTCCTGACCTTTTCCTCATAATATGCATAAAACTTCATTTGAAATGGCTCATAGGCCTAAATATAAAAGCTAAAACTTATAAAGGCTTTAGAAGAAAAGAGAACAAAATCACATCAACTTCAGGATAGACAGGCATTAGAACACAAAACGCACTAACTACAAAGAAAAATTGATAAATTGTACTTCACCAAAATCAAAGCCATCTGGTCTTCTAAAGAAACTGTTAAGAAAATGAAGTGGCAAGCCACAGACTGGAAGAAAATATTCACAATACAAATCTAGAATATGTGAAGAACTCCAGTTATAACTTAACAATAAGAAACCAAATTTAAAAAATGTTCGAAAGATTTAGACAGATACTTCACAGAAAATAGATATGCAAATGGCCAATAAGTACATGGAAAGATGCTCAATATCGTAAACCATCAGGGAAATGCAAATTAAAACCATAATGAAATAGAATAGCTAAATTAAAAAAAACCCTCTGACAATACTAAGTATAGGGGAGATCGTGAAGCAGACTTCATCTTTCATTCTTTGCTGGTGGAAGGTCTGCTGTACTACCACTTTGGAAAAGAGATTGGCAATTTCTTAGAAAGTTTCCTGTAAGGTTTATTTAACATGTACTTACCATATTACTCACCATTTACCTAGGAGGAATGTAAACACGTGTCCACAAAAAGACTTAGCCATTAGTGTTCTTAGTGGCTTTATTCATAACAGCCCCAAACTGGGAAAAACCCAAGTGTCCATCAACAGGATAAATGGTTGAATAAACTGTAATATTCATACAATGGGAGGCTATTCACCATTAAAAAAGTACAAGCTGTTGATAAAATAACAACCACATGGGTGGATCTCATAAATGTTATGCTGATTAAAAGAAGCCAGACAAGTACTCTATGTTTCCATTATATAATTAGGAGAGGAAAAACTATAGTATAGTGATTGGAATCATACAGCTGGTTACTGACAGGGGTGGGGGTAAGGAATTGACCATAAAAGGTCATGAAAGAACTTTCTGGAATGATGAAAATGTATTGTGGTAGTAATGTACGTTTATGGGTTTGTTAAAGCCCATCAGACTGTTTACATTTGTTGTGTACATGTTTGTGTATATTAGGATAGCCATGGTTTGTGGATGCTTTAAATGATGAAGGTAGCGCCAATGAGATGAGTGTGAATTCTGCTCTTCTCACCCCTTCCCACAACACAGCTGTGCCATAGGCTAAATCATAAAATGGTTTACAATGAGCTTTGTGGCACTTGTGAAAAGAATAGGATTTGGGGTGGGGTGGGGTGTGTTCTCCTTGTGCATTGCTCCTCAGCTGCTTAGTTCTGCATAGCCCCTAATGCTTTAGAACACATATCAAAGTATTAAATTCTAATTTCTATTTTAAATTCAGTTTTCCCTTTCCTTCTTTTCAAGTAACTGAGAAAACTTAAACACTGGCTTTTGCGTGGGTGGATGACCGTTGAACTCTTTTCAGAGTGTTAGAACAGAATTTAGTTTCCAGAAATGCTGTTTTAAATTCTGCTTGGAATTTTTTTTTTTTTTTTTTGGTCTATAGGGTTTCAAAATGAATGTACCCATATGTCTGTCTTTTTCTTTCCTTGTTTGATTTTCCTTCAGCTCACTAATTTTTCTACTTTTCTTTATTCAAATGGATTACATAAGAAAAAAATAAAGATAATTTTTAGCCCAATACAATTTTTTCCTAAATTCCTTAAAAATATTACATGTGAAAATATGTTTTTTTTTAGTTTAATGGGTTTTACTTGATAATTTAACATTAAAGGAATCTATTATATTATCTAGTACTGAACTTTTAAAAACTTACAGTTTTTAGAATAGCTCACTTAAGACGTCCTCTGATGTTGGGCCAAAGTGATAGGGAATTTCCTTTTCAGGGTTTTGAGGAAATCAGTGCAGTGAATGCATTTTCAAAGCTGCAGTAGTTCTTATGTCCTCTTGGGACTGATGTATTTCCCCAAGTGCCGTAATTTGTGTTTGTGTGGTTTAAAAAAAAACACATCGACCCACCCCAACTCTACAGAATCAAAGTTTTTGTTGATAGCCATGATAATAAAATATTTTTTATCAGACTATCAGGAATTTCTATAAATTACTTAATGTCTTTTTTAGTATCTTTATAAGTGAAATTTCTTGTTCACATTTTCCACAAAATCAAGCTGTATATTTTATTGTCTTTTTTTTTTGTCTTTTCTTTTTTTTTTTGTTGTTGTTGTTGTTGCCATTTCTTGGGCCGCTCCCTCGGCATATGGAGGTTCCCAGGCTAGGGGTTGAATCGGAGCTGTAGCCACCGGCCTACGCCAGAGCCACAGCAAGGCGGGATCTGAGCTGCGTCTGCAACCTACACCACAGCTGACGGCAACTCCGGATCGTTAACCCACTGAGCGAGGGCAGGGACCGAACCCTCAACCTCATGGTTCCTAGTCGGATTCGTTAACCACTGCGCCACGACGGGAACTCCCCAAGCTGTATATTTTAAATGAGAACTCTTAACCATTTGATGCCTCTATTTCTTTTTTTTTTTTCTCCTTATTGAAGTATAGTTGACTTACAATGTTGTGTTTTTGGTATACAGCAAAGTGATTCTCTTATACATATATATATTCTTTTTCAGATACTTTTTAATTATAGGTTATTACAAGATAATTGAATATAGTTCCCGGTCTATACAATAGGACCTTGTCGTTTATCTGTTTTATATATAGTAGTGTATATATGTTAATCTTAAATTCTTAATTTAGCCCTCCCCACTTTCCAGTTTGGTAACCATCAGTTTGTTTTCTATTTCTGTGAGTCTGTTTCTGTTTTGTAAATAAGTTGATTTTTATAATATTTTAGATTTCACAAATAAGTGAAATTTGTCTTTCTCTGACTGACTTCACGTAGCATGGTAATCTCTAGGTCCATCCATAGTGTTGCAAATGTAATGTCTCTATTTTAAGTGCACAAAAATCCTAGATTGGTCTTTGCAGTCCTTACCTCTATTTCATAGTTTTTGATTATTGTAGTTAAAAAAACACATAAAGTTTACCATCTTAACTGCTTTTAAGTATGTAGTTTAAAGTGTAACATTGTTGTGCTTCCCTTTTGTTTCTAAGGTAATAATTTTAATGCATCCGTATCATTACCCAGGGCATTAATGAGGGTCATGTGTGATTTTTGTTTAATTTTAAATCAGTAGTTTAGAATTTTTAAAAGTTGATCCCCACACTCTTCTTGGTGAAGTTCATTTTTTTTATGTGTTATCCTGCATTTTCTTTCTATCATGAGGTTCTAATTGGTAGCTTCTTTAGGGTACTTTTTCCCCTTTGTCCTTTTCATTTTTTTTTTTTTCTCGCCTCTTGACAATGTTATTTCTTAGAAACAAAGAATAAGCAGGATAAGTAGAGGAAACAGATGTGTCCACAATTAAACCTATTATTTTTCTGACACAGGTTTAGATTTTTTTCGAGAAGAGTGGGTCTTTGCACACATGAAACTCATTCTCTTAGGATGGGTCCAGGTGAAGCAGTTATGGCTGAGAACCAGGGTCCAAATTAAATGATGGTGTTCAGAGAACAGGGGTTAAAGTATGACCCAGTGTGCCAATTCTCCTACTGCTTAGGTCCTTCTTTTAGCTGCCAGAAGTCTGTTGTGGAAGTTGTATACGCAAACATATATATGTGTTTGTGTGTATATCTCATATATAAGGGCCTTTTAAAGTAGGAAGTACAGTTAATTTTTATTTCACAGTTGTTTCTCTTTAAAATATAATTTCCTCCCGTAAGTGGGAAATAATTTCTAGAGAGCTCCAAGAAAGAAAGACTAAAATTTTCAACATGATATTCTTCATTTGTCTGATTTCTCTTCATAGCTCTCACCTTTTCATTGTGTTTTAAAACATTCAGTTTATAATCTTGAAAACCAAAACAGGGTGAATGAGGCACTATTGTGCCCTTCATACTTGGTGGCTTCTTGTTTGACTCCTTAGACAAGCACCAAAGGGCTAGAACTTAGGTTGTCTTATTCTGACTTCACAGTGTTCCTAGGAGGTACGTCATAGCAGCCCTCGTCCATCCCCAGGACGTGTGCATTCAGTGTTTGGGATGCTTGGCCATGTCTCAAACTAATTATTTGGCAGAAGCGGGATTCAAATTGAAGGATGGTTTTTAAAGACTGTGTGCCTTCTGCTGTGTCATGTGCCTCTTTCTGCTTGGAAACAAGCAGTGAAACTCATGGATTAATTGATTAATTGGGTCCAGGCTACTCAGCATCATGTATTCACTAATTAGAAAACTAAATTCCAATATTTAATACTTCTCTGATCTATTGTGATGAAAGTAATTTCAGTACCATGTGTATAAGCCAGTTTTTATAGCACCATCTAAAAAGAGCAAACTAAGAAAATACAAAATCCCAATTTGGAACACCACATTAATCAGGGCTTGATACTCACTTTACATTAGTGTATCTCAAATTTATGAAAGAACCAGTTGTACTACTGGTTTCCTTAAATGGATATCTTCCAAAGTATGTTTAAACTATTTGAGTTACAAAAATTGAATTTGTGTGGAATGTTTCAGAATAAACCAGTGTGTCAATGAACTATGAATTTCAAGTGAAATCTGTGCATTTTGATTATGGATAAAAAATTAAAAAGCAGGAGTTCCCATTGTGGCTCAGTGGTTAACGAATCCGACTAGGAACCATGAGGTTGCGGGTTTGATCCCTGGCCCTGGTCAGTGGGTTAAGGATCCAACGTTGCCAATGAGCTGCAGTGTAGGTTGCAGACGCGGCTTGGATCCTGTGTTGCTGTGGCTGTGGCGTAGGCCGGCAGCTGTAGCTCTGATTAGACCCCTAGCTTGGGAACCTCCATGTGCCTCGGGTGGGGCCCTAGAAAAGACCCCCCCCCCCCAAAAAAAAAATTACAAAGCATTTAAAATGTTACTGAAATTTATTTTAGATACATTGATAAATGTAAAGAAATTACCAAATATATAATGTAGGTAATGGGGCGGAAGTGCAAAGTATGAAGAACATCATAAAAACCTCTTTTTTTTTCTTTCTTTAGGGCGTTAATGCTATTTTTGGAAAATATTAAATGACTTTTACTGTTTTAGTTTAGTAGCTCTTACGTCAAAATTGCTAATATTGTTTCTATATGATATAGATAACTAATATAAACAAACTAGGTACATAACAGATTAGACTTTTCCATAGGGAGTGACGAGGTGAATTGCTCAGTTTTTGGAGGGGTTGTATTGACTGAACAATGAATGATGTCTTCTAGTCCTCAAATGGCACCCTTATGGCCTAACAAAATCAACAAAACTATAAAGTAGCATTTATTCCCTTTTGAGAAAGGCTTAGGACCAATAATAACAACTGTCCTAATTTTTCTAAATTAAAGTAAATTTTTACATAAATATGATTTGTTTATGTGACACTTTAGAAATATAGTGAAAGGTTTAAATAAAATAATCTAAACTGTGCTTAAGCTATTTTACATGAAAAACAAAAGTGAAGAGTTGATGAATTTCATTGATACAGATAACCAGTTAGTTATTTTAGTCTCAGTAGTAGATTTTCTTTTACTTGAAAAGCTAAATAATGGTTTGATTATGTACCATTTTGCTTTTTTGGTTTTTCATGTACTACTCAGATCCCTTGTTGATGATGCCTTCTAAAACTCTACCTTTCATTCTCCCTTAACTTTGCAATGTCTTGTGTTGCCACTGGACCATCTTAAAGTCCTGGTCCAGTTTACTTTACAACTTCATTGCCATGAGCACAAGCCTTGTACTTCAGCCAAACTTCTTTAGCCACTGATCCTGCTTGTGGCATTCTTTCTGCCTATCCAAATCCTATTTGTGCTTTAGAGCTTAGAAGATTAAGCCTCATTTAACTCTACAGACCAAGCCAACATGCTTTTGTTTTCCACTTTGATGAAATTGTTGCTGCTATTCTCCACACACCTTCCATTTGGTATATGTTATCATACCTTGTGTTGTCTTAGAACGTTAGTAAACTCTCACTGTTTGTCTCACTTCCTGACGTCAGAGGCCTCTCTCTTCTACTTCTGACTCTGTAGTCTTTTCTATAGCATCTACTTCTCTTTGATGGTGTTTTGTACATAATCAAACCACAAAAAACACATAGAATTCATGAAGTCAGATTTTTACAGAGAGAAATGTCGACCAGAAGTCATTTGTTGAGAATACAGAGAATACAGTCTTGTAAGTGCTAATTTTGGGGAACAGTGTCTTCTTGAAATCATGGTATGGCTTGGGCATGTTTTATTGTTATCTCTGTTATTTTCATTTAGTGTTTTACCTTAGTTCCTTTTTAAAAATAGCTTTTAAAAAATCCTTAACATTTAGACATGTGATTGTTTTACAGAGAGAATTTTCAAACACTTTGAATGGTACTACTTAATACATGGAAATTGATGATCAAACATTTAAATGGAAACTGTTTGCACCTGTGGACTGGTTTTTACTAAAAGCTCGAGTACTGCGATTATTGGTCCCTCTGTGCAATAACTCCAAAATCTATGTTATACTCCCAGCAGTCCTATTAATATATGTTATTGGTGTAACGATTACTCTGTTGGTAGTCTTTTTACTGTGTCTGGAAATGTAGTCCACCTCCTGTGGAAAGAAGGGAAAAAATAGTAGCACTTAATACAACTATTCCCACAGAGCTTCAGAAATCGGCACAAAAGTTTTCATGTTAATTTCACAAATACTGTCATTTTAAACTTATTTCATTTCAAAACAGTATTCAGTGTCTTTTAATGAAACAGAAGTGAAACAAGGTCAACATTGTAGAAGAGGAAAATGAGAATGGTTTTAGGAGTTTGTATTAAAGGAATAGCGGTGGTTGAAGGGAGAATCTGGGCTCCTAGTAGCTTGCATTTATTTCTGAAAAAGAATCTTTCCTTGTCACCCAAGGAGTTGGTGTGGTGTTTTGAAGGTCGTACGTACAGTCACTCAGGCATGATCTGGGTTGCTTTTGTTTTCCTTCAGGAGAGCTATAGGAGATTTATGCTTTGCCATTTCAGTTACAGGTTGTTGTGTATAAATTGGAAGGGTACCGGTCACTAATATTGTGCATGAGTCTTTTGCCTTTATAAACCTCTAGCACATTTAGGGATAAAGGGCATCTCTTTTCTCAAAGCTCAAGGTCAGTGTTTTGACTTGTATTCTACTAAAGTGTAAATTGTGGCTACATCTTTGCTAAAATCAGATCTCATCTTTGCTAAAATCAGAATTCTAGGAAAGAACAGCAAGTATTCAGTAAGTACTCCAAAAGTCCAAGTAACTTTTTTTTTAACTTTTTTTGTAGAGTAGTTTTTCTTGTTTTCTGAATTTTATTTATAGACATGTTCCTGTATAGGTAATGGAAATATAATTCTGACTCTAGTGCTTAGGGGAGAATCCTCATAATAAAGAATTAAAATCTCTTAGGAAAAAAACCCATTGGTAAATTTTAGGTTGACAACTGTCATTTTAATTTTTTAAAAATTTTTATTGTTTTTTGCTTTTTTGGGCCATACCTTCGGCATATGGAAGGTCCCAGACTAGGGGTCAAAATGGAGCTACATCTGCTGGCCTACGCCACAGCTATAGCAACGCCAGATCCCAGCTGCATCTGTGACATACACCGGAGCTCACAGCAGCGCCGGACCCTTCACCCACTGAGTGGGGCTAGGGATCGAACCTGCATCCTCATGGATACCAGTGGGGTTCGTTACCACCAAGCCACAACAGGAACTCCATAAATCAACTATACTTCAATGAAAAAACCAAAATGAATGGTGATTGTTATGGGCCCTTCACCTATTGATTTTTGCTGGGTAACCAATATCTTTCTATATTTTTAAAACTTTAACTTCTTTTATTGTCTTATTTACCAGTTTTCATCTTTGCTTTCTTTCCTTTTTTCTATTTTGAAAGAAAATTTAGAGAACTGTTTTGTTCTTCTGCCCCCAGAGGTGATTTCTGTAGGCAGAAATAACATGGATATCTCTAGTGTGGAATGCTTGAAAGGCATTTTAAAAACATTTACGTTTATAATTGAAAAAGGCTACCATGGGAAAATATGGGATTTGTTAACATTCTTTTTTTTTTTTTTTTAATTTTCCCACTGTATAGCAAGGGGATCAAGTTATCCTTACATGTATACATTACAATTACATTTTTCCCCCCCTGTTTGTTAACATTATTGAAGCCCATAAGATGAGAGTGTTTTCCTGTGAAAGAATACTATATGGGCTGGAAGAGAACAGTATGCTATATAATTTGGTTCTGAATTAGATGATGTATTAGAGTTCAGAGAAAGGAAAAAAATAGGATTGGCTCTATGTAGAGATTCCTTGTTTCCACCCAGAACAGGACTTCATTCTTTACAGTGTTGCGTCTGTTTTATAAAGTCATTTACGATGTAAGTGGGTGGTCTATGAGTAGTCATTGGATTTTTTTCTCTATCAGTTATTTTTCTCTATCAGTTATTATTCTCCTTATTGGATAACAACCTGCCTCAAATGAGATAATATATGCTAAAATGGGAAATAACTAGAAAGTGTTAGACCAGCAGAAGGTATTGCTGAATAACCACATTATTCGGCCATTGTACTGAAACCCTCCTAGATGTGCAACAAACACTTGTGACCGCATCAGAGCACACAGACAGAAAGGGCCATCCCCACCACAGACAGAATTCTGTGCTGATACACATAGACTCCAAGACAAAACCCAAAACAAAACTCTTATTTACTTTATAGAGTCTTTTGATAGTTACTGAATAATGCTTTGCTCCTTAACTATATTGATGTAAACTTGCTCTTTAAGTATGGTATGGAAATGGAATAATAATATGTTCAAAAGAGCTTAGGCTATGGTGTCAGACAAATTGAGTTTCAAGGCTTAGCTCTTCTGTTTATGGCCCTGTGACAATAATCATCGGTGGGATTAGCATCCTACCTTGAAAATTCTCATGCCCATTGTTTATTGTGTGTGTGGGGGAATGAATAATAAAATAACTGCTTTTAGCAGTTTTACACATCAACATTTATGGACTTAAGTATATATCATCTGCTTTACTTCTCCAAGGTCCCTTAACTATTTTTCGCTTTTTCCAGTTCACCATATTTTCTCTCCACAAAATTTATAATTTTCCTCAGAAAGTCAGCATTGCTGTTATCTTCACATTAAAGTTGATTAAACCTTTGCCCTGAGTATTTTATGTTCTTTGCTTTCACTGTTTCTTTCTTCTCTTTTCTCCCCTCTCTGTGTATCTGTTTGATGAATGAGTTTTTAAGTTTGCTCTCAACTTTCAATGTATGACTCAGAAGCTTTAAAACGATCCCTTTTCCCCTAATGCTCTGGGACGGGCAGCTGAGGTAATGTTCTCTCCATCTATATTTTTCCTGGTAAGAGAGACTTTAGTTAGATCCGCTTTCAGTCCTTGTCTTTCTGCCTGGAGTGAGTCCCATTTAGCAATGCCTTTTAAAGGGAATTTTAATCATTTTTCTGCCATTTTTTTGTCTTCTTGGTATATATTTCTTTCATTGTTGGATTCAACAGTACTGCATATAATATTCAAGTGGTGTTAAAGCCTTTCATAGTAAGGTAAATACTGGGTTTTCCTGGTATACTCCTGATGGTAAGCAGCATTTTCTTGACCTTTTATCGAGCACTTAAAAATTTTATAAATTAATTAACATGCTGTACTGTACAATCCATTTTAAAAATGTACAGTTCTGTGTGTTTTGATAAATATAGTCACATAACCACTATATATAGAATTACCCCCAATTTTACTGTGCCACTGCTGCTTTTTTGGCTGTGTCATACAGCGGCTTGATGTGGAATCTCAGTTCCCAGAGTAGGAATTGAACCTGGGCCACACTGGTGAAAGGGCCGTATCCTAACCACTAGGCCACCAGGGAACTCCCCACTGTGTTTGTTAGTCAACCTCAGCCATCTAGAATGTCAACCTCAGCCATCTAGAATGTCATGTATATGCAGTCAAGCCTTGTGAGTCTGGCTGTTACTTGTATCAGTTCATTCCTTTTTATTGCTGATATTTATTCTATAGTGTGGTTATTGCACAGTTTATTTATACATTCACCAGTGAAAGGATGTGTGGGTTGTTTCGAGGTTCTGGCAGTTATGGAAAAAGGCATATTATGATGTAAACTTTGCCTATAGATTATATGAACATAAATTCTCATTACTTGCAGATAAATATGTAGGATTGGGCTTTTCAGATTGTGAGGTAAATTTCAACATGTTCATTTTATTTATTTTTTTGCTTTTTAAGGCCGCACCCTCAGCGTGTGGAAGTTCCCAGGCTAGCAGTCAAATTGGAGCTGCCAGCCACAGCAATGTCAGATCTGGGCCACGTCATCGATGTACACCACATTTCAGGAAAGTGGTGGATCCCCAACCCTCTGAGCGAGGCCAGGGATCAAATTTGCATCCTCATGGATACTAGTTGGATTTGTTTCTGCTGAGCCATGATGGCAACTCCCTGAACATGTTTATTTGTAAACTTTCTTGTTAAGGTTTATAAGTTACTGCCAAATAATTTTCCAAAGTGACTATATCATTTTGCATTTCTCCTAGAAGTGTGTGAGAATTGTGGTTGCTCTGTATCCTCAACGGCACTTGATATTGTCGGGTTTTTTCTTCTTTGAACTCTTCTAAAAGGTGTATTGTTGTTTGAGGTTGCATTTTCCTGATTACTAGTGTGGAGCCTGCTTTCATGAGTTTATTTACCACGTGTGTATATTCTTTGGTGAAGAGCCTGTTGAGATCTCTGCTCATTAAAAAAATTATGGGAGTTTCTCTTTGTCTCTGTGGGTTAGGGTGGGCTTGGGTTGTTGCTGTGGCATGGGTATGATCCCTGGACTGGGAACTTCCACATGCCATGAGTGCAGTCAAAAAAAATATGATTTGTTTTCTTACAATTGAGTTTTGAGAGTTCTTCACATATTCTGGTCAGAAGTCTTTTGTTGTTGTTGTTGTTGTTTTTTTTTTTGTCTTTTCTTGGGCCACACCCGCGGCATATGGAGGTTCCCAGGCTAAGGGTCGAATCGGAGCTGTAGTGGCCCGGCCTACGCCAGAGCCACAGCAACGTGGGATCCGAGCCTGCATCTGTGGCCTACAGCACAGCCCATGGCAACACCAGATCCTTAACCTACAGGGCGAGGGCAGGGATTGAACCCACAACCTCATGGTTCCTAGTCGGATTCGCTAACCACTGCGCCACAATGGGAACTCCCAGAGAAGTCTTTATCAAATGTGTTGATGTGTAAATATTTTCTCCTAGGATATGGTTGGTCTTTTTATGTATCAATTTTTCTTTGATAGATGGTCCTGAGCATTGATTTCAATACTGCACAAAGAAAAAAGCCTTTTAAAAAGACCACCTAAATATGCCTGTGTGCATTAATGTCCACGTATGGTTTTGATTATCTTGTTGTTTTCCTTCTTTTCTTTAGCTTTGCCCTTCCTCCCTTCATTCCCCCAACACACACACACACACACACACACACACTTTTAAATTCGGTCCTTTAGGACTATAAAGATCTATGCTCCAAAAAATCAATCCTGTCACACTTACATGTTTAACAGACTTTGAAACAATGCAGCTATATAGGGGAAATGAATTCTGTGCTCTGTCAGAGCTGGAAAGGACTGCTTGTTTTAACAGCTACTGAAGATGGAAGCATTTATGCCATGGTCATATAGCTTGTCAAAACTGGATGTGTTCCTGTGTTTAAAATATTTGGGATTTTCCAGAAGTTACTATTTCCTCTGGATCCTAAGGAGGCTTGGTTTCTGATTACAGTTAACCCCTACTTCACTTTTAAACTGCCATTCAATAGAGTTAAAATATTTAGTCCGTTTAGATAAATTGTTGAACTTCTTGTTAGCATTGGTATTCTGTTTGCAGATGGTAGACATTCAGACATGCATGTATTTAATATAATTGGATTATTCTGGATTTCTCTATTAATGGAATAGATTGGTTCTAAGTTCTGTAAACATAGATTTTTAGGGAAAGCTAAAGATAACAGCATATTCTTTTTTTGCATCAATGACCAGATAATGTATGTCAAAAGGTCCTAATTTTCCTCATTAAAGAGTTAGAATTTATATATACCCATCTAAAATGAATTAGAATTTCATAAACATAATTTAATTTTTCCTATTCTATTTTCATATAGCTAAAATTTTCATCGTAAATGCATGCTCTGTAGAGACTAGTTTTATTATGAAGAAGCTATTAAAAACTGATAAGATGAGGATCAGCATAATTTTATGTAGCAATGCAAAGTTATTAGTCAGGGTGGCTCTGGGCATAGAATTTTAATTTTATCTTTTAAAATTAAAAAAAAAATTGGCCTTTCTTTTAAAAAAAACATTTTTATTTTTTATTTTTAAAATTTTTGTCTTTTTGCCATTTCTTGGGCCGCTCCCGCGGCATATGGAGGTTCCTAGGCTAGGGGTCTAATTGGAGCCGTAGCCACCGCCCTACACCACAGCCACAGCAACGAGGAATCTGAGCCACGTCTGCGACCTACACCACAGCTCATGGCAACGCCGGATCCTTAACCCACTGAGCAAGGGCAGGGATCGAACCCTCAACCTCATGGTTCCTAGTTGGATTCGTTAACCACTGAGTCACGACGGGAACTCCAACATTTTTATTATTTAAATGGTATGTTTGGCCAAAGGTCATATTAAAGTCAGTGTTTTAAAAATAGCATTTTAAATAACAGAGATGTTTCAATCTTCTGGCCATGTGAAAAATGAATGTTTTTGTGTTAAGTGTGGCTTTTAAACAGGTGTGTTGCAAGAAAACCCCTTGAAGGGATGAAGGTAACCATGAACATAAAATCTTCCAGTGACCTCTTTTAAAGTCTCATGTACTGTAATTAACTACCCTTTAAATATAAGGGTTCTGTTTGTACTGCTAATTAAATTCATAGTTAAGACTTGTAGGGCAGCATTTAATTTATGTGTTGTTTTGTCTTGGGACTTTAATAACTTGAAAGGTGGTATGAAGGTATAAATAGTGGATTTTCATTAAAATGTACTAGAAAAATATGTGTGAAATTCTCAGCTAATAACTAACTTGTCTAAAAATTAAACAGCTAAAAGCGACAACTCAAAATTCTTTATTTCCCTAGCTATCACTGCTCTTTTACTCTAGGCTCTGTGATTTACCCATTGACACTAATTTGACTTTAGAGACATACAACAAGTATAAAATTTGCTTGATTTTGTCAGGTAGATTCTTTTATTTACTGTAGAATGCTGGTATTCTCCAATGAAAAAATAATTTAGCTATATTTGTTATAGTTCATTCATACTAGGGATAACTTCAACATATGTGTCTTAAAGTTTTTGTGTCCCTCTCATTCTTCAATGATTCTAGCCATCTTTATTCTAGTAAAATAAAGTTTAGTTTGGGAAGAGAAAGAGGCAAAGCAAGGATGGAACTGGGAACAGAATTTGGCAAGATAAAATGATCCACACACAAAACAAAGTTTCAGGGCAGGGTATATGTGTTTGAAATGCAAATAAAATACGGAATGATACGCACAATGGAAGAAAAGGATATATTTAGTACTTAAACAGTATTGTACCTCTATCTAGTTCCAAAACATTATGTTAGTGCAGAAGGAAATCCTGTATCCATTAAATCGTTGCTCCCATTTTCCTGTCCCCCTACCAGCCCTGCAGACACTAATCTGTGTTGTGTCTCTATGAATTTACCTATTCTGAACATAGGAACCAGACAATGTGACCCTTTATGTCTGGTTTCTTTTACTTAGCACAATATTTTCAAGGTTCTTCTATGTTGTAGTATATATCAATAGTTTATTCCTTTTCATAGCTGAATAATTTTCTATTGTATGAATATACCACAGTTTGCTTGATTCTTCCCCTGATGGACATTTGGGCTAGTTCCACTTTTTGTTTAAGGTGCTGCTGTGAACATACGTGTGTACATTTGTTTGAGTACCTGTTTTATTTTTACTTTGGGGTAAATATGTAGGCATGGAATCCATCGATCTTATGGTAATTGTATGTTTAACTATTTGAGGCACTGCCCACCGTTTTCCGTAGCAACTGCACTTTTTACATCCTCTAGTAATGTTTGGAGTTTACTCTTTTTCTGTAGTATCTGTTTTTGTGATTATAGCCATCTTCTTGGGTGTGAAGTGGTACCTCATTGTGATTTTGATTTGAATGTCCCTAACCTGTAATATTGAATATCCTTTCATGTGCTTGTTGGCCTTTTTTTTTAAAGCTTCTTTGAAGAACTGTCTGTTCAAGTCCTTTGCTTATTTTTAAATTTTGGTTGTTTGTCTTTTTGTTGAGTTGTAATCATTCTTTATATATTCTATATACTATGCCCTTATCAAATACATGATTTGTAAGTATTTTTCTGGAGAATTCTGTAGGTTGTCTTTTCATTTTCTTGATAATGTCCTTTGATGCACAAACATTTTAAATTTTGATGAACTTCAGCTTATCTACTTTTGTTTTTGCTTTTGATGCCAGATTCAAGGCCCTGAAGATTTAATACTGTTTTCTTCTCAGAGCTTTATGGTTTTCATTCTTAAATTTAAGTTGTCGATTCATTTTAGTTAATCTTTGTATGTGGTGTGAAGTAGATGTTCAGCTTCATTCTTTTGCATATGGCTATCCTATGGCCTGTTGTCCTAGCTCTGTTTGTTAAATAAGCCATCCTTTCTTTTGATATTGAGGGTTATGATTACTTTAACTTTGTTCTTTTTTAATATTGTTTTGGCTGTTTGGTGCCCCTTGGAATTTCATATAAGTTGAGGATTGGTTCCCAGAGGCACAAAAACTGTTAGAATTTTGAAAGGAATTGCATTGAATCATTAGATCACTTGGGGTAAAGTTGCCATTTTTAACAATATTAAGCCTCCAATCCATGAACATAGGGTGTCTTTCCATTTATTTAAGTCATTAATTTCTTTAAGGAGTGTTTTGTAGTTTTCATTGTCATAAGTCTTTAACCTGGTTGGTTAAATTTATTCCTAGGTATTTTATTTTGGATGGAATTGTCTTAATTTTCTTTTCAAGTTGTTCACTGCTGGTATATAGAAACACAGTTGTATTTGTGCATTGATCTTGGACCCTGGCAGAAGGGATATTTAAAATAAATTTTGAAGAGTTCCCATCATGGCGCAGTGGTTAACGAATCCGACTAGGAACCATGAGGTTTCGGGTTCGATCCCTGGCCTTGCTCAGTGGGTTAAGGATCTGGCGTTGCTGTGAGCTCTGGTGTAGGTCGCAGACACGGCTCAGATCCCGCCTTGCTGTGGCTCTGGCTTAGGCCGGCAGCTCCAATTAGACCCCTAGCCTGGGAATGTCCATATGCCGCTGGAGTGGCCCTAGAAAAGACCAAAAAAAAAATAATAATAATAAATAATAAAACAAAATAAATTTTGAATGATAGAAATTGATAGCCAGAGTAATGTGGGAGAAGTACAGGAACTCATTGAGCAAACATTTATTAAATTACCTTCACGTTTGGGTAGTAGGGAAAAAAAAGAACTGTATTGGGGAGAAAACATATATAATTACTCTAAAAGAAAACAGGGAACAGAAAATTATAGGGAGATGGCAAAGAAAAGATGACTCTGATCCAGATTTAATGATGTTCCCTGTTTTGTGAAAACAGCTAACCTTTTTAGTCGTGCCATCAAATATTTGATGTAATATTTGAACAAGTAATGAATGTGAAAATACTTCAGAAACCAGAAAGGCATTATGGAAATGTAAGGAAAAATGATTCCTCTAGTGCTGTTGGTTTTCCTATCAGTTTGTGCAATAGTCGGCTAACAGGGAAACCAGTTTGTCTTTAGGGACTTTGGGTTTAAAGGGTTAACCAGCTGGAAATTGTGACCTACTTGTTTTTAGGAACAATGTTATATACTTAAAATTATTAAACATGCTTTTAGCATTGAAATATATAATGGATGAAACTTTCTAGCCTTTATCCTTCCTCTTTTCACATTTTAAATCATTGGAACAATTGTAGAACAGAATTTTTTGTAATTCACAGTTTCTTAGGAGTACACCTGTTAGTGCTGTGTTATTGCTTGTCTGCTGCTGTGAGAATCTTTAGTTAATATTTTGTTGTTTGTTTGTTTGTGCTTGCTACAGGACTAGATATTTATTGGGAGGGAAAAAGAGATCAGCCTTTAAAATGAGAGGCAAAGGCCATAAAAGAATTCTCCCCTGTAGTCTTTCTAAAATCTTTCTAAATTCTAAGAAGGCAGGTAAAAATTATTCTGTAATTTTATGTTCAATCAGAGAAGTACGAAAACACTTAGCTCTTGCATAGAAATAGTTTCACTTAAATATAGTATTCCTCTGCTTCTACTGAAGTGGAGATAATCACTCAGCCCCATTCAGAATCACAGAGGAGATTCTGAATATATGAGACACTTTGTATTATTAGATTAACTTTGATGGGATGTGTATGTAGGACAGAAGGATGAAATCAGTTAGTTAGGATGGGGGTGGCAAATTTCAGTTCCCACTCTGCCTTTCACTCTTCCTCTGTCCGAACCAGATACTGTTGCTGACTCAGCTTTACTGTTGAATTTTGGCCATGGCCATAGAAGCCTTCTAAGCCTCTGACTTCAGGCAGGATTCTGGAGTTAGTAGGTGACAGGAAACCTGTTTGCATCTTTTATCAAATAACAAGTTTCAACAGGGTAGTTTGCTTCTTTGTTTTATTCATCCCTTTGTCCCCAGTGCCTAAAATAGTGTTTGATACGAAGTAGAGACATTGTCAAGACAAATAAATGAGGAGACAGATATTTGTTTTGGAAAGTGTTTGTGAGACTGGTGGGCTTGAAGACTGATTCTTTTGTTTAAGCATCAGAATCTGTTCCCCTTTAGGTGGATGTTTGTGTGTTTTTATTAGCTTAGGTCAGCACAGTCTCTCTTCTGGTTTTGAATATTCTTGCATGTTCTTCATACTGAGTGTGGCTGATCTGGACACGTGCCACACATATGGTTGACATCTTATAGTAATCTAGAGAGAAGTACATATGATAGCTTGATCAGTATTCACTTCCCAGTATATAATAGCTTAATTTTGTTGAATTTGCATTTAAAACATTATAGACAGTGTGCTAATTATTACTACGATGTCACTGTGGATTAGACAGCTGACAAAGCAAACGTTTGAGGACCAACATCTGTGCCAAAACACCTGTAATTACAGTAGGCTCTTTTTGGCCTAATTTTTCCCATAAATAAATTCATTATAGTGGAACTGTTCCGATCTCTGAGAATAGTAAACCATCAGCTTCTTTCTCAAAATCTGTGCTATGTGAAGGAAAAATATCTCTTTCTACTCATGTGTCTGTAAAGTTCTGTTGTTTTTTCAGATTGTTGTTAGGCAAATGTATTTTTCATAGAATCCTTTAGCATTCAGTAGGTGCTTGTTTTAATTATTATTAATAGTAAACTTTTAGTATTATTCATCTAGGAGATTCCGGTATTTTTCAGGTAGATCCATTTATATATTGTTAAATTTCATCAAAGATGGAGTCCAGGTTTCCCTAGCCCTGAACTGTTGTATTAGGGTCATGTCACATTTTTTTCCCTTTTTTTTTTAATGTCACATTTTGAATGCGTTTCCAATTACTGTGTAGTAGAATACAGCTATCCTGTGCTAAGACAGCATATTTACAAAGCATGTGTCTTTTGAGGAATATGTTTGTTAACTGCCTACAAAGGAAAAGAACCCACAGGTCACCTCTGAATTTTCTCTGAGAAAGTCTTCTGGGAGAATCCATGTGAAAAGATGCCGGTTTTTCTAACTGATTTGTAATGGAATGTGAATTTTGCTCTTTCTAGCCTTTGAGGATAACATTAAAGCCCTATCAACAAAATATGAGAATGAATAGTTGTAAAGTTCAATCAGACTTATGATTCGGTGCTTGAAAATATCACATGGTTTTATAGTGATGATATTTAAAAATAACTATTTAAATCATTTTTATAAAAACAGTACCCTAACAATCTGGAAAAGATGAAAATGACATATGTTTTCATATTATTTGTGATGCTTTGTAATGGCTTTGAAATTACAGTGGAAACCTTTGTTATGCCCTTGGGAGAGGGTAGATTGTGCAAATAAAGAGAGCGATTCCTTTTTTTAGAGGAGGAATGGTTTTCTTTTGATGGTTGCAGCAACATGATGGAATCCAGAGCTAAGGTTTTGGCAGGCATTGTATGCAATTAAGGAGATTAAAAATGAAACTGACTTTTAAGTAGTCCTATGCTTAAATTACATTTACCATTTTAATAGTTTATAGAGGTTAGTTTATTTAGAAGACATAGCTAAAGGTCTTATTGAAGAGTTAAGATGTATACATAGGAATCAATTAGGGGACAGTGCTCAAGGTTACATAATCAAGTATATCAGTTGTGTTGGTCAGAGCCTAATTACCTTAGAATTTTAGATAAGGGAGGCATCAAGGTTAGCCGCTGTTACTGTTGATCGTGATTTTTTGGGAAGATGTGGACAAATGTTTGGCATAGTGGAGAGAGATCCCACTGATAGACCAGCAACCAAATGCTAGTCCAAGTTCTGTGATTAAGGGCATTTATGACTTTGGTCAAACCACTTAATTCCATAAACCTAGACAGGTTTTGAAATGTGTGTAACATCGTTTTTATTTCTAAGTTCTATTCATTGTGTTAAGAAAGGTTTGCCAGCGTCCCCCCCCCCCCCCCCCCGCCCCAAAAGAAAATTTAAAAACTGGCTTATCTCAAATATGCTTAGGGATGATTTAGGTTTTTTTAAACACGGTTAGTTGGTTTTCCTAAATATGTTTTCTTTAGTGGTAAAAGACTGTCACTGTAATAACTTTAAGCTGGATTGCTGTAGTTAATGTGTTAAAAATATTTTTAAAGTAAAATTTAATTTTTACTAAGTGTGATAGGTGAGAGTGTATCACATATAGTAATTGTAAATACAGGCGCTTTGGTTTCAGTTTTTGTGTACTGGTTTATGATGTAAAGTGTATTTCTTAACTGCCCTCCATCTTCATTATGAGCACTTAACACAGTATATATAGTATATTCAGGGTAAGAGGCAGTCAATAAATGTTTAACTGCCCATGATTTAATTTAGCAAATTTGTATAGAAAAAAACCCTCAAAATCAGAAAAACCTCTAATACAAAATAATGTTAGGAAAATTGATAAGACTTTCATGTTGTGTTGGGCTTGTTTTGTTACATGCCTGTGACCTTCTTGGATGTAGGGACTGTGTGTCATTTAGCTTTTTATATCCCGGCGTACAATGGGAGGAGCCTAATTCTCCAAGTCAGAAAGACCTGGGTTCCAACTTGACTCTTGCCGCATATAAACTTTGGGATATTGGGTGATTTTTTTCCCCTGTTCTCTGAGCTTTATCTTCCTCATTTAAAAAGAAGAATAATAGTACTTACCTTATGATTAAGACAGTTATCACTGTACTATCAACACCAAGTACTCCAGGTACTTTGCTTGGACTATAATATATTAGATGCTTATTAAATATTTATTAAGTTAATTTAAAAGACTTAAAGCATAATTCGGTACTAGTGTTTATTTTTAAAATCTCTTTTGAATATCTCGGGAAAAGTTTGAAATGTAAGATTAATTGGATCACATTCAGGGGTAGCAATGTTTCATAACTTTCTTTTTACAAATTTTTTTAATACAAATTCTTTTTTTGATTTTTTTACTCAATTTTATTACATTTATAGTTGAACAACGATCATCACAACCCAATATTGTAGCATTTCCATCCCAAACCCCTAGCCCATCCTGCTACCCCCAACCTGTTTCCTTTGGAAACCATATGTTTTTCAAAGTCTGTGAGTCAATATCTGTTCTGCAAAGAAGTTCATTGTGTCCTTTTTTTAGGTTCCACTGTCTAGGTGTCTCACTGTCTAACTTCACTTAGCATGATAATTTTCTAGGTCCATCCATGTTGCTGCAAATGCCATTATTTCTTTCCTTTTAATGGCCGAGTAATATTCCATTGTGTATATGTACTATATCTTCTTTTTTTTTGGTCTTTTTGCTATTTCTTTTGGCCGCTTCTGCGGCATATGGAGGTTCCCAGGCTAGGGGTCGAATCGGAGCTGTAGCCACTGGCCTCCGCCAGAGTCACAGCAACGCGGGATCCGAGCCGCGTCTGCAACCTACACCACAGCTCACGGTAACGCCGGATCGTTAACCCACTGAGCAAGGGCAGGGACCGAACCCTCAACCTCATGGTTCCTAGTCGGATTCGTTAACCACTGCGCCACGACGGGAACTCCTGTACTATATCTTCTTTATCCACTCCTCTGTTGATGGACATTTAGGTTGTTTCCATGTCTTGGCTATTGTATATAGTGGTGCAGTGAACATTGAAGTACGTGTCTTTTCAAGTGGTAGTTTTCTCTGGATAGATGCCCAGGAGTGGGACTGCTAGATCAAATGGTAATTTTATTTTTTGTTTTCTGAGGAACCTCCATACTGTTTTCCAAAGTAGTTGTACTGATTTACATTCCCGCCAACAGTGTAATAGGGTTCCCTTTTCCCACACCTTCTCCAGCATTTATTGTCTGTAGACTTTTTTTTGTTTTGTTTTGTTTTGTTTTGCTTTTTAGTGCTGCACCTGCAGCATATGGAGCTTCCCAGGTTAGGGTTCTAATCGGAGCTGCAGCTCCTGGCCTCTGCCACAGCAACACAGAATCCAAGCTTCATCTTTGACCTATACCACAGCTCACGGCAACGCCGGATCCTTAACCCACTGAGCAAGGCCAGGAATTGAACCTACAACCTCATGGTTACTAGTCAGATTCGTTTCCGCTGTGCCACAATGGGAACATCGTTTGTACACTTTTTGATGACAACCATTCTGGCTGATGTAAGTAAGGTGGTACCTCATAGTAGTTTTGATTTGCATTTCTCTAATAATTAGTGATGTTGAACATCTTTTCTTGTGTTTTTTGCCATCTGTATGTCTTCTTTGGAGAATTGACCAGATGGCTTCACAGGCAAATTCTATCAAACATTTAGAGAAGAGCTTACACCTGTCCTTATGAAATGGTTCATGACCTTTTAAAAAATTAGAAAAAGCACTGATTGTAGAAGATAGCTATCTTAAAAAGAAAAACAAACATGGCCCAGTTAAGATAGTGTATGTACAAGATGTAAATTAGAAATTAATGTGGGCCAAAATTAAATCAAAGAATTACTTGTAAAGATTAAAAATGAACCCAAATAAGCCCTTGAGAGTCAAAAAGCCCAGGTAAAGATTTGATAGTACTTCTGAACTGGTTGGAACTGGGTAACGTTCGTATGTAAATTACATACTCAGGGATGAAAAAATAGGGATATATTTAGATGGGCTCTATTTAAAATTTTATTTAAAATTAGAAACAGGAGTTCCCGTCGTGGCTCAGTGGTTAATGAATCTGACTAGGAACCATAAGGTTGCAGGTTTGATCCTTGGCCTAAGGATCCAGCGTTGCCATGAGCTGTGGTGTAGGTTGCCAACGCGGCTCGGATCCCGCGTTGCTGTGGCTCTGGCGTATGCTGGCGGCTACAACTCCGATTCGACCCCTAGCCTGGGAACCTCCATGTGCCGCGTGAGCAGCCCTAGAAAAAGGCAAAAAGACAAAAAAAATTTAAAAAATAAAATAAAATTAGAAGCAAAACTTTGAAAGAATATTCTTGGGCTACTTTGCAAACAAATATAGTCAGTCACTTGATAAAGTGATTTGCTCAGTAGTTTGCAGAAGATGGATGGTAGAGCTACTACATAGAGTTGTTGGCTAGAATGTATAACCTCTTACCCTTTATTCTAGTTGTCTTAATATAAAGATTGGTTGTCAATATATGTCCCATTATAAGAAAGTTTGTTAGAGGAGTCACAGAAAGGCCTGTGTTGGCTAGTTTTTTTTCCTTCTTCATGTTCTGGCGTTTGGAGGAAAAAATTAATTGAATCTGGTTTTACCAAAGAAAAGCCTGTCTGGTAAACTGGAGTTACTTAAGGGGATTATTGTAGTGTGTTGTTAAGAGAGAAACAGTGAAGATAATTTATGTAAACTTTATGAAACCTTTCAAGGTTCTAATCTGAAAGTGATAAAGTTTTTTGTTTTCCTGTAAAATGAAGGAGAAATCTTTATTCATGAAGTCACATTGGCTTTGAAACAGGAAGAAAATGTTGGCTGTGAACTGTCACTTCTCTATAGAGGAAAAAGTTTTTTTCGTTTCAGTTTTTTTTTTAATGGATTTCCAAGGAATTGGTGGTGCCTGGACTAATCTCACTTCATATTTTTATAAATGGTATAAAAGGGGATTGTACAGTCAACTTTGAGTTTTTTTGAGTAATGAAATACCCCAGGAAAAAATTCGATTGCAGATAATGACTAAGCAAAACCTGAGTAAACGGATTGTGGGATAGTTTTCTATTTTGGGAAAAATCAGATGAATTTCATTTATTAACGGAGGAGTCCTGAATTTAGTTATAACTAGAATAAGAATCTCTAAGCTGCTGTAAATGTTGATCCTCTATAGATACTGTGTTAAGAACATCAATAAGGCATCAGTGATATACTAGGTATTCTTTGGAAGAGTGTGGAAACAGCATGTTTTCTTGCCATTGTACAAAACCAGGCTTTATGCACACCCAAGATAAATGCTCTGTGTGTTTCTGTTCATTAACAACAATGAAGTATCCAAAAGAAAAAAAAAGAAGAAGTATCTGGATTTAGAGCAGTGTACTCCAAACACTCATTCCTTAGAGCATAATGCAGGGGAGGGGGATGTAATTGAGGTGATTAAAATACGATCTTGGAGAAATTCTTCCAATTCCATCATTCTAGAATCGAGGGTGAGGTGCAAGTGCTTCTAGGAATTTTGTGAGTTGGGTTTAGAATGAAGAGTTCTCTTATATGCCAGAGAGTAAACTTGAGGAAATAAGTATCTCAAGATGGAGTATGGATTGAAAACAAATCATGAGGATTAGATTCACAGATGACATATACAAAACAGAATATTAAAGAAAACTGGAGATAGTTAGACTTTCCATTTGAAAAATGACATGAAGGTCTTCCTTAGTGTTTGATGGAATTCAGGATTTGTTGGAATGCTGACCTGACTGCACGTGTAGTCACTTTCCCCCTTAAAATTTGGGAAGTAGAGTTGTTCTCATCAGACCTCCCAAAGTGATGGCGGGCCTCTTCTTGGCCCTTACCAGGTTATGGGTGCCCCGTTTTGCGCCTCCTCTGCTAGTAGTTTTTTTCTTTGTTTTCTAATTTGCACTTAGTGATATGACCAGATGGTTTTGCTTTTTTTATCTGGTAAGCAACCTCAGGTAAAAAATTGTTCTTAATAGTTATTACAGGCTTTTAATTGATTTTGGAGGCAATTTTGATAATGCTTATTTTTCTAGCATATTATCCATTCTGTATCGCTTTCAATGATGGCATAAAGTTGCTTATAGTTTTCTTTTATGACTATTAAAAGTCGCTGCTGTGTCTGCAGCTATAATTATGTCCCCCTGAGTTCTTTTTGCAGCCGTCATTTCACCCCTTGTCTGATGCTCACACATGACTGGCTTGCTAACACCTGTTGAACTGATTGAACTTGGCTTCAGTCGTCCCTTGTCTCTGGCCATTACTGTGTGTCCATTGCTAGTTTTTCTTTCCATCCACCCTGCATCCCCCACAGATAGGACTTTTTTCAAACTCTATTGCCTCTCTTCTATGCCAGTATGTTTTTATTAGTGAGCTCATCCAATTCAAGCTCGTGGTATTGCCTTTATTTAGATGGCTCCCAGATTTATAACCCGAACCTGACCTTTCTTTTTTTCTTTTCTTTTTTTTTTTTTTGTCTTTTTGCTATTTCTTTGGGCCGCTGCTGCGGCATATGGAGGTTCCCAGGCTAAGGATCTAATCGGAGCTGTAGCCATTGGCCTACGCCAGAGCCACAGCAACTCGGGATCCGAGCTGTGTCTGCAACCACAGCTCAGGGCAACGCCGGATTGTTAACCCACTGAGCAAGGGTAAGGACCGAACCTGCAACCTCATGGTTCCTAGTCGGATTTGTTAACCACTGCGCCACGACGGGAGCTCCCCTTTCTTCTAAGCTTTAACTGCTGGCTTGGCACTTCTCCCCAGGGATCTTGCTTATGCCTTCAGTGAAGCACAACCAAAGTGAAACTCCTGTCTTGCCTCCACCCAAACCAGTTCTTCCTCCAGATTCCTCCTGGTTTCTATGAATTGGCACTGCTGCTCATCCAGGCTCAAAACTCCAGTCATTTTGACTCTTCCTTCCAAGCTATGTGCAGCCTACCCTCCTTTGTGTAACATGACAACCCTGTCATTGCCGTCATCACCATTTGCACTCAGTGCTTTGTACGCTGACGATGGGATCACCTCCTGCCTTTTTGGCTGACTCCAGTTCTTGTTCCATGCATGGTAATCAGATCACTCTGGAGCCTTGGGCTCCTTGGCTCGCCCTGCAGCCTGCTCAGATATGTCCAGACCCCAGCTCTCTGGGTCTTCCTTAGTGGTGCCCATGCTGTCCTTCCTGCGCCTGGCCCTCCCTCTCTGCCTTAACCGTGGTTGTTGTCCAGCTTGTCTTTTACCTCTGGTCTGAGTTTATGTTCAGATGTTTGCTCCTCCGTGGGTACCCCTCCCCCATCTCTGCCTGCTGACAGAGCCATTTGGATACTTGCTTAATTATTCGCAATATAGAAGTTAATTCGCACTGGAGTAGTTAAACTTCTTAGGAAGAGAGTGTAAGAAGTTTCACGGAAGGAAACTTTGTGTTAGAGCCATTTGGATACTTGCTTAATTATCTCTTGCTAGATGATAAGCTCCTGGTAGGCAGGAACTGTTTCCAACTCTGCTTTTTCTTTTTTATTGCCTCAGCGATTAGCACACTCAGCAAATACCATTGAAAATAATTAAATGATCACAGCTGTTGATAGTTTCCTTCCGTGAAACTTCTTACACTCTCTTCCTAAGAAGTTTAACTACTCCAGTGCGAATTAACTTCTATATTACGAATTAACAATATAGAAGTGCTGTAAAACTGCCGTTCCAGGGATGTAGCTGCAAGTGTCCAAGTCATGCTCCCGGAGTGATTGGCGCTACTTTTCTAACAGGTGCTGTCTTTATAGCCTAATAAAGCTCTGCTGGAAGTGAGTTCAGGGGCATCTGTGCAGTAATGACATTGATTTCTGATGTAGCAGTGGGGCTGGGTTGCACCTCTCTCTGTCCCCTCCCCAGCCCCTGTTATTTCTTTTAAATAAGAGATTTCAACAACTCATGATGATACTTTACATTTTAAAAGTTAATGTGTGTGAATTCAGTATGGATTTATAAATGTAAGAAGTAAACCCCTCTATCTTTGTCCCTTAATCTATAGAATGAAGATGATTGAAGAGATTAAATTTTATTCACATGGAAGAAAGCCATTTAGACCAATTTAATGTGAATCCACCAGTGTATTTTATATGCATGGTATTGGTTAAGATTTCAATCACGCTTTTGTAGTTGAAGAATCATAGTTAACCTGTCCATTAGCCTGTCAGCAAATTAAATTTATGAAATTCCATCGTGATAAAAGATTTGGGAGTACAGTGGACAGATGTATGTAGGAATTATATTAGGCATTAATCTGCTACCATTTATTAAAGTTAGGTTTCTCTTCAACCTAACAGCTTAAGTGCAGAGATGGACTTGCCAGTGCGGTCTTTTTCTATAGCCCCCCCTCCCCTCTACTGCCCCCAACAGGTACGTTTTGAGTTCTTTAGGGTATGACCTAGGCATCTGTTTAGTAACCAGCCATGCAGTAGTGAATAATGCAGGCCCAAAAGCTGCCTGCCTGACAAGTCCAGTCCCATGAGGCCTTTGGATGTAGATTTATATCATACATAGAGTTCCTTTTTGCAAAAGAAAACAGTTTCTTTTGAGAGTGTTTATCTTTTTAAAGGAGAAAGGCAGACAGCTCATGTTCAGGTTAATAATCATTTCAACAATAATCAGAACTTTAGGCTTTAGCAATATAAAAATACAGCCTTCGATGCAGACACAGGCCTTGATCTGAGTCTCAGTTTCCTTATCTCTGTAAATAGGGATGTTATGAGAAGGAGAAGTAATTAATGTTTAGCAAGCACTTTGATATTTATGACCAGTGGCTGTAAACAGTTATTAAAAAGTCATTGAACAGGTCAGAATGGCAGGTGCAGTGGTGTGGCCAGAGCGAGCCAGAAAAGCAGGATCTTTCTGGCTCTGGAGAAAGAGATACATGTGAAAATGTTCTATTCCTGATTAAACATTTTATTCCAGGAGTTCCTGTTGTGGCCCAGGAACTCCACTAGCATCCATGAGGATGTGGGTTTGATCCCTAGACCTGCTCAGTGGATTAAAGGATCTGGCGTTGCAGTGAACTGTGATGAAGGTTGCAGACACAGCTTGGATCCACTGTTGCTGTGGCTGTGGTGTAGGCCGGCGGCTATAGCTCCGATTGGACCCCTAGCCTGGGAACCTCCATATGCCATGGGCGCGGCCTTAAAAAGGCAAAAGACCGAAAAAAAAAAAATTTTTCCATTGGTAGGAGGAGGAGGGGCAGGAGTTGAATTGGAACTGCAGTTTGCGGCAACACCGGATCCTCAGCCCACTGAACAAGACTAGGGATCAAACTCACATCCTTACAGAGACAATGTCGGGTCCTTAACCTGCTGAGCCACAATGGGAACTCTGATTATTTCTGTATATACAGTGGCATGGATTCTGATTTTCCCACAGTAAAGGTAACTCTTGGAAAAGATAGCAAGTGCTGTAGTTCTTTGTACAGGAGAAGTGAGGATGAATGAAAAGACATTAAGTCGTGTAGTTCTTTGTACAGGAGAAGTGAGGATGTCTTGAGAGTTGCACTTCGGAGTGGGGAGTGGATGGTTGGACGAGGAGCTCTGGTTGTACCCTCTCCGGCCCCAGTTCTGCCTCTGCTAGCTGCCTGTGTGAACCTGGAGTCACTTTTGCTCCATCCTTTGGCTCTATTTGACCTTAGACAGATCACCTGGATTTTTTTGGCTTCACCTATTTAGAAAATTTTGAGGGTGTTAGAGAAACCCCCTTTGAGTCCTAGTGAATATTAATAATAAAATCTGTGATTTGGAGAATAGTAGCAGAAGTTACTATGCAAAATAAGTTGGCATTTATCAGAGAGTGATTTGCTTTGTGAGAGCAATTTGATGCTTGTACTGGATTTAGTAGTTTACTGCTAAAACAGATCGAAATTATGAGTGATTCATCATTTTAATAGGATTTTACAAGGTACTTGGAATGAACCCAAGCATTCTATGTATTTCTGTAAGTTAAGGTTTAGTTGCTATCAGACTGCTGCTTTTAACTGTTTTCGTGCTGACTGGGCTTTTAGCCCCCTCTCCTCATGGAGGGAAGAAAGTACACATCAGCTAGTGGTTGGGTGCATGTGCTGGTAAGCCAAGGGTCCTTCTTAAAAATGCTTTGAAATTTCATCTGGATGAAAAATCACATTTCTAAATTTGAAGATGACTTCTTGCAGAGAAAAACTTTATAAAGCATGCATGGCACATTTACAAATGCTTTGAAAAAACTGACTGTGATTTGGTGTGATTATTTGTCCCTGTATCCCCATATGTCACACATTGCCTTTTTACCCCGGGGAGTAACCATATTGCATTATTTGTGATCCTTTGGAGTTGTATGAAATGATAACTTAACTTTTCAGATGTGGTTAATCCGAGGGCCCGCTTCCTAACTATTAACATGCACGGCATGACAGGCCTAACTGTTTCCAGGTGTGACTGGGGGCTGCGGACGGTAAATTACTCTAGATTATCTTGGCCACTGTAATTTACTGCAAAACTGCACCTTTGGCATCAGCGGTTGAAGAGAGCATGTTAACATTAACTCCACTTGAGATACATTTTACATGAAATAAGCTAATTGCCTTTTTGGAGACGATTAAGTGTTTATATTTTATAATCCTCTTTGGAACTCTGTCTTGTCTTTTGCATAGCTGAGGTTGTGTTAGTAAGCAGACCTTGATTGATGCGCTCTGGGTGTGTTTTGTGAGACCTCCTGCAGTTCAGGAGTTCTCTGTGCTCTTCTGCTGCTTTTTTCCCCTCAGTCCCACATTTTTTTTTTTGTTTTTGTTTTTGGTCTTTTTGCCATTTCTTGGGCTGTTCCTGCGGCATATGGAGGTTCCCAGGCTAGGGGTCGAATTGGAGCTGTAGCCACCAGCCTATGCCAGAGCCACAGTAACTCGGGATCCGAGCCGCGTCTGCAACCTACACTGCAGCTCATGGCAACGCCGGATCCTTAACCCACCGAGCAAGGCCAGGGATCGAACCCACAACCTCATGGTTCCCAGTCGGATTTATTAACCATTGAACCACGACGGGAACTCCTCCCCTAAGTCCCACTTTGCTCTTCGCCCTGGTCCAGAGAACAGCCATGCTCTGACCACCACCCTGGCCCATATCTGTTCCTGGAATGAAGTCTCATCTGCCTCCAAAAAAGACTCAGCCCTGATCAAGGCCTAAGAGGCCCCTTTAACTCTCTCACCGTTGTTTTTAGCAGCAGAAATCCTCAGAGGTCTGGAGGGCTTGTAGTTAGGAAGACACAGAGAGGTGAGGTCTGTTTTGTAGCTGGCCAGAGGCGGAGTGAGATTCTGGGCAGATCTGGCCAGTGAGGTGCCATGAAGGAGGCTGCAGACTGGCCCTGGACACTGGTCACACACTGGTTAGCCCCGGCTCACTGTTCGCCTCAAGCTCAGCAGTTCCTATGCTTGGCCTGGTCTGTAGCCACACTCAGTCCTTCCCCACCAATTCCTGTCCCATTATCTTTCCTGGAACATCTCCTGTGTCCCCAGCAGGCCTTCTCTGCGGAGAGACACGACATTGTCCTCCTAGGGTCCAGCAGTGGGCAGACCTCTGTCCCCTTACGGGTGGGTAGAGGGCAGAGGTGCCTGACACCCCAGGTGGCGAGGCTGATTTTCTTTTTTTTCCTCTCTTTTTTTCTTTTTAGGGCCGCACCTGTAGCATATGGAAGTTTCTAGGCTAGGGATGGAATCAGAGCTGCAGCTGCTGGCCTCACCCAGGCCACAGCCGCAGCAACACCAGATCTGAGCTGGTCTGCAACTTACACCATAGCTCAGGGCAGCAACGGATCCTTTAACCTGCTGAGCAACGCCAGGGATCGAACCAGTGTCCTCATGGATGCTAGTTAGGTTTGTTACTGCTGAGCCATGAGGGGAACTCTGAGGCTGATTTTCTTATTGGAATGCTTTGACTCACTCCTGGAGCTTTGACACAGCTGTAGATGTGCGCTAGTGCTATACCAATAAAATGTGTGGATTAAAAAGACCCTTGTTGCTTCTCTGAGGCAGCCATTGATACCACTGTTGGTAGGAGAGACTGTCCCAGGTTCCAATCACTCTAATATGGGTTTTGAAAACATTTTTTTTCTAGGAAGATTACTTCTCCTGGCACTCAAAAAGACTCCGATTCTTTTGTCCTCAGTGATTTACACTGGTCCCCTTTTAATGTGTCCCTGTAAATCACCACTGTTCT
This sequence comes from Phacochoerus africanus, assembly GCF_016906955.1. Taxonomy (NCBI): domain Eukaryota; kingdom Metazoa; phylum Chordata; class Mammalia; order Artiodactyla; family Suidae; genus Phacochoerus; species Phacochoerus africanus. The sequence goes on from NC_062549.1 coordinate 65,260,018, forward strand.
TAGAGTTTGGGAATTATCTTTGAGATGGTGATTGTATGGAAAGAGTCATCCAATATTTTGTTATTTGTGGCATTCTGGAGTGTGTTATGTATGACAGAGTGATAAGGACCAGAAAGGGCAGAAATAGAAACTTTACACTGATTTCATTTAAGAAAACATAAATTT